>NC_135805.1:16563333-16878333 GCF_964213995.1 Mustelus asterias | reverse complement strand
CACACACACACACTCACAGACTCACTCCACACACACTCACACACACACATACACACAGGCACTCACACACACTCACACACACACTCACACACTCACACACACACTCACTCACACACACACTCACACACTCACTCACACACACAGTCACACACTCTCACACACTCATGCACATTCGCACACACCCACACAAGCAAACGCACTCACATACACACACATACTCACACACACACTCGCACAAACACACTCACACACACTCACACAAACAAACACACTCACACAAACACACACACTCACTCCACACACACATTCACACACACTCACACACACACACTCACACTCACCCAGTCACATACACGTAAACACACTCACACACATATACATTCCCCACAGACACATACTTATGCATTCATCACACACACTCAGTCACTCACTCACACACGCACTTACAAACTCACTCACACATTCACATGAGGGAGTTATTAATTAAACTCTGAGGAAATTAATTTTTATATATGATGCATGGAAAGATGTACATTTCCATTTATTAGGGACTCGATTGTGGTGAAGTCTACAATATTATGACGGGCATGGACAGAGTGGATAATCAGAAGTTTTTTCCCAGGATGGAAGAGTCAATTACTCGGGGGCACAGGTTTAAGGTGCGAGGGGCAATGTTTAAAGGAGATGCACGAGGCAATTTTTTTACACAGAGGGTGGTGGGTGTCTGGAACCCGCTGCCGGGGGAGGTAGTGGAAGCGAATACGATAGTGACTTTTAAGGGGTAAATATATGAATCGGATGGGAATAGAGGGATACGGTCCCCGGAAGGGTAAGGCATTTTAGTTCAGTCGGGCAGCATGGTCGGTGCAGGCTTGGAGGGCCGAAGGGCCTGTTCCTGTGCTGTAATTTTCTTTGTTCTTTGTCCTTTGACTGTATTTAACCGTGGCTAAGACTGCATGGCCTGGATTTGGAATTGAGATTAATGGTGAAGCGATCAGCACTATCGAGTCACTGTTAGAGAATACAGTGACACAGTGAAGTTCATTCCTCTCCCTTATCTGGACAACTTTGCTTTGAGCTGAAGTGTTTTCCTTCAATGGGTGCACACCGTTCAGCAGTTTTCTCCCATTTTCCGGCAGTTCTGCACCTACACGTGTGCCAATAAGCAGGGCCAGGGAGCCTGGATGTAATGCTTACTGTCTGCTGGCCACCAGAGGGCAGAGTTACTGACAAAGAAGAGGCAAAGTCTGCATTTCAAAGGGAACTCTGGGCCATAAGCGAATCGAAAGAAACTCAAATCTTTGGCCGGCCCTATAAAGCTTAGCCAGATGTTGGCCCTCGGAACAATCCAACCAATGAAATACTTTCTAACTTTTGGAATGTCGGAAATGCAGCCAATATTCACACAGCAAGCTCCCAGAAACAGCGCTGTGATGGTGGCCTGATTAACTGTTTTTGAGGTTGTGGCCAAAGGATAAATATTAGCCAAGACACCAGGGATAACTCCTCTTTCCTTCTGCAAAATAATGCTATGGGATCTTTTATATCTGTAAGAAGTCTCACAACACCAGGTTAAAGTCCAACAGGTTTATTTGGTAGCAAATACCATAAGCTTTCAGAACTTGCTGCTCCTTCGTCAGATGGAGTGGATATCTGTTCTCCAACAGTGCGCAGACACAGAAAGCAAGTTACAGAATACTAATTAGAATGCAAATCTCTACAGCCAGCCAGGTCTTAAAGGTACAGACAATGTGGGTGGAGGGAGCATTCAAAGTTAAAGAGATGTGTATTGTCTCTAGATGGTATGACTACCATCTTTTATATCTACCAGAGAGGGCAGATAGGCCTTGGCCTGTCTACACTTCCCGCTGCCTTGGAGAAGCAGCCAGCATAATTAAGGACCCCACACACCCTGGACATTCTCGCTTCCACCTTTTTCCGTTGGTTAAAAAGATACAAAGGTCGGAGGTCATGTACCAACCGACTCAAGAACAGCTTCTTCCCTGCTGCTGTCAGATTTTTGAATGCACCTACCTCGCATTAATTTGATCTTTCTCTACACCCTCGCTATGACTGTAACACTACATTCTGCATTCTCTCCTTTCCTTCTCTATGAACGGTATGCTTTGTCTGCATAGTGATGCACCATTGATTCACGCAGACTAGATGTTGCAACACAACAGAGGTTTATATGAAACAATAGAGGTTTATAAAATGATGAAGGGGATCGATAGAGTGAACGTTCAAAGACTATTTCCTCGGGTGGATGGAGCTATTACAAGGGAGCATAACTATAGGGTTCATGGTGGGAGATATAGGAAGGATATCAGGGGTAGGTTCTTCACGCAGAGAGTGGTTGGGGTGTGGAATGGACTGCCTGCAGTGATAGTGGAGTCAGACACTTTAGGAACATTTAAGCGGTTATTGGATAGGCACATGGAGCACACCAGGATGATAGGGAGTGGGATAGCTTGATCTTGGTTTAAGATAAAGCTCGGCACAACATCGTGGGCCGAAGGGCCTGTTCTGTGCTGTACTGTTCTATGTTCTAACAGGCTTTTATTAACAAGAACAGAAGCACTCCCAAACCGATGGCCAACCCAAACTGAGGCAAAAGGGGCGGAGAGCAGCTACCTTTATACCCCGAGGAGGGCGGAGCCCCGGATTGAGGCAGCAGGGGCGTGCCCAGGCATATCCCATATACAGACAGTATTACAGTGGTTCACCACATTCACCCCCTGTTTAAAAAAGAGTTCGGCGGGGGCGAGGTGGTGGAACGACAGTCACAAGTTATTGATTCAAGTTACAAGTTCAGTCTCTCCGGGGGCTTGATCTGCCGCTGCGACTGCCGCAATGTCAGCCGTGGTGCCGGTTCAGGAGGCCGCGGTGATGGGTCAGACGCCGGTCCATAACCGGTGAAGCCGTCCGTAGCGCCTTCAGACTGCCGGGTGTGTGGAGGCTGCTCCTGGGGCTCAGGTGTGCCGTACACGGGGGCTAAATGAGGGTGCTGCAACCCTGGTGCATCATAGGCAACGTTGGGAGCTGGGGGTGAGCGGCCGTGGGGTGTAGTACCTGCGGGGGCCAATCGCGAATGGAGACCGTGTCCTCCCGCCCGTCGTGATACGCCACATAGGCGTATTGGGGATTGGCGTGGAGGAGCCGGACCGTTTCGACCAGGGGGTCCGACTTATGGGTCCGCACGTGCTTCCGGAGCAGGACAGGGCCTGGGGACGTCAGCCACGATGGTAGTGAGGTCCCCGAGGAGGACTTCCTGGGGAAAACAAGTGATTCACTTTGGAAGGAGTAACAGGAATACAGAGTACTGGGCTAATGGTAAGATACTTGGTAGTGTGGATGAACAGAGGGATCTGGGTGTCCATGTGCATAGATCCCTGAAAGTTGGCACCCAGGTTGATAGGGTTGTTAAGAAGGTGCACGGTGTGTTAGCTTTTATTGGTAGAGGAATTGAGTTTCGGAGCCAGGAGGTCATGCTGCAACTGTACAAAACTCTGGTGCGGCCGCACTTGGAGTATTGCGTACAGTTCTGGTCGCCGCATTATAGAAAGGATGTGGAAGTGTTGGAAAGGGTGCAGAGGAGATTTACCAGGATGTTGCCTGGTATGGTGGGAAAATCGTATGAGGAAAGGCTGACGGACTTGAGGTTGTTTTCGTTAGAGAGAAGAAGGTTAAGAGGTGACTTAATAGAGACATACAAGATGATCAGAGGATTAGATAGGGTGGATAGTGAGAGCCTTTTTCCTCGGATGGTGATGGCTAACACGAGGGGACATAGCTTTAAATTGAGGGGTGAGAGATATAGGACAGATGTTAGAGGTAGGATCTTTACTCAGAGAGTAGTAAGGGCGTGGAATGCCCTGCCTGCAGCAGTAATGGACTCGTCAACATTAAGAGCATTCAAATGGTGAATGGATAAACATATGGATGATATCGGAATAGTGTAGATTAGAGGGGCTTTAGATTGGTTTCACTAGTCGGCGCAACATCGAGGGCCGAAGGGCCTGTACTGCGCTGTAATGTTCTATGTTCTATGTTCAAACATTCGTTCATGAGGGGTGGCATTGGTAGCCGTGCACAGTAGTGACCTAATTGAGTGTCGCGCATCAGGGAGGACCTCTTGCCAGCGGGAGACTGGAAGACCCTTAGACCGGAGAGCTAATAAAATGGCCTTCTAGACTGTCGCATTCTCCCTCTCCACCTGTCCATTCCCCCTGGGGTTGTAGCTGGTGGTCCTACTCGAGGCTATGCCTTTGGAGAGTAGGTACTGGCGCAGCTCGTCACTCATAAAAGAGGAACCCCGGTCGCTATGAATATAGCTGGGGAAACCAAACAGGGTAAAGAGGCTGTGCAGGGCCCTGACGACCGTGGCCGAGGTCATATCCGGGCAGGGGATAGCAAAGGGAAACCGCGAATATTCATCATCAACATTGAGGAAGTAGATGTTGCGGTTAGAGGAGGGGAGGGGGCCTTTGAAGTCAACGCTCAGGCATTTGAAAGGGCGGGTAGCTTTGATGAGGTGCGCTCTGTCCGGCCGGTAGAAGTGCGGCTTGCACTCTGCGCAGACTTGGCAGTGCCTGGTTACAGACCTGACTTCCCCAATGAATATGGCAGGTTCCGGGCCTTGATGAAATGGAAGAACTTGGTTACCCCCGGATGGCAGAGGTCATCGTGGAGAGTCTGTAACCGGTCTAGGTTCGCGCTGGCACAGGTCCCCGGGACAGGGTGTCTGGGGGCTCATTGAGCTTCCCAGGCCAGTATAAAATGTCGTAATTGTAGGTGGAGAGCTCGATCCTCCACCTCAAAATCTTATCGTTCTTGATTTTGCCCTGCTGCGCGTTACTGAACATAAAGGCAACGGACCGTTGGTCCGTGAGCAGGGTGAACCGTTTGCCAGCTAAGTAGTGGTGCCAGTGTCGCACAGCCTCCATGATGGCTTGTGCCTCTTTTTTGACAGAGGAGTGTCAAATTTCAGGGCCCTGGAGGGTGCACGAGAAGAAGGCCACGGGTCTGCCCGCCTGGTTAAGAGTGGCGGCTAGGGCAAAATCAGACGCATCGCTCTCCACCTGGAATGGGGTGGATTCGTCTACGGCGTGCATCGTGGCCTTCACGATATCCGCTTTGATGCGGTCAAAGGCCAGCCGGGCCTCCGCCGCTAGGGGAAACGATGTGGATTTGATGAGCGGAAGGGCTTTGTCCGCATAATTGGGGACCCACTGGGCGTAGTATGAGAAGAAGCCTAGGCATCTCCTCAGCGCTTTGAGGGTGGTGGGGTGGGGAAGTTCCAGGAGGGGACACATGCGGCCAGGGTCGGGGCCGATGACCCCGTTCTCCACAACACAACCAAGGATGGCGAGGTGGCGCGTGCGGAATACACGCTTCTCCTTATTGTAGGTCAGCTTGAGGAGTGCCGCAGTGTGGAGGAATTTTTGGAGGTTGGCGTCGTGGTTCTGCTGATCGTGGCCGCAGATGGTGACGTTATCCAGGTACGGGAAGGTGGCCCGCAGCCCGTTCTGGCCCACCATTCGGTCCATCTCACGCTGGAAAACCGAGACCCCGTTGGTGACGCTGAAGGGGACCCGAAGGAAGTGATAGAGACGGCCATCCGCCTCGAAGGCAGTGTATTGGCGGTCTTCCGGGCGGATAGGGAGCTGGTGGTATGTAGACTTCAAATCAATGGTGGAGAACACCCGATATTGTGCAATCTGATTGACCATGTCAGATATGCGGGGAAGGGGATACGCGTCCAGCTGCGTGTATCGGTTGATGGTCTGACTGTAGTCAATGACGATGCGAAGTTTCTCCCCAGTCTTGACAACCGCCACTTGGGCCCTCCAGGGACTGGTACTGGCCTCATGATCCTCTCCCCCAGGAGGCGTCGCACCTCGGACTTGATGAACGCTCTATCTCCAGCGCTGTACCGTCTGCTTTTGGTGGCAATGGGCTTGTAGTCGGGGGTGAGGTGCTCAAAGAGCGAGGGAGGGGCGACTTTGAGGGTCGAGAGACCACAGGTGGTGCGCGGAGGCTGGTCTGTTAGCTGTGGATTTTGGACAGAGATTGGGGGAAAAGGCCCATTATACACCATAGTGACGCTCCCAAGGTGGCACAGGAAATCTAGCCCCAGTAGTACGGCAGCGCAGAGCTGTGGCAGCACGAGGAGCCTGAACTTGTTGTACACTGTGCCCCGTACAGTCAGATTCGCTACACAGTACCTGAGGACATTCACTGACCAGGACGTCAAAGCCATAGAGATTGATTGCTGCACTGTGATGCACTGTCAATACCCAGAGACGGAATCTGGAATAATAGGCTTTTATTAACTATAAAAGGGAACTAACTCTACAGTAAACTCTAACCGAGGGACCGGACCAGAATGAGGCGAAGGGGAGGAGCAGCCACCTTTATACCCCAGTGAACAGGGGAGGAGCCTCAGGCAGCACCGGTCGGGGTGTGTCCAGTCATCAGGACATAACAGTGGTTATCAGAACATAACAGTGGTTTACCACATTCACCCCCTGTTTAAAAAAAAGAGTCCAGCGGGGGTGAGATGGGTGGAACTATATAGTAAGAAGTCTCACAACACCAGGTTAAAGTCCAACAGGTTTATTTGGTAGCAAATACCATAAGCTTTCAGAGCACAGCTCCTTCGTCAGATGGAGTGGACATCTGTTCTCAAACAGTGCAAACAGACACAGAAATCAAATTACAGAATACTGATTAGAATGCAAATCTCTACAGCCAGCCAGGTCTTAAATGTACAGACTTTATGTACTGTTTATGTACTGTTTGCACTGTTTGAGAACAGATATCCACTCCATCTGACGAAGGGGCAGCGCTCCGAAAGCTTATGGTATTTGCTACCAAATAAACCTGTTGGACTTTAACCTGGTGTTGTGAGACTTCTTACTGTGTTAACCCCAGTCCAACGCCGGCATCTCCACATCATTGGAACTATATATACAGAGTCACAGATTAAGTCGGTTCGGTGGCTTGATCCGCCGCTGTGACCGCCGTAGTGTAGATTGCGATGTCGGTTCCGATGGCCGCGAAGTCAGTTGTGGAGATTGCGGTGTCGGTTCGGGTGCCAAAACCCGATTATCGGACCCATCCACAGCCTCGTCCCACTGCCGGGTGCATGGTGACGGTTCCCGGGGCTCAGGCGAGCTGTACACAGGGGTGAGAGGAGTGAGCAGTGACCCTGACGCTGTTTGGAGACCAAAAGAGTTTGGGGCTGTGGGGTTGAGGGGCGTAGTGGACTGCGGGGCACCCGCGGGTGCCAGGTCTCCAATCGAGACTGTGTCCTCTCGCCCATCGGGATACGCCACGTAGGCATATTGGGGGTTGGCGTGGAGGAGCTGGACCCTATCGACCAGGGGATCCGACCTCCGGGTCCGAACATGCCTCCGGAGCAGAACAGGGCCGGGGTACACCAGCCACGACGGTAGGGATGTCCCCGAGGACGACTTCCTGGGGAACGCGAACATTCGTTCGTGGGGAGTGGCATTGGTTGCTGTGCACAGGAGGGACCTAATCGAGTGTAGTGCATCAGGGAGGACCTCTTGCCAGTGGGCGACTGGAAGACCCTGAGACCGCAGAGCTAGTAGAACGGCCTTCCAGACTGTTGCGTTCTCTCTTTCCACCTGTCCATTTCCCCAGGGGTTGTAGCTGGTAGTCCTACTCGAGGCTATGCCTTTAGAGAGTAGGTACTGACGCAGCTCATCACTCATGAAGGAGAATCCCCGGTCACTGTGGATATAGCTGGGGTAACCGAACAGAGTGAAGAGACCATGCAGGGCCCTGACGACCGTGGTTGAGGTCATATCCGGGCAGGGAATGGCAAAGGGGAAACGTGAATATTCATCTATCACATTCAGAAAATAGATATTGTGGTCAGAAGAGGGGAGGGGCCCTTTGAAGTCGACACTTAGGCGTTCAAAAGGGCGGGTGGCTTTTATGAGGTGTGCTCTATCTGGCCGATAGAAGTGCGGCTTGCACTCTGCGCAGACTTGGCAGTGTCTAGTTACAGACCTGACTTCCTCAACGGAGTAGGGAAGGTTGCGGGCTTTAATAAAATGGAAAAGCCTGGTGACCCCCGGGTGGCAGAGGTCATTGTGGAGAGCCTGCAACCGGTCCACCTGCGCGCTGGCACATGTTCCACGGGACAGGGCACCCGGGGGCTCATTGAGCTTCCCGGGCCGGCACAAGATATCGTAATTGTAGGTGGAGAGTTCAATTCTCCACCTCAATATCTTATCATTTTTGATCTTGCCCCGCTGTGTATTGTTGAACATGAAGGCGACGGATCGTTGGTCCGTGAGTAGGGTGAACCGTTTACCAGCTAAGTAGTGGCGCCAATGCCGTACAGCTTCCACTATGGCTTGGGCCTCTTTTTCGACAGAGGAGTGTCGAATTTCAGGGCCTTGGAGGGTTCGGGAAAAGAAGGCCACGGGTCTGCCCGCCTGGTTAAGAGTGGCGGCTAAGGCAAAGTCAGACGCATCGCTCTCCACCTGGAACGGGATGGATTCGTCTATAGCGTGCATCGTGGCCTTCGCGATATCAGCTTTGATGCGGTCGAAGGCCAGACGGGCCTCTGCCATCAGGGGAAAAGAGGTGGATTTGATCAGTGGACGGGCTTTGTCCGCATAATTGGGGACCCACTGGGCATAGTACGAGAAGAGGCCCAGGCATCTTCTCAGTGCTTTGATGCTAGTTGGGAGGGGGAGTTCCCGGAGGGGACGCATACGTTCGGGATCGGGGCCGATGACCCCATTTTCCACCACCTACCAAAGGATGGCAAGGCGGTGTGTGCGGAATACACACTTCTCCTTATTATAGGTCAGGTTAAGGAGATTTGCTGTGTGCAGGAATTTATGGAGGTTGGCGTCGTAGTCCTGCGGATCGTGGCCGCAGATGGTGACGTTATCCAGGTACAGGAAGGTAGCCCGCAGCCCGTTCTGGTCCACCATTCGGTCCATCTCATGCTGGAAGACCGAGACCCCATTGGTGACGCCGAAAGGGATCCTAAGGAAATGGTATAGGCGACCATCCGCCTCAAAGGCCGTATATGGCCTGTCCTCCGGGCGGATGGGGAGCTGGTGGTATGCCGACTTCAAGTCAATGGTGGAGAACACCCGATAGTGCGCAATCTGATTGACCATGTCAGATATGCGAGGAAGAGGGTATGCGTCCAGCTGCATGTATCTGTTAATGGTCTGACTGTAGTCAATGACCATTCTGTGTTTCTCACCAGACTTTACGACTACCACTTGTGCTCTCCAGGGGCTGGTACTGGCCTGATCCCCTCCTTGAGGAGCCATTGGACCTCGGACCTGATAAAGGCCCTGTCTCCAGCACTAAACCGCCTGCTCTTGGTGGCGATAGGCTTGCAACCAGGGACAAGATTAGTGAACAGAGAGGGAGGGGTGATTTTAAGAGTCGAGAGACTGCAGGTTGTGCGCGGTGGGCAATCTCGAAACTGCTTGTTGCAGACGGAGAGCGGGGGAAGAGGCCCATTATAAATCATAGTCACACTCCTCAGGTGGGTCAGGAAATCCAGCCCCAAGAGTACAGCCGCGCAGAGATGAGGCAGCACGAGGAGCCTGAAATTCTCATATACCGTGCCCCTCACTGTCAGGGTCACCACGCAGCAGCCGAGGACATTTACAGAGCGGGATTGCGATGCCATGGAGATCGTTTGTTTGACGGGCCACACGGAAAGGGCGTATCGGTGCACCGTATCAGGGTGAATAAAGCTCTCCATGCTCCCACTGTAAACAAACAATGCTCCACATGGCCATTTACCCGGATGTCCATTATGGACCTGGTGAGTTGGTGAGGCTGGGACTGGTCCGGGGTAATCGACGCCACTGTCGAGGCATGCGAGAAGTCACAGGCTGCTGATGGCGTCGAAGATGGCGGCCCCCGCTGGTCGCACGCGGCCGATGTCGTCCAAGATGGCGGCACCCGCGGGTCGCACGCGGCTGATGGCATCCAAGATGGCGGCTCTTGCGGGTCGCACGCAGTGCTACTGGACTTTGAGGTGGACTTTGCAGACCTTTGCATAGTGGTCCTTCTTCCCACATGCGGAGCAGAACGAATCCTTTGCCGGGCAGCTTCGCCGGGGGTGCTTTCCTAGGCCACAGAAGTAGCATTTCGGACCACTGGAGACTGCCACGGCAGTAGAGCCGTGGACTACACGTGGCGTGGTGTGGGTCAGGGGCCCGCTCGAGTACTGGGGAGGTAGTGGCAGCGGTGCCCACGATGCGCTCGCGTGGTCGGGGGTGTAAGCTTCGAGATTACGGGAGGCCAGCTCCAGCGATTCGGCGAGCACCACGGTTTTCTGCAGGTCCAGCCCACCCTGCTCCAGCAGCCGCTGTCGGATATAACTCGACCCGATGCCCGTGACGTAGGCGTCCCGGATTAAGTCCTCCGTGTTTTGGGCGGCTGATACTGCCGTACAGTTGCAGGCCCGGGCGAGTACCCGCAATGCGCGCAGAAATTAGTCGCACGACTCACCCGGCTGTTGTCGGCGTGTAGCCAGGAGATGTCGTGCGTAGACCTCATTAGGCCCCTTGTGTTATTGGCCTTTTAGCAGTTCGATTGCGGCCGTATACGTGTCGGCGTCCCGGGTGGTAGCATACACAACGGCGCTTACTCGTGCGTGGAGCACGTGGAGTTTGTCAGCCTCGGACTGGACGACAGCGGAGGTGTCGGGGAAAGCCTGGAAACATTTTAGCCAGTGATCAAAACTATCAGAGGCTCCCACGGCTTGAGGGTCCAGCTCGAGTTTGTCTGGCTTCAAGAGTTGCTCCATCACAAGAAAATTTTAATGTAGTTAATAAAATTGATGCACTATCAACACCCAGAGACAGAATCTGGAATAATAGGCTTTTATTAACTATAAGAGGGAACTAACTCTACAGTAAACTCTAACCGAGGGACCGGACCAGAATGAGGCGAAGGGGAGGAGCAGCCTCCTTTATACCCCAGTGAACAGGGGAGGAGCCTCAGGCAGCACCGGTAGGGGTGTGTCCAGTCATCAGAACATAACAGTGGTTATCAGGACATAACAGTGGTTTACCACACATTGGCAGTACTGGCAGTGTGTAGCGCCTCACCGTGTTAGGGTGGATGAAACTCTCCGTACTCCCACTGTCGAATAAGCAGTTAGTAGTGTGGCCGTTTACCTTGATGTCCATCATCGACTAGGCGAGCTGGTGAGGCCTGGACTGGTCCAACACGACCGAGGCCACTGTCGTGTTAGGCGATGCGGTGGACAGTTCCCAAAATGGCGGCCCCGTGACTCGGCTGACGTCACCCAAGATGGCGGCTCCCGTGGGTCACACATGGCTGATGGCATCCAAGATGGCAGCCTCCGTGGGTCGCACGTGGCCGCTGGTGTCCAAAATGGCATCACCCGCAGATCGCACCCGGTCGACGGCGTCGAAGGCAGTCCCTCCCGCGGATCGCACGCCGCGCTACTGGGCCTGGGGGCCGATTTTGCTCTGCAAACCTTCAGGTAGTGACCCTTCTTACCGCAGCCAGAGCAGATCGCGTCTTTCGCCGGGCAGCATCGTCGTGGGTGCTTCTCCAGGCCGCAGAGTAGCACCTCGGGCCTCCGGGGACTGCCGCAGTGGTCAGTTCGGCTTCGGGACGGGGCGTGGCATAGGTTTGCGGCCCTCCCGGATACAGCGATGGCTGCGGTCGCGGTGTCCACGGTGCGCCCTTGTGGTCGGGGTTGTAGGCCTCAAGGTTCTGGAACGCTACCTCTGGTGAGCCGGCAAGTTCCACAGTTTTCTTCAGGTCCAGCCCATCTTGTTCCAGCAGACGCTGCCGGATATAGGTCGACCTGATGCCCGCGACAAAGGCATCTCTGATCAGGTCGTCGGCGATTTGGGCGGCTGAAACGGCCTTGCAGTTGCAGGCTCTGCCGAGTGCACGCAGTTCGCGCAGGAATTGTTCAGTCGATTCCCCCGGGCTGCTGTCTGCGAGTGGCCAGCAGGTGCCTGGCGTAGATCTCGTTCGGCTGCCGGTTGTACTGGCTCTTGAGGAGATCGATTGCCTCCTGGTAAGTCTCTGCGTCTCGGATCAGCACGAAGACGTGAGCGCTGACGCGGGCGTGGAGCATGTGCAGTTTGTCGATGTCTGTTACGACGACAGAGGAGGAGGAGACGATGAAGGTCTCAAAACAGCGCAGCCAGTGATCAAAAGAATTAGAGGCGCCGATTGCCTGCGGATCCAGATCCAATTTGTCAGGTTTCAGGAGTTGCTCCATTTCAAAAATTTTGTTAATAAAATTGATGCACCATTGATTCACGCGAAGACGAGATGTTGCGAAACAACAGGCTTTTATTAACAAGAACAGGAGCACTCCCAAACCGATGGCTAACCCGAACTGAGGCAAAAGGGGTGGAAAGCAGCCTCCTTCATACCCCGAGGAGGGCGGAGCCCCGGATTGAGGCAGCAGGGGCATGCCCAGGCATATCCCATATACAGACAGTATTACAGTAGTTCACCACACATAGCATGCAAGAAACAATACTTTTCACTATATACTAATACATGTGACCATAATGAATCAAATCAAATCAAATCAGCCTAACTCTTTATCCTCAAATCCCGCCATTGGACATGATGTGGAGATGCCTGCGTTGGACTGGGGTAAGCACAGTAAGAAGTCTCACAACACCAGGTTAAAGTCCAACAGGTTTATTTGGTAGCACTAGCCACAAGCTTTCGGAGAGCTGCTCCTTCATCAGGTGAGTGAGGACTTGTGTTCACAAACAGGGCATATAAAGACACAAACTCAATTTACAGAATAATGGTTGGAATGCGAGTCTTTACAGGTAATCAAGTCTTAAAGGTACAGACAATGTGAGTGGAGAGAGGGTTAAGCACAGGTTAAAGAGATGTGGATTGTCTCCAGACAGGACGGCCTCAACCGGGATCTTGGGTTCATGTCACACTATCTGTAACCCCCACGACTTGCCTGGGCTTGCAAAATTTCACTGACTGTCCTGTCTGGAGACAATCCACATCTCTTTAACCTGTGCTTAACCCTCTCTCCACTCACATTGTCTGTACCTTTAAGACTTGATTACCTGTAAAGACTCGCATTCCAACCATTATTTTGTAAATTGAGTTTGTGTCTTTATATGCCCTGTTTGTGAACATGAGTCCTCACTCACCTGATGAAGGAGCAGCGCTCCGAAAGCTTGTGCTGCCAAATAAACCTGTTGGACTTTAACCTGGTGTTGTGAGACTTTTTATTGGACATGAACCCCGAATCCTCTGACTCACAGTCACAGCTGACATCCAACTCATTGGTGATAGATGAAAGGTTGTTGGAGAGTCAAGAATTATTCGAACATTTATATTTGTGTTCCAATTGGTGCAAGAAGATGCACTGTGAGCATATTTATACCGGGCGAGCAAATGCCAGAATTGTGAGTGGGGCGGTTGGAGGCAGGATGTCATGAGTTGAAAGTTCCTGGAATATGACAAACCAAAGAGGCGGCACGGTGGCACGGTGGCACGGTGGCAGAGTGCTGCCTCACAGTGCCAGGGACCCAGCTTCGATTCCAGCCTCGGGTGACTGACTGTGTGGAGTTTGCACGTTCTCCCCGTGTCTGCGTGGGTTTCCTCCGGGTGCTCCGGTTTCCTCCCACAGTCCAAAGATGTGCAGGTTGGGCGGATTGGCCATGCTAAATTGCCCCTTAATGTCCCAAGGTGCGTAGGTTTAGTGGGGGAGGGGGGATTAGCCATGGTAAATGTGTGGGGTTATGGGGATAGGGCGGGGGAGAGGGCATGGGTAAGATACTTTGTCAGAGAGTCGGTGCAGATTCGATGGGCCGAATGGCCTCTGCTGCACTGTAGGGATTCTACAATGATGTTGGAGTTGGTAACCCTGAGGCCAGGCCATATCAAGAGTGGTGGGTTCCCAGACCTGAGGGACATCAGTCATCCAAATTTATCCTTCCTCACAATCTGGTAGCATTTGTGGTTCAGGTCACCAACATATTTAATCTTCCACGTTTCACTTTTACCAACATTGGTCCGACAAATTACTTTCACTGTGTCGCCATTCCCATATCTGGCCAATAGATGGCAGTGCAGTCTGACCAAAGCCTTCCATCCACCATCCCATTCGGAACAGCTGACAGCTCATCAATAAGAAGTTTAACAACACCAGGTTAAAGTCCAACAGGTTTATTTGGTAGCAAAAGCCACACAAGCTTTCGAGGCTCTAAGCCCCTTCTTCAGGTGAGCTCATCAATTCCCAGGGATGAAACTGGGAAAGGACAACTGAATTCTTGGGAAAGAACTTCCGATTTCTTTATAGATGCCCTCTGAACTTGGTCCAGATAATATGGTTGGATGTTAAGAATCCCACTGATGTTTGATGTGAGGGTATGTCAGAACTCAGAAGGGTAACTTGGAATGTCGGTTCTTAAAGGTGCAGTTTGTAATTTGGTATAATGAGAGGAAAGATATGCAAACCTGTGAGGAAAGGTCAATTTTTGTTGTTAACATTCAAATAAAAAAATGATTAATAACTTAATAGAAACTTATAAAATCCCACAGAGGCTTACAAAATTCTAACAGGAACTGATTGGGTCGATTCAGAAAGAATGTTCCCGATGGTAGGGGGAGTCCAGAACTAGGGGTCATTTGTTTTTATTCATTTGTGGGACATGGGCATCACTGACTGTCCAGCATTTATTGTGTGGAGATGCCGGCGTTGGACTGGGGTAAACACAGTAAGAAGTTTAACAACACCAGGTTAAAGTCCAACAGGTTTATTTGGTAGCAAAAGCCACACAAGCTTTCGAGGCTCTAAGCCCCTTCTTCAGGTGAGTGGGAATTCTGTTCACAAACAGAACTTATAAAGACACAGACTCAATTTACATGAATAATGGTTGGAATGCGAATACTTACAACTAATCCAGTCTTTAAGAAACAAAACAATGGGAGTGGAGAGAGCATCAAGACAGGCTAAAAAGATGTGTATTGTCTCCAGACAAGACAGCCAGTGAAACTCTGCAGGTCCACGCAACTGTGGGAGTTACAAATAGTGTGACATAAACCCAATATCCCGGTTGAGGCCGTCCTTGTGTGTGCGGAACTTGGCTATCAGTTTCTGCTCAGTGACTCTGCGCTGTCGTGTGTCGTGAAGGCCGCCTTGGAGAACGCTTACCCGAATATCAGAGGCCGAATGCCCGTGACCGCTGAAGTGCATTTATTGTCCATCCCTAGTTGCCCTTGAACTGAGTGACTTGCTAGGCCATTTCAGAGAGCTTTTTCCCAGGGTGGAAGAGTCAATTACTAGGGGGCACAGGTTTAAGGTGCGAGGGGCAAGATATAAAGGAGATGTACGAGGCAGATTTTTTACACAGAGAGTGGTGGGTGCCTGGAACTCGTTGCCGGGGGCGGTAGTGGAAGTGGATACGGTCATGACTTTTAAGGGGCGTCTTGACAAATACATGAATAGGATGGGAATAGAGGGATATGGTCCCTGGAAGAGTAGGGGGTTTTAGTTAAGTCGGGCAGCCATGGTCGGTGCAGGCCTGGAGGGCCAAAGGGCCTGTTCCTGTGCTGTAATTTTCTTTGTTCTTTGTTCTTTGACAGTTGAGAGTCAACCACATTGCTGTGGCTCTGGAGTCACATATAGGCCAGACCAGGTAAGGGCGGAAGATTTCCTTCCCTCAAGGATATTAGTGAATCAAATGGGTTTTTCTGACAATCGACAATGGTTTCATAGTCATCAGGAGATTCTTAATTCCAAATATTTTTTATTGAGTCCAAGTTCCATCAGCTGCTGTGGCGGGATTCGAACCCGGGTCCCCAGAACATTAGTTGAGTTTCTGGATTAATGGCCTAGTGATATTATCACTAGACTATCACCTCCACCGTAGTTTGAGGATAAAGAGTAAACCTTTTAGGACTGAGGTGAGGAGAAATTTCTTCACCCAGAGGGTGGTGAATGTGTGGAATTCACTACCACAGAAAGTAGTTGAGGCAAACTGTTGTGTGATTTCAGGAAGAAATTAGATATAGTTCTTGGGGCTAAAGGAATCAAAGGATGTGGGTGGGAGGGGGGAATCAGGATATTGAATTCGAAGATCAGCCATGATTAAAATGAATGGCGGAGCAGGCTCGAAGGGCCGAATGGTCTACTCCTGCTTCTAGTTTCTATGTTTCTATGAAACACACAAGAAAAGCCACAATTTGAAACAAACGTACACAACTAAAATAATGCCACATGCACCCACACACACTCACAAACACATACTCACTCACACACACGCACACTCACAAACACACACTCACACACACTCACAAACACATACTCACTCACACACACACGCACACACGCACACACACACTCACACACACGCACCCACACACACACTCACACACACACTCACAAACACACACTCACACACACACACGCACACTCACACACACACACACACACACACATTCACACACACACGCACGCACAGTATCTTATGGTATTAACCCTGTTCCCATCTATCTACGTTCCTGAACTCGGAGAAATGTCTCTTGTCCCAAATCATCCGACATACTGTATGACCCTATGAGGTAAATCCAGCGAATGGTCATCACCCATGTGTTAACCTCAAGTTTTGGAATCTTTTCTTCAGTTCAGCGTACTGTTTCTCTGAGCTTTGCAAACAGCCGCTTGGAACGTAGGAGAGTTCTATTTTGCCAGATGAGCGTGGCAATGGTCGTGACTGCTAACTAGCTGTTGATCCATGCTTTCCCTTCAGCACAACACTAAGCCTGCCTTTGATATACTAGCTTTCTCTTTAGATCTCCTTCTATCTAAATGATGTGCCATGGCCCAGTCCCACATCTAAGTATCTCCATCTTGAACTCACCTCCTCTACAGTATTAACACTCAAGATTCTATACCCCATTGTTCCCCACATAGAGTCATAGTGTCACAGAGGTTCACAGCATGGAAACAGGCCCTTTGGCCCAACTAGTCAAACCCCGAAGCTAATCCCAATTGCCCGCATTTGGCCCATATCCCTCGATATCCTCTTACCCATGTAACTGTCTAAACGCTTTTTAAAAGACAAAATTGTACCTGCCTCTACTATTACCTCTGGCAGCTTGTTCCAGACACTCACCACCCTCTGTGTGAAAAAAATTGCCCCTCTGGACACTTTTATATCTCTCCCCTCTCACCTTAAAACTATGCCCTCTAGTTTTAGACTCCCCTACCTTTGGGAAAACATATTGACTATCTAACTGATCTGTGCCCCTCATTATTTTATAAAATGATGAAGGGGATAGATAGAGTGAACGTTCAAAGACTATTTCCTCGGGTGGATGGAGCTATTACAAGGGGGCATAACTATAGGGTTCGTGGTGGGAGATACAGGACGGATATCAGAGGTAGGTTCTTTACGCAGAGAGTGGTTGGGGTGTGGAATGGACTGCCTGCAGTGATAGTGGAGTCAGACACTTTAGAAACATTTAAGCGGTTATTGGATAGGCACATGGAGCACACCAGGATGATAGGGAGTGGGATAGCTTGATCTTGGTTTCAGATAAAGCTCGGCACAACATCGTGGGCCGAAGGGCCTGTTCTGTGCTGTACTGTTCTATGTTCTATGTTCTAGACCTCTATAAGATCACCCCTCAGCCTCCTACACTCCAGAGAAAGAAGTCCCAGTCTATCCAGCCTCTCCTTATAACTCAAACCATCAAGTCCCGGTAGCACCCTAGTAAATCTTTTCTGCACTTTTTCCAGTTTAATAATATCCTTTCTATAATAGGGTGACCAAAATTGCACACAGTATTCCACGTGTGGCCGTACCAATGTCTTGTACAACTTCAGCAAGACGTCCTAACTCCTGTATTCAATGTTCTGACCGATGAAACCAAGCATGCCGAATGCCTTCTTCACCACTCTGTCCACCTGTGACTCCACTGTTGTAAACACTTGTTTTCCTACTGCTAAGCTAATTCACATATCTTCAGACAGCTATATTCTTATTAGTCCCTTTTCTATCCAATTCCTTACTTTATCCATACCTTCTTTATTCTTTATGTTATTCAATCCTCAAATCTTAATTCTGTTCAAAGATCTTGACATGGGGGGTCCTGCAGGCTGTGGCCAGGAATCTCTCCTATCTACTTGGGAATGGGATAGAATGTGAGCGCCTTTGATTTGATTTGATTTATTATTTTCACATGTATTAGCATACAGTGAAAAGTATTGTTTCTTGCGCGCTATACAGACAAAACATACCTTTCATAGAGAAGGAAAGGAGAGAGTGCAGAATGTAATGTTACAGTCATAGCTCGGGTGTAGAGAAAGGTCAACTTAATGCGAGGTAGGTCCATTCAAAAGTCTGACAGCAGCAGGGAAGACTCAACTGTTCTTGAGTCGGTTGGTGCGTGACCTCAGTCTTTTGTATCTTTTTCCCGACGGAAGAAGGTGGAAGAGAGAATGTTCGGGGTGCGTAGGGTCCTTGATTATGCTGGCTGCTTTGCCGAGGCAGCGGGAAGTGTCACCTGGTTGGGTGCCCTTGAGCCACTGCAGTCCATGTGGTGTAGGTACACCCAGAGTGCTGTTAGATCCAGCATTTTGACCCAGTGACAGTGAAGGAACAGCGACATAGTTCCGAGTCAAGATGGTGGGCGACTTGAAGGGGAACTTGGAAGTGACTTTTTTGCCCCCATTGCCCTTTCTGGTGGTAGAAGTTTTGGTGAGTTACTGCAATTCAGCCCTATTCTGTGCCAGAAAGCAATGCATGCAGGTTTCCAAGAACTGTGTGTGGGCATGTGCAGTGTTTTTAATGATCCTGCAGCCTGTTGTGCCATCCCCTTCATGCCACCTAGGTTCCCTCGGTGTCACTGTACGATGGTTAATCTCAACATTTCCCAAATGGCCATCCCTCTTTATTTCCCTACCAACTTCCGATCAAGAACCCTCTGCAGTCCCATCCTTTGTCCAATTCTGACCCTTTACAAATCTTCCATTTCCTTCAGCTTACTAATTGCTCACCATGTCTCTCTCTACTGGACCCTATGCTATGAAATTCTCCATGTGGAGATGTCGGCGTTGGACTGGGGTAAGCACAGTAAGAAGTCTCACAACACCAGGTTGTGTGTCGTGAAGGCCGCCTTGGAGAACGCTTACCTGAAGATCCAAGGCTGAATGCCCGTGACAGTCACGGGAATGCCCGTGACAGCGCAGAGTCATTGAGCAGAAACTGATAGCCAAGTTCCGCACACATGAGGACGGTCTAAACCGGGATGTTGGATTTATGTCACATTATCAGTAACCCCCACAGCTTGACTCCTGGACTTGCACAATTTCACAAGCTGTACTGTCTGGAGACAATACACATCTCTTTAACCTGTGTTGAATGCTCCCTCCACCCACATTGTCTGTACATTTAAGACCTGGCTGGCTGTAGAGATTTGCATTCTAATCAGTATTCTGTAATTTGATTTCTGTGTCTGTGCCCTGTTTGAGAACAGAGACCACTCCATCTGACGAAGGAGCATTGCTCCGAAAGCTTATGGTATTTGCTACCAAATAAACCTGTTGGACTTTAACCTGGTGTTGTGAGACTTCTTACAATGAAATTCTCCACACAGCCCTCCCCCACCACCCCGCACCAAATCTCGCTGCGTATGGCATGCTGGCCTTCATCAGTCAGGGAACAGAATATATAGAATTCCTACAGTGCAGAAAGAGGCCTTTCGGCCCATCGCGTCTGCACCGACCACAATCCCACCCAGGCCCTATTCCCGTAGCCCCAATATTTATCCTCCCAATCCCCCTGACACTAGAGTCAATGGCCAATCAACCTAACCCCGCACATCTTTGCAATATGGGAGGAAAGCGGAGCACCCGGAGAAAACCCACGCAGACACAAGGAGAATAAAATTAGCAAATCATGTTGCAGCTGTACAAAACTTTAGTTAAGCCATATTTGGAATATTGCGTACAGTGTCTGGTCACCACACTACCAGAAGGATGTGGAGGCATTGGAGAGGGTGCAGAAAAGGTTTATCAAGATGTTGCCTGGTCTGGAGGGTATTAGCTATGAGGAGAGATTGGACAAACTTGGTTTGTTTTCACTTGAATGTCGGAGGCTGAGGGGCGACCTGATAGCAGTTTACAAAATTATGACAGGCATAGATAGAATGGATAGACAGAGTTTTTATTTCCCCTGGGTAGAAAGGTCAATTATTGGGGGACAAAGGTTTAAGGTAAAAGGGAGAAAGTTTAAAGGAGATGTGAGAGGCAAGTTTTTTATACAGAGAGTGGTAAATGGCTGGAATGCGCTGCCAGAGGAGGTGGTAGAAGCAGATACAGTAGCAACATTTAAGAGGCAGTTGAAAGATACACGAATAGGTGGGAATAGAGTGATATGGGCCGCAAAATGTCTTTAGAAAGGCATCTTGTGTCTGCAGGAGTTTGGTGGGCTGAAGGGCCTGTTCCTGTGCTGTATTGTTCTTTTTGATTTGATTTGATTTAATTTATTATTGTCACATCTTTTAACATATAGTGAAAAGTATTGTTTCTTGCGCGCTATACAGACAGAGCATACCGTTCATAGAGAAGGAAATGAGAGAGTGCACAATGTAGTGTTACAGTCACAGCTAGGACGTAGAGAAAGATCAACTTAATGCAAAGTCTGACAGCAGCAGGGAAGAAGCTGTTCTTGAGTCAGTTGGTACGTAACCTCAGACTTTTGTATCCTTTTCCCGAAGGAAGAAGGTGGAAGAGAGAATGTCCGGGGTGCGTGGGGTCCTTGATTATGCTGGCTGCTTTTCTGAGACAATGGGAAGTGTAGACAGAATCAAATTGGGCTACATTCATGACCTTTTGTAGTTCCTTGCGATCTTGGGCAGAGCAGGAGCCATACCAAGCTGTGGTACAAACCAGAAAGAATGCTTTCTATGGTGCATCTGTAAAAGTTAGTGAGAGTCGTAGCTGACATGCCAAATTTCCTTCGTCTTCTGAGAAAGTAGAGGCATCGGTGGGCTTTCTTAACTATAGTGTCGGCATGGGGGGACCAGGACAGGTTGTTGGTGATCTGGGCACCTAAAAACCTGAAGCTCTCGACACTTTCTACTTCGTCCCCATTGATGTGGACAGGGCATGTTCTCCTTTACGCTTCCTGAAGTCGATGACCATCTCCTTTGTTTTGTTGACATTGAGGGAGAGATTATTGTTGGCACACCAGTTCACCAGATTCTCTATCTCATTCCTGTACTCTGTCTCATCATTGTTTGAGATCCGACCCACTACAGTGGTGTCGTCAGCAAACTTGAAAATCGAATTGGAGAGGAATTTGGCCGCACAGTCATAGGTGTATAAGGAGTATAGTAGGGGGCTGAGAACACAGCCTCGTGGGCACTGGTGTTGAGGATGATCGTGGAGGAGGTGTTGTTGCCTATCCTTACTGATTGTGGTCTGTGAGTTAGGAAGTTCAGGGTCCAGTCGCAGAAGGAGATTCCGAGACCCAGGCCACGGAGTTTGGAGATGAGTTTTGTGGGAATAATGGTGTTGAAGGCTGAGCTGTAGTCAATAAATAGGAGTCTGACATAGGTGTCCTTGTTATCTAGGTGTTTAGGTATCTAGGCTTTGTTCTCTCTACCTCATGACATTTAACGTAGAGTCATAAAGTCAGAGAGGTTTACAACATGGAAACAGGCCCTTTGGCCCAACTTGTCCATGCCAGCCAGTTTTTACCATTAAGCTAGTCCCAATTGCTCGTGTCTGGCCCATATCCCTCAAGACCCATCTTACCTGTGTAACTGTCTAAACACTTCTTAAAAGACAAAATTGTACCCGCCTCGACTACGACCTCTGGCAGCTTGTTCCAGACACTCACCACCCTCTGTGTGAAAAAATTGCCCCTCTGGACCCTTTTGTATCTCTCCCCTCTCACCTTAAACCTATGCCCTCTCGTTTTAGACTTCCCTACCTTTGGGAAAAGATGTTGACTATCTATGCCCCTCTATTCGATCACCCCAAAGCTTCCTACTCTCCAGGGGAAAAAAGTCCCAGTCTATCCAGCCTCTCCTTATAACTCAAAGCATCAAGTCCCGGTAGCATCCTAGTAAATCTTTTCTGCACTCTTTCTAGTTTAATAATATCCTTTCTATAATAGGGTGACCAGAATTGCACACAGTATTCCAAGTGCGGCCTTACCAATGTCT
This sequence comes from Mustelus asterias, assembly GCF_964213995.1. NCBI lineage: Eukaryota > Metazoa > Chordata > Chondrichthyes > Carcharhiniformes > Triakidae > Mustelus > Mustelus asterias. The sequence goes on along the minus strand of NC_135805.1, from coordinate 16,856,097 downwards.
TGTACAACTTCAACAATACGTCCCAACTCCTGTATTCAATGTTCTGACCAATGAAACCAAGCATGCCGAATGCCTTCTTCACCACTCTGTCCACCTGTGACTCCACTTTCAAGGAGCTATGAACATGTACCCCTAGATCTCTTTGTTCTATAACTCTCTCCAATGCGCCAACATGCACCTTAAAGTGTACCACTCAGGCACAGCCTGAGGGCTGCTTGACACATGGATGATGGAAATTAAAGTCTTGCTATTGAGACAACGACTTCAGGGTCAAGTCAGATCACATCAGCAGGAAGATTCTGGCAAAGGAGTTAGAGTAGGAGCCTCAGTGCATCGAGCGGTGATTTTAGCATATGGCCCCCTGGAATCCTGGGCCTCTTGTTTTGTCTGGGCCATTCTCAAAATGGCTTTTTTTAATATCGCATCTCCTGGCACGATTAAAAAAGAGCCCATATTTATTTTCATTCCTAGTTCGAAGCGTACTGTTATTTCCCATCTTAACATATGCTTTCTGCACCATTTTGAGACATTTTTTCTTTAAATGAGCCAACATTTACCCAAGCTAAAACAGATTCTGTTGTGGAAAAGTACAGCACAGGAGGAGGCCATTCAGCCTATCGTGTATGTGCCAGATCTCTGACAGAGCAACTCAGCTAGCTTTTTAAAAAATTCATTTTATGAGACGTGAGGGTCCCATCGCCCGTCCCTAACTTCCCTATCAGGGGGCATTTGAGCGTCAACCACATTCCTGTGGATCTGGAGACACATGTAGGCCAGACCAGGTAAGGACATCAGATTTCCTTCCCTAAAGGACAATATGAACCAGATGGATTTTTCCGACAATCGACAATGGTTTCATGGTCATCAATAGATTCTTAATTAGAAAGCCCACCAACTTTCTCAGAAGACTAAGGAAATTTGGCATGTCAGCTATGACTCTCACCAACTTTTACAGATGCACCATAGAAAGCATTCTTTCTGGCTGTATCACAGCTTGGTATGGCTCCTGCTCTGCCCAAGACTGCAAGGAACTACAAAAGGTCGTGAATGTAGCCCAATCCATTATGCAAACCAGCCTCCCATCCATTGACTCTGTCTACACTTCCCGCTGCCTTGGCAAAGCAGCCAGCATAATTAAGGACCCTACCCCGGACATTCTCTCTTCCACCTTCTTACATCGGGAAAAAGATACAAAAGTCTGAGGTCACGTTCCAACCGACTCAAGAACAGCTTCTTCCCTGCTGCTGTCAGACTTTTGAATGGACTTACCTTGCATTAACTTGATCTTTCTCTACACCCTAGCTATGACTGTAATACTACATCCTGCACTCTCTCCTTTCTTTCTCTATGAACGGTATGTTTTGTCTGTATAGCGCTGTATTTTCACTGTATGTTAATACATATGACAATATTAAATCAAATCAAATTTCTTTTATTCAAATCAAATTCCACCACCTGCCATGGAGAGATTCAAATCTGGATCCCCAGAACATTGGCTGAGTTTCCTGATTAAAAATCTAGTGATATTGCCACGAGGCCATCGCCTCCCCTGTACTCATTCATGGGACATGGGTTTCGCTGCCTGGCCAGTATTTATTCATAGACTCGTACAGTGCAGAAGGGGGCCTTTCGGCCCATCAAGTCTGCACCGACCACAATCCCACCCAGGCACCATTTCCATAACCCCACATATTTACCCTGCTAATTCCTCGACACTGGGGTCAATTTTTAGCATGCCCTAAAAACCTAACCTAATCTTTGGACATTTATTGCCCATCCCTAGTTGCTCTTGGAGGGCAGTTGAGAGGGTGGATTGCTGTGGATCTGGAGTCACATGTAGGCCAGACCAGGTAAGGAGGGCAGATTTCCTTCCCTAAAGGACATTAATGAACCAGATGGGTTTTTATGATAATCGACAATAGTTTCATGGTCATCAGTAGACTTTCAATTCCAGATTATTATTCAAATTCCACCGTCTGCCATGGTGGGACTTGAACCCAGGCCCCCAGCACATTACCCTGGATCTCTGGATTACTGTCACTATGCCACAGCCTCCCTAGTCCCACTTCCTTCCCCTTTCCTGGTTGCCCTGCACATTTTGTTTCTGTCAGATGGTTATCCAATTTTGGTTTGAAGGCCGTGGTTGAATCTACCTCCATCACCCTCTCAAGTCATGCATTCCAGATCCCTACCCAATCACTGTGTAGAAATGTTTGTCCTCATGTCGATGTTGCTTCTTTCGCCTATCGCTTGAGAACAGTTTCTACTGCTTGTCAAGCCTTCCACCAATGGGGGGGGTGGGGGTAAGTTAATAGGTTGTAATGAACAAAGCATCGTAGCTGTGAGGGACAGCTCGGTGGATAGGATATTGGTATGTAGATAGGCTGGAAAATTGGGCGGGGATCCTGGATTCAGGATTCAATCCTGGACCGGGGAGCGGCGCGGGCTTGGAGGGCCGAAGGGCCTGTTCCTGTGCTGTGTTGTTCTTTGTTCTTTGAGTTCCTCTCTATCAACCTTTTGAACATCATTTGAACATGTTGTTCAAATGTTTTTTTAACCTTCTCTTCCCTAAGGAGAGCACCCTCAGTATCCCTGATCTATTCACGGAACTGAAGTCCCTCACCCCTAAAACCATGCTCTCAGTCTTTCCTGCACCCTCATCAAAGCTTTCCCAAATTTTTTAAAGTGTGCTGCACAGAATGCTCTGCTGCCTCACAGCGCCAGGGACCCCAGCTTGATTCCCAGCTTGGGTCACTGTCCGTGTGGAGTCTGCACGTTCTCCCCGTGTCAGCGTGGGTTTCCTCCGGGTGCTCCGGTTTCCTCCCACATTCTGAAAGACGTGCTGGGTAGGTGTATTGACTTTGCTAAATTCACCCTCAGGTCCCGAACAGGCACCGGAGTGTGACGACTAGGGGCTTTTCACAGTAACTTCATTGCAGTGTTAATGTAAGCCGACTGTGACATTAATAAATAAACTTAAAAACTTTAAAGAATTTGTCATATTTGAGGCTGAAGCAGAGATTTATGAACGGTTAATAAAAATTCCTTGCTTTTATACTCAGTGTCTCTGATTTCCGCGTCGTGTCAGGAAAACGCGACTTCTGTAGAACCACAGAAAAGTTACGCACAGAAGGAGGCCGTTTGGCCCATCTAGTCCATGCCAGCCCGAGGACACCCAGGTGCCCTTTCTAATCCCACCATCTGAACTGCACACCCTCCCCCTGAATAACTTTACTGTGGATTTTTGGTTTATCATCCAGGATTTGGGTTCACAGTGTAGTTTGTGAGGCGCGATGGTGTGTGGGAGGAGTACGGGTACAGAGGCGGGCTGGCTAGAAGCATGACTCCGTTTTCCAGCCCAGCTCTCAGCACTGCGGCTACGGTAGCACAGTGGTTAGTGCTGCTGCCTCACAAGCGCCAAAGGCCTGGGTTCGATTCCCGGCTTGGGTCACTGTCTGTGCGGAGTCTGCACATTCTGCGTGGGTTTCCTCCAGTTTCCTCCCACAGTCCAAAAGACTGGTTAGGGTGCATTGGCCGTGCTAAATTCTCCCTCAGTGTACCCGAACAGGTGCTGGAGTGTGGTGACTAGGGGATTTTCACAGTAACTTCATTGCAGTGTTAATGTAAGCCTACTTGTGACAATAATAAATAAATGTTTTAACTTTGTTTAAATGCCCCATAAATCTACCCAGTTATCCTTCCCCCTCACACCTCACATACACCTCCACGCCACTCCATGCTGCTTCAGATTCCTTATGCCACTTACATGCCCCCCTCCCATATCTTTCATAGCTACTTACTGAATATCCTCTATGTACAGTCCTCACCAGCCATGGCATAGCAATAAGAATTATTTTAAATGCAGGTGTAAAGCAGCTAAACCTGTGACAATATCATAAAACTCTCATTCACAGGCCTGCCATTATATTGAAAGCTTCTCCAAAGAAAATAAAATTAATCCTTTAAGTGGCTGTTAACAAACAACAATGTAACCTGAAACCACATCAGAGGCTGAGTATATTATTACAGCCTTGAAAAACTGTCAGTCATTCTCCTGGAGAGCTGTGTCAACAGGACTGAGTGCACCATCAGGTTTGGAACTCAGCCAAGCATTCACAATAGCCACAGCTTTTGAAACATTGTTGCAATTGCAGGAGCTTGGAATTGAAAGATGATAGGAACTGGAGTAGGGTATTTACCCTCCCCTCCCCCTTGAGTTTGCTCCACTATTTAATTTGATCAATTTCAATCTCTGTCGGTGATAGAGCCTGACGGGGAAGCGAATTCCAAAGATTCACGACTCTCTGAATAAAGAAATTCCTCCTCATCTCAGTCCTAAATGGCCAACCTCTTATTCTGAGATTGTGTCACCTGGTTCTAGATGCCCCAGCCAAGGCAAAGACCAAGTGTTCTTTCCATTTCAAAGCAGTTTTGCCTGCCAATCAATTGAAGGGAGCAGGTTCTTGGATTGATTTCAAAAGCAAGGACATATTTTTCACAATCATCTGTACATTTAAATCCCAATATCCAAACATGGTAAAGAGAATTTAGCAATATATTTTTTCTATATTTTCAATGTATTGCGGTGCTTTCTCCAATGGAGAAAGCGCTGTTAGACATCCTCTGGGACACAATCCTGGAATAAAAGACATCAGCAAAACTGTTTCATAATAACTTTATCCAACACTTTCAATAATTCATCTAAAATTGAACGATTCTCCCTGGTAGATTTCCTTACTGCCTCCCTTCCAGGTACCTTTGCCTGGCTGAGTGCTACCCTAGTGATTGCAGCATGGCTGATGGAAGGAACTATCATCTTCAGAACCATATCCAAGACCCTAGGCATCCTCTCTTTCTTCTGCTGCTTAATTAACAGTCCTTAATCTTTTATCAAGGCTTTTCAGACAGTGTTCCAGCAGCTGCTGTGCCCTGAGCTCACCATAGCTGGCCAGCTTCACATTGTGCAGATAGTCCGCAGGGCATTTTGTATTGGACTGGATGCTACAATTGTATTAGGAACATAGCAACATAGGAATTAGGAGCTGAAATAGGCAAATTTAGCCCTTCGAGCCTGCTCCGCCATTCAATCAGATCATGGCTCATCTCTCCCTGGTCTCAAATCCACCTCTTCATATCCCTCATTCCCTTTTTTTTAGAAATATATCTATCTCCTTCTTAAAACCATTCAACAATGCAGGCTCCACCGCGCTCTGGGGCAGCGAATTCCACAAATTCACCACCCTCTGTGAGAAATAGTTCCTCCTTATCTCAGTTTTAAATCTACCACCTCTCAACCTATACCTGTGACCTCTTGTTCTAGATTGCCCCATAAGAGGAAACATTTGGTCTACAATTACTTTATCAATCCCTTTTAAAATTTTATATACCTCGATCAGATCCCCTCTCATCCTTATAAACTCCAGCGAGTATAAACCCAAACTGTTTAATCTCTCCTCATATGTCAACACTTTCATCCCCGGAATCAATCTGGTGAACCTCCTCTGAACTGCCTCCAATGCCACCACATCCTTCCTCAAATAAGGAGACCAAAACTGGACACAATACTCCAGGTGTGGTCTCAGCAACACCCTATACAATTGCAACAACACTTCATTCCTCTTATACCCCAGTACTTTTGCAATAAATGCTAACATTCCTTTTGCCTTTTTTATTATGTGCTCCACCTGCATACCGACTTTCTGTGATTCATGAACAGAGACACCCAGATGAGATAGAGAATCTGGTGAACTGGTGGGACGACAATAATCTTTCCCTCAATGTCAACAAAATGAAGGAGATTGTCATCGACTTCAGGAAGCGCAGTGGAGAACATGCCCCTGTCTACATCAATGGGAACGAAGTAAAGATAAGCAAAGTTAAAGTAAAGTTTATTTATTAGTCACATGTAAGGCTTACATTAACACTGCAATGAAGTTACTGTGAAATTCCCCTTGTCACCACACTCCAGCACCTGTCCGGGTCAATGCACCTAACCAGCACATCTTTCAGAATGTGGGAGGAAACTGGAGCACACCCACACAGACACAGGGAGAATGTGCAGACTCTGCACAGACAGTGACCCAAACCGGGAATCAAACCCAGGTCCCTGGCGCTGTGAAGCAGCAGTGCTAACCACTGTGCTACCATGCCAAGATGGTCAAGAGCTTTAAGTTTTTAGGTGTCCAGATCACCAACAACCTGTCCTGGTCCCCCCATGCCGACACTATAGTTAAGAAAGCCCACCAAAGCCTCTACTTTCTCAGAAGACGAAGAAACTTTGGCATGTCAGCCACGACTCTCACCAACTTTTACAGAGTTACTCAGGTGTATCAAATCCAAAAGCCCAGCATCTCCTTTCCAAGGCATGGGCAGTAAATATTGGTAGAATGAATGTTTAAATATTCAGTAAAGAGGCTATCTTGTCTGCAGAAAAAAATCAAGATATTTATTTGATCTAAGGCTGGGAGGAACACTCACTGGGTCTGCACTCTTATCTCACTCCCAGAAGATGCTGATGTGCCTTCGCCCTCCATTTCTGAAGCCGCTGTGGTCATCGTGCTCACATGGTGGTGTTCATAGTGTTTTTACAGCTCAGAAGGCAGACATCAGCTAGACCTTGGTATCCTTGTGCTTCAGTCACTGATGCGCACAGGTACAGCCAGCAGTAAAGAAGGCAAATGTTGGCCTTCATAGCGAGAGGATTTGAGTAGAAGAATAGTGATGTTTGCTGCAATTGTATAGAGCATTGGTGAGGCCACACCTGCAGTTTTGGTGTCCTTATCTGAGGAAGGATGTCTTTGCTATAGAGGGAGTACAACGCAGATTTACCAGGCTGATTCCTGGGATGGCAGCTCTGTCATATGTGGAGAGACTAAGTTCGTTAGGATTATATTCACTTGAGTTTAGAAGAGTGAGAGGGAATCTCATGGAAACTTATAAAATTCTAACAGGGTTAGGCAGAGTAGATTCAGAAAGAATGTTCCCAATGGTGGGGGAGTCCAGAACTAGGGATCATAGTTTGAGGATAAGGGGTCAACCTTTTAGAACTGAGGTGAGGAGAAATTTCTTCATCCGGAGGGTGGTGAATGTGTGGAATTCACTACCACAGAAAGTAGCTGAGGTCAAAACGTTATGTGATTTCAGGAAGAAATTAGATATCACTCTTGGAGCCTAAAGGGATCATGGAATATCGGGGGGAAAGGAGAATCAGATTATTGAATTTGAGGATCAGCCATGGTCAAAATGACTGGTGGAGCAGGCTCGAAGGGCTGAATGGCCTCCTTCTGGACTGTTGGGATTCTATGATTCTGTGATGATTCTATGAGGATAGACACATTACTGAAAATTAATTGGCCACTTTGAGGGCCTCAGTTGGCAGGAGATGGGGTGGGAGTGTGGGAAAACATCCATGGGCCTGTCCACCATTGACTTAATTTGGGTGTTGGCGAGGTTACAGGGTCTCCACCCATCGGCATCTTGTCTGATCTAATGCCCCCCTCCACCAAACCCGCCAAGGGGCAGGGCAAAAGATTCCATCCAAGGTCTCTCTCCGTTGGAGCAGCACAATGTTATAGCGGATGGATGTTATAGCAGTTTTTAAGAGTATGGAACAGTGGAACAAAGCGATTAGAAGCATTCGGGCTTCTTGCAGTGATTGAGGGGCAAGATCAAAGGGAGCCAGATAAATAAGATAAGACCAAAGAGCAAAGAAAATTACAGCACAGGAACAGGCCCTTCGGCCTTGCTGCCCGGCTGGACTAAAACCCCCTACCCTTCCAGGGACCATATCCCTCTATTTCCATCCTATTCATGTATTTGTCCAGACGTCCCTTAAAAGTCACTACTGTATCCGCTTCCACTATCTCCCCCGGCAACAAGTTCTAGGCACCCACTACCCTCTGTGAAAAGAATCTGCCTCGTACATCTCCTTTAAACATTGCCCCTCACACCTTAAACCTGTGCCCCCTAGTAATTGACTCTTCCACCCTGGGAAAAAGCTTCTGACTATCCACTCTGTCCATGCCCCTCATAATCTTGTAGACTTCTATCAGGTCTCCCCTCAGCCTCCGTCATTCCAGTGAGAACAAACCAACCTCTACTCATAGCTAAGATGCAAGGTAACAGATTTATTTCAAGGGCAGGGGAAACTTCTGTACATTTCAGAGGTGTGAGGCTGTGGAATTCATTCCAGGGGTTAATGGTCGAGGAAGAAACTGCGTCAACTTTCAAGGATTGATGTTCTGGATGGTTGGGTTCAAATGAGCCATATCCATCTGGCAATCCTGTCATGTGTATCCCTGCTGTCCAGCCGCCATCCCAGAGCAAGGGGAGGTTTGCCAAACACATGGTGAAGACCTGGATGCTTTTCTTTCAACCTTTATGTGAAGAAGAGTTTCCTGATATAGAATCATATAATAAAGAACAAAAGAGCACAGAAGGAGGCCAAAAAGAAATGTGATTGCCCGTTACGACTGCAGCAGATGTTATTTGTTGAATAAGTCAAATCCTAAAGAGTAACGTCTTTTTTGTATTCTGAAATGAGAATAAACCTACTGATCCCAGCAACAAAGGAGTCCAGTAATACTTTGGCGATTTTGAACTGAAAGATTCATTAATAAGAGGAAAAGAAAATTTAAGCACATAAGATTACAATTACACTGTCAGGGGGAGATTGGGGCTGGTGGGGGGGAAATTCGGGCCAGGTCAGCGGGATTGGCGGGGTTGGGATTGTTGGGGGACGGTGGGAGAAATCAGGACCGAGAGAAGATGTCTAGGGTCGGGGAAGGGGGGGAACATGGGTGCTGGCCCAGGGAGGTCCGGAAGGCCAGTGATTGGGAGGTGGGGGGTGTCGGGAGACCAGGAATGGGGGGGGGGTTGTGGGGCTGGCCTGCAATCGGAAGCCAGTGATCTGGAGGCCGGCAATGTGCATGCGCCGATCTCTTCGCTGACTTCGCTGACAGATCAGCGCATATGCAGTGGCCCACTCAGCGCTATGCTGCTGGCCTCTCGAGCAGGAATAGGCCCCGCCCCCTATTTACCGGAGTGAATCACACCAGGGCACCCTGTGATGCACAGAGTGTGGGAGGTTCATTCTGGAAATCATACTAAAAAAACTGGCGGGATTTCTTCCCATTTTCCCACACGTTGGAAACTTGGAATTCTTTGGGAGAATCCCGGTCACGTTTACTGAATTCAGAAGCCACAAATTCCAGTAACAGTTTTGAGATTTTAAACACTAAATTAAAACAGTTATTAATCAAAGAAAAGAAAACTGAACACGCAAGATTACACTTACACAGTTAAAATTAGTTCATAAGTTTATCAGATATAGGAGCAGAATTAGGCCATTCAGCCCATCGAGTCCGCTCCGCCGTTCGATCATGGCTGATATGCTCCTCATCCCCATTTTCCTGCCTTCTCCCCATAACCCTTCAACCCATTCCCAATTAAAAATCTGTCTAACTCCTCCTTAAATTTACTCACTGTCCCAGCATCCACCGCACTTTTGGGAAATGAATTCCGTAGATTCACAACCCTTTGGGAGAAGTAGTTTCTCCTCAACTCTGTTTTAAATTTACTACCCCTTATCCTAAGACAATGACCCCTCATCCTAGAATGCCCCACCAGTGGAAGCATCCGCTCCACGTCTACTTTATTCAGACCTTTCATCATCTTGTATACCTCAATTTGATCTCCCCTCATTCTTTTGAATTCCAGAGAGTATCGGCCTAAACTAAGTCTCCAAAACATTCTCCCCAAGGTGAGTAGGTTGTAACTAGAGGAGCGCCACAGGATTAATGCTGGGGCATCAACCATTTCCAAACTAGATGAAAAGACAGAGAGTGATTGTTATCTATATTTGCTGATGATATAAAGCTAGGTAGGAATGTACGCTGCAAAGAGATATCGATCAGTTAAATGAATGGTCAACAAAGTAGCAGGTGGAATATAACGTGGGGAAGTGTGAGCTTATTCACTTTCGCCATAATGAAAGAAACGCAGACTTTTATATTTTAAAAAAACATGAAACTTCTAAATCTCCATATTCAGAAAGACTTGGGAGTACTCATATAAGGAACACAGAACGTTAGCACACAGGTCTAGCAAGTAATTAGGATAGCAAATGGTATGATAGCAAATGTTGGCCTTTTTGTCAGGGGATTGGAGTATTTCATAGAATCCCGACAAGCGCTGAAGGAGTCCATTCAGCCCATCGAGTCTGCACCGACTCTCCGAAAGCACATCCCACCTAGATCTGTTCACCCCTACTCACAGTTTTCTGTCGGTGAACCAATTCTCAATCCATGGCAGTATATTTCCCCAGTCACATGTGCTCTAATTTTATTTACTGACTTCCTGTGTTGGGACCTTATCAAAAAGCTTCTGAAAGCCCAAATATACCACGTCCGGTGGATCTCCTTTATCGATGTTCCAAGTAACATCCTCAAAAGACACAAACAAGTTTGTCAAACATGATTTCCCTTTCATAAATCCATGTTGACCCTGCCCTATTTTACCATTCTTTTCTAAATGTCTATTTATCACATCCCTTATAATAGATTCTAACCTTTCCCTGCCACTGACATCAAAATAACAGGTCTGTAGTTCTCCCTCTGCTTTCCTTCTTAAATAGTGGCATTACAAATGCTACTTCCCAGACTGTAGCAATCTTTCAGAATCTATAGAATTTTGAAAGATAGCCACCAATGTATCCACGATCTCTCTCATTCAACACTCTGAGAATCTCATCTGAGTAAGAGTTTTAACAACACCAGGTTAAAGTCCAACAGGTTTATTTGGTAGCAAATGCCATTAGCTTTCGGAGCGCTGCTCCTTCGTCAGATGGAGTGGAAATCTGACTACCATCGACATGGCAAACTGCCGGCTCCAAGTATTGACTACAATCTCATCTGATCCAGGGGATTTAGGGGATCGTCACAGTAACTTCATTGCAGTGTTAATGTAAGCCTACTTGTGACTAATAAATAAACTTCAACTTTAGCAATCTTCAGTCCAGTTAACTTTTCAAGCTCTGACATAGAGTCATCCAGACTCAAAACGTTGGCACTATCCTCTCGCCTTGGATGCTGTCAGACCTGCTGAGATTTTCTGGCATTTTCTGTTGTAACTTTTCAAGTTCTCCTTCTTTACGAATGTCAATTTCATTTAGTTCATTCATTTCACAAACATTTCGGAAAGATTTTTCTGTATCTCCTTCCATGAAGACAGATGAAAAGTAACTGACTCCACTTAGGGTGGCACGGTGGCACAGTGGTTGGCACTGCTGCCTCACAGCACCAGAGACCTGGGTTTGATCCCGGCTTGAGTCACTGTCTGTGTGGAGTTTGAACGTTCTCTCCGTGTCTGCATGGGTTTCCTCCGGGTGCTCCGGTTTCCTCCCACACTCTAAAGATGTGTGGGTTAGATAGATTGGTCATGCTAAATTGCCCCTGAGTGTCAAAGGTAGGGTAAATATGCAGGGTTACGGGGACAGGGCCTGGGTGGGATTGGTGTCGGTGAAGACTCAATGGGCGGCACGGTAGCACAGTGGTTTGCACTGCGGCTTCACAGCTCCAGGGACCTGGGTTCGAATCCTGCTCGGGTTGCTGTCTGTGTGGAGTTTGCACATTCTCCCTGTGTCTGTGTGGGTTTCCTCCGGGTGCTCCGGTTTCCTCCCACAGTCCAAAGATGTGCGGGCTAGGTTGATTGGCCATTCTAAATTGCCCCTTAGTGTCCCGGGATGCATAAGTTAGAGGGGTTAGTGGGTAAAATATGTAGGGATATATGGATAGGGCCTGGGTGGGATTGTGATCGGTGCAGACTCGATGGGCCGAATGGCCTCTTTCTTCATTGTAGGGATTCTATGATTCACTGCGGAGTTCAAGGGCTGCAGTTAAGTCCCATCAAAGCTCAGCTTACCCATCATATTCTCATGGGTAGATGTCACATTGAGTAACTTTGGTGGACAGCCAATTCTCTCCAGCAATGACAGACCGCCTCTGCATCATGGTCGAATGCGTTGGGGAGATCGATGAAGGTTTTACTGGTCTACTTTGTTCACGGCCCTTCTCCAACAGCTGCTGGGTGAGAAGTACATCTCTCCATCATCCTGGCAGAACACATCATTGTCCATTCCTGTGCACATTGGCACTGTGTACACTCCACCATCTGGTTCAAACATGTTTGGCCTTAGCCACTGAGCTCAGCTCTTTAAGCTGGTGTGAGGTAATCAGCTGTGGCCTGACTGTAAGTGGATGATATGGAGCTCTGCTAGCTCGCTCCAACTCTCAGACTTGCCAAAGACAAACAGGGGAAGGACATTGAATATGGGTGGTGTTAATTAATGGCAGTTTCTGCACTGGATCGCTCTGCTTGGGTAAACATTAATGTGGCCTTTTGTACCTTCCCATCGGGTTGTGCTTTTAAATGCGTCCTAGGTAGATTTTTTTCTGAATCATTTATGGGGCGTCACGGTGGCACAGTGGGTTAGCACTGCTGCCTCACAGCGCCAGAGACCCGGGTTCGATACCCGGCTTGGGTCACTGTCTGTGTGGAGTCTGCATGTTCTCCCCGTGTCTGCGTGGGTTTCCTCCAGATGCTCCAGTTTCGTCCCACACTCCAAAGATATGCGGGTTAGGTGGATTGGCCACGCTAAATTGCCCCTTAGTGTCAGGGGGATTAGCGAGGGTAAAAGCATGGGGATAGGGTGTGGGTGGGATTGCGGTTGGGTGCAGACTCAATGGGTCGAATGGCCTCCTTCTGCACTGTAGGGATTCTATGATTCCTAAGACATAGGCATCGCTGGCTGGTCAGCATTTATTGTCCATCCCTAGTTGCCCTTGGAGGGCAGTTGAGAGTCAACCTCATTGCTGGGCTCTGGAGCCATGTGCAGGCCAGATTGGGTAAGGACGGCAGATTTCCTTCCCTAAAGAGCACCAATGGAGGAGTGAAATAGGAAGTGCACAAGAGGTTAGAATCAGAAGGGCCGGAGGTGATTACAATGGTAGAGTTGGGTGAATCCATGGGGGCCATTTGAACATACAGATTAAAAATAAGTGGTTGCTATTACTGGGAGCCTAGGTAGGTCAGTGATAGCACAGGGTGATAGGAGAATGGGGCTCGGTGTGAGTCAGGTCGCAGGCCTGTGAGCCAGATGGGTTTTTCCTGACAATGGTTTCATGGTCATCAGTAGATTCTTAATTCCAGATAATTTTGTTGAATTCAAATTCAACAAATCTGCTGTGGTGGGATTCGAACCCTGGTCCCCAGAGCATTAGCTTAGTTTCTGAATTAATAGTCTAGCGATAATACCACTAGGACACCACCTCCCCTGTAGATTAGAAACTTCATAGATGGGTTTGTATCTTTCTCCGCGCCTCCTATTTATTACTTCAGAATTGGTCATCGCACACCCTCTGAGTGAGGTATTTGTGAGTGATTTTGATTTGATTTGATTTATAATTGTCAAATGTATTGGTGTACAGTTAAAAGTTTTGTTTCTTGTGCACGAGACAGACAAAGCATACTGTTCATATAGTACACATTAGAGAAGGAAAGGAGAGAGTGCAGAATGTAGTGTTACAGTCATAGAATGTCGCGAAAGATCAACTTAATGCGAGGTAGGTCCATTCAAAAGTCTGATGGCAGCAGGGAAGAAGCTGTTCTTGAGTCGGTTGATACGTGACCCCAGACTTTTGTATCTTTTTCCCGGCGGAACAAGGTGGAAGAGAGTGAACTGGAAATGATGATCCTGAACCACACTAAGAACATAAGAAATAGGAGCAGGAGTAGGCCATCTAGCCCCTCGAGCCTGCCCCGCCATTCAATAAGATCATGGCTGATCTGAAGTGGATCAGTTCCACTTACCCGCCTGATCCCTATAACCCCTAATTCCCTTACCGATCAGGAATCCATCCATCCGCGCTTTAAACATATTCAGCGAGGTAGCCTCCACCACCTCAGTGGGCAGAGAATTCCAGAGATTCACCACCCTCTGAGAGAAGAAGTTCCTCCTCAACTCTGTCCTAAACTGACCCCCCTTTACTTTGAGGCTGTGCCCTCTAGTTCTAGTTTCCTTTCTAAGTGGAAAGAATCTCTCCATCTCTACCCAATCCAGCCCCTTCATTATCTTATCGGTCTCTATAAGATCCCCCCTCAGCCTTCTAAATTCCAACGAGTACAAACCCAATCTGCTCAGTCTCTCCTCATAATCAGTACCCCTCATCTCTGGTATCAACCTGGTGAACCTTCTCTGCACTCCCTCCAAGGCCAATATATCCTTCCGCAAATAAGGGGACCAATACTGCAGTACAAAGCAGTGAGATTTTCCTCTACGAAAGGGTACCATGCCCTGTGTCTATCCCTTTGAAAAGGGCTCCTGACACAAAGACTGTCCATTTAATAACATTTCCGAGGGCCTCTATCCCTTTAAATAAGGATCATTGTGGCGCCACCCCCTTCCCCTTTAAATGGAGGAATTTGTTGGTCAGGTCCCTATCAAACAGACACCCAATTTTAAGGCACTATTGAAAGGGTGGCACGGTGGCACAATGCTTAGCACTGCTGCCTCTCAGCCCAGGGACCCGGGTTCAACTCCCGGCTTGGGTCACTGTCTGTGCGGAGTCTGCACGTTCTCCCCGTGTCTGCGTGGGTTTCCTCCAAAACTAGTGCTGGTTAGGGCATGAGACACGCACCATCCTGACATAGAAACAAATCACAGTTCGTTCATAATCCTGGAACTTCCTCCAAGTCACCCTGGATCGGGCTACACTCCATGGACTGCAGTGATTCAATAAGGGAGGTCAAGAAGGCAATTTGCACCCCCCCCCCCCCCCCCAACACCCACCCCCGCCCAATCTTCACTTTCTCCAAGGACATCAGGAATAAATGGGCAGACATTATTCCACACCTAAAGAGACTGTCCCAGATTGAGAAGGCCTGCCCCAAGGCCACTTGTGTTTTCAGCTGCGAGGCTCAGGGAGCCTGTTGTCCGGCCAACTACTCTGTTACCAAGGTTACCAAATCCACCTGCTTTGTGTGAGAACTCCAGTCAGGCTTGTCGACTGCTTCCATTCACGCTCATTCAGGAAATGCGTTCTGGAACATTCCACTTTCGGCCACATACTGTCGGCGGTAAACGAATGAGGTGCTTTTGGAAAAAATGTAACAATTGGGCTGGGATTTTGGTGCAAGTGAGCACAGGAAGAGGCACATTGATGCCACGCCAGGTTGTTGATGGCGGTCATCTAATTCAATGATGGACCCGACTCAGAACAAATTAATTTTATTTGATAAAATAAATCATTGTGTAGTCAGTGGGTAACAAGGGCAGCCTAAGGCAACATACTGTCGGTGTGCAAGGCCTTGGTGTTACTGTTAATTTTAACTCCATGCTCTCCGCCAACCTTTTTTGCCAACTTTCTTGAAGGTTTTGATAGATAGCCAGGTACTCTGGCAGACAGAGGACACAGTAAGAGTTTTAACAACACCAGGTTAAAGTCCAACAGGTTTATTTGGTAGCAAATGCCATTAGCTTTCGGAGCGCTGCTCCTTCGTCAGATGGAGTGGAAATCTGCTCTCAAACAGGACACAGAGACACAAAATCAAGTTGCAGAATACTGATTAGAATGCGAATCTCTACAGCCAACCAGGTCTTAAAGATACAGACAATGTGAGTGGAGCGAGCATTAAGCACAGGTTAAAGAGATGTGTATTGTCTCCAGACAGGACAGCCAGTGAGATTCTGCAAGTCCAGGAGGCAAGCCGTGGGGGTTACTGATAGTGTGACATAAACCCAACATCCAGGTTTAGGCCGTCCTCATGTGTGCGGAGCTTGGCTATCAGTTTCTGCTCAGCGACTCTGCGCTGTCGTGTGTCGTGAAGGCTGCCTTGGAGAATGCCTACCCGAAGATCAGAGGCTGAATGCCTGTGTGTGT
Source organism: Mustelus asterias (assembly GCF_964213995.1). Classification (NCBI taxonomy): domain Eukaryota; kingdom Metazoa; phylum Chordata; class Chondrichthyes; order Carcharhiniformes; family Triakidae; genus Mustelus; species Mustelus asterias. Next base: position 16,840,162 of record NC_135805.1, on the reverse strand, counting down.
GTATGCTCAGTGGTGGTGGGCTTCAAGACAGAGGACATACAGACAGGCATAAATGAGGACAGAAAGACACACACAGACACACACACTCTCACACTCACACACACACAGACACACATACACACAGGCACACACACACATAGGCACATGCACACAGACACACACACACATAGGCACATGCACACAGACACACACACAGGCACACACACAAGCATATACACACAGGCACACACAGGCGCGCGCGCACACACAGACACACACACACACACACACAGACAAACACACACACAGAGACAAACACACACACACACACAGACATGCACACACACCAAAAAGCACAGGAAGGCATAGAAAGTCAGACATATAGACAGACGGGCAGGAATACATAGACAAACAGAAAGACACAAAGGGCTGGATTCTCCGACCTTGCCCGCAGCTGGGACTCTCCAGTCCCGCTGCTGTGAGTGGAGATTTGTCCTCACCGGTAGCAGTGGCGGGGTGTGAACGGCCGGAGAATTCCGGACCAAGAGTCATAACGATGAGAAGCCCGGAGTGATCCGCGCCGGTCTGTCAGGTGTGGTCCGGTGCTCACACACTCAGTCAGTTGGTGAATTGCGTGTCGGTTCAGGGGAGGGGCGGGGCTTAAACGCAGCAGTGAGCCCGGCTGCAAAGCAATTGGACGCCATTTTGGAAGAATGCCCCGATCTCACAGTGCACCAGGATACCCCCTCCCTTTCCCCACGGACATTGGGCCGCTCCGTCATTGGAGGTACGTTTGCCCATCTCCTCCCCAACACGGATCACCGACATCGCCACGCCATGCCGATCAACCGGCATCTCGAGTCAGTAAAGTCGCCCCCTCTGACAGCTATGGAGATGTATCTGTTCGGTGTTCTCCAGAAAGTGAGCCTCAGGATACACATGCTTCCTAACCTCCACTCCATCCATTTTCATCGCATCCCGTTCATCAGGTCAAATTCTCCCACAACAAGAGGGAGAGATCCCAGACGGGAGGAGGGATGGCCAACCTCCAGGAACTTTCCAAAGTCAAAGAGGATGCCATTGAGTTGGTCGGTTAGGACTGAGCCTAATCTGGATAAACGAGCCATTGCGGACTTTGTCTCAGTGCTGGCGGAGGGTGTGAGCGAACAGGTCTTCAGATGGCTCCTCAGCCCCATCTTCCTCTGAGGTGGCCTGGAATTGTGGTTTACGATAGCTCTGGTGGTCTGTCTAGATTTGCTGCTGCCTGTGAGAGAGAGAGAGAAGATAGACTTAGTTCATGAATAGGCTGAATACAACAACACTATAAATGTCAGGATGTAACCAACTCATGGCGGGCTTATCTGTACCGGCTTTCTAGGAGAGGTCAATCCTGCCTTCACCACAAGAATGATCAATTCCCTTATTGTTGCTGTAACCTCGGAAAGATCTCAGCTGGGGTGTGACTGTTTAGTGCGGTCTGTGGTGTAGTTATTTGTAATTTCTGGTGTGTCTGCCTGCAGTGAGTGTGGAGACTACAGTCAGGCTCTGTGTTTAACCCTTTCCATCTCTTTCTCCTCCTGCTGCAGCCTATTCTCCCTGGCTTGCCTTGCGACAGAGGGGTGTATTCTACCCCTTATATTCTAGTCTTCTCGACACCAACCTTCCGAGAGGCTTTTTGGCTATTTTCGGTACTTGTTTGTGACATTTTAAATGATCTATGTACATGGACACCACCCGGGTCTGTTTGAGCCTCCAATGCATCCAGCTTATCATCATCTATAAAGGACCCCGGCCTATCCTTTTTAAGATTCAGGATGGGTGACCTCACCTTTGCCTGCATCAAAATTCATTTGCCAAAGATTGCCCATTCACTCAATCTTCCAATGTTTCTTTGTCATTTAAACTTCACTGGTCAAAATGTCATCAGCAAAGTTGGATATGTGACTTTCTGTTCCATCATCTGACTCATTAGCAAATCCAGTCAATAATCGAGTTGCCAACACAGACACCTGCAGGACACTAATAGTCAACAGTGCCAATTAGATAACCTGCCCATTAACACTACTCGCTGTCCTTGTCACTCAGCCAATCCCCTATCCAACACCAACATTTCAAGAGCTTCAAATTTAGATAATAGTCATTTGTAAGGGACATTATTAATTGCTTTCTGGAAGTCCATGTAAATAACATCCATGGATAACTCCCTTGTCCATAACTTTAATGATATCTTCAAAAAATTCAATCAGATTGTTTGTTATATTCATACACGGGATGTGGGTCCCACTGGCTAGACCAGCATTCATTGCCCTTGAGAAGGTGGTGGTGAGCTGCCTTCTTGAACTGTGCAGTACCTGAGGTATAGGTACATTCTAGTCTAATGTTTATTCGTGTCACAAGTAGGCTGACATTAACACTGCAATGAAGTTGCTGTGAAAATCCCCTAGTCGCCACACTCCGGCGCCTGTTCGGGTACACTGAGGGAGAATTTAGCACGGTCAATCAACCTCACCAGCAAGTCTTTCGGACTGTGGGAGGAAACCGGAGCACCCGGAGGAAACCCACACAGACGCGGGGAGAACGTGCAGACTCCACACGGACAGTGACCCAAGCGGGAATCGAACCCAGGTCCCTGGCAATGTGAGGCAGCAGTGCTAACCACTGTGCCGCCGTGCCGCCCCTAATGACCCACCATTTCCAAATCCAGGCTGGCTCACTCAGGTGAAATTTCTTAGGCAACCTATCCTTAATGACAGATTCCATCCATTTCCCAACAAGATATGTTAGGCTAGCTGGTCTAGAATTCCCTCTGTCACCTTCCTTACATGACCGAGTGACATGCACCAGTTTTGTCATTTTAAAATAGGGTTCCTGAATTAAGAGAACTTTGGGGCCTTTGCAATGTTTCCTGGATTGGAAACCCTGACAATATGTCATTCTTTATTCCCATTCTTTTCTTCATCATTGTTAATCTGGCTGAGTCCCTGTCACTGATACTATCAGAGGTCAGCGAGAGCATGCCCTCCACTCTGGAAGCCCTTGATGAACCTAAATCTGGGGTCACCATTGCAGATGTCAGAGCAGCTTTCCTCAAGGTCAACCCACGGAAAGCAACTGGCCCGGATGGGGTACCTGGACGTGCACTCAGATCCTGTGCGGATCAGCTGGCGGGGGTATTCACAGACATCTTCAACCTCTCTTTACAACAATCTGAGGTCCCTATCTGCTTCAAGAAGACGACCATCATTCCGGCATCTAAGAAAAGCCAAGCAGCGTGCCTTAATGACAATCGTCCAGTGGCTCTGACATCCATTATTATTAAGTGCTTCGAAAGGTTAGTCATGGCACGAATCAATTCCAGCCTCCCGGACTACCTGGATCCACTACAATTTGCCTACCGCCGCAACAGGTCCACGGCAGACGCCATTTCCCTGGCCCTGCACTCAACCCTGGAACACCTAGATAACAAGGACACCTATGTCAGACTCCTATTTATTGATTACAGCTCAGCCTTCAACACCATTATTCCCACAAAACTCATCTCCAAACTCCGTGGCCTGGGCCTTGGCACCTCCCTCTATGACTGGATCCTGAACTTCCTAACAATATATTCCGGTGATAAAGAAGGGCCGTAAGAAAAGGGATAACCAGCCGTGGATAACAAAGGAAATTAAGGAGAGTATTAAATTAAAGACCAATGCATACAGAGTGGCCAAAAATAGTGGAGAATCGGAAGATTGGGAAAACTTTAAGAGACAACAAAGAACGACTAAGAAAGCGATAAAGAAAGGAAAGATAGGTTATGAAGCTAGGCTAGCCCTAAATATAAAAAATGATAGTAAAAGCTTTTACAAATATATAAAAAGGAATAGAGTGGCAAGAGTGAATGTTGGGCCCTTGGAGGACGAGAGGGGGATTTAATAGTGGGAAATGAGGAAATGGCTGAAACTTTAAATAAGTTTTTTGTGTCGGTCTTCACGGTGGAAGACACAAATAGTTTACCGAATATTAACGATAGAGGGTTGGTAGGAGGAGAGGTACTCAATACAATTAATGTTACCAGGGAGACAGTGCTTGGTAGACTAACGGGACTGAAGGTGGACAAGTCCCCGGGCCCGGATGGAATGCATCCCAGGGTACTGAAAGAAATGTCAGAGGTAATAGCGGATGCGTTTGTGGTTATTTATCAAAATTCGTTGGATTCTGGGGTAGTGCCGGCGGATTGGAAAATGGCTAATGTTACGCTGCTGTTTAAAAAAGGAAATAGACAAAAGGTGGGTAACTACAGGCCGGTTAGCTTAACGTCTGTAGTTGGGAAAATGCTGGAATCCATCATTAAAAAAGAAATAGCAGGTCATCTGGATAAGAATGGTTCGATTAAGCAGATGCAGCATGGATTCATGAGGGGAAAGTCGTGCTTGACGAACTTGTTGGATTTTTATGAAGATGTGACTAGTGCGGTTGACGGAGGGGAACCGGTGGATGTGGTGTTTTTGGATTTCCAAAAGGCATTTGATAAGGTGCCTCACAAAAGGTTGCTTAAGAAGATTGGGTCACACGGAGTTGGGGGTAGGGTGTTAGCGTGGATTGGGGATTGGCTATCCGACAGGAAGCAGAGAGTCGGAATAAATGGGTGCTTTTCTGGTTGGCGGATGGTAACTGCAGGGATCGGTACTGGGGCCTCAACCATTTACCATTTATATAGACGATCTGGAGGAGGGGACTGAGTGTAGGGTAACAAAGTTTGCAGACGACACAAAGATAAGTGGAAGAGTGAATCGTGTGGAGGGCATAGAAGGTCTGCAGAGAGATTTGGACAGGCTGAGTGAGTGGGCAAGGATCTGGCAGATGGAGTGTAACGTTAACAAATGCGAGGTTATTCACTTTGGAAGAAATAATAGCAAATTGGATTATTATCGAAATGGAAAGAAATTACAACATGCTGCTGTGCAGAGGGACCTGGGGGTCCTTGTGCATGAGACGCAAAAACCCAGTCTGCAGGTGCAACAGGTGATCAAGAAGGCAAATGGGATGTTGGCCTACACCGCAAGGGGGATAGAATATAAAAGCAGAGATGTCTTGCTGCATCTGTACAGGGCATTGGTGAGGCCGCAGCTGGAATACTGTGTGCAGTATTGGTCCCCTTATTTGCGGAAGGATATATTGGCCTTGGAGGGAGTGCAGAGAAGGTTCACCAGGTTGATACCAGAGATGAGGGGTGTTGATTATGAGGAGAGACTGAGCAGATTGAGTTTGTACTCGTTGGAATTTAGAAGGCTGAGGGGGGATCTTATAGAGACCTATAAGATAATGAAGGGGCTGGATAGGGTAGAGGTGGAGAGATTCTTTCCACTTAGAAAGGAAACTAGAACAGGAGGGCACAGCCTCAAAATAAAGGGGGGTCAGTTTAGGACAGAGTTGAGGAGGAACTTCTTTTCTCAGAGGGTGGTGAATCTCTGGAATTCTCTGCCCACTGAAGTGGTGGAGGCTACCTCGTTGAATATGCTTAAATCACGGACAGATGGATTCCTGATCGGTAAGGGAATTAGGGGTTATAGGGATCAGGCGGGTAAGTGGAACTGATTCACTTCAGATCAGCCATGATGTTATTGAATGGCGGGGCAGGCTCGAGGGGCTAGATGGCCTACTCCTGCTCCTATTTCTTATTTCCTTATGTTCTTATGTTCTAACTCACAGACCACAATCAGTAAGGATAGGCAACAACACCTCTTCCATGATAATCCTCAACACTGGTGCCCCACAAGGCTGTGTTCTGAGCCCCCTACTATACTCCTTGTACACCTATGACTGTGCGGCCAAATTCCCCTCCAAGTCGATTTTCAAGTTTGCTGACGACACCACCGTAGTGGGTCGGATCTCACACAATAACGAGACAGAGTACAGGAATGAGATAGAGAATCTGGTGAACTGGTGCGGCAACAATAATCTCTCCCTCAATGTCAACAAATGAAGGAGATTGTCATCGACTTCAAGAAGCGCAAAGGAGAACATGCCCCTGTCTACATCAACGGGGACGAAGTAGAAAGTGTCGAGAGCTTCAAGTTTTTAGGTGTCCTGATCACCAATAACCTGTCCTGGTCCCCCCATGCTGACACTATAGTTAAGAAAGCCCACCAATGCTTCTACTTTTTCAGAAGACTAAGGAAATTTGGTATGTCAGCTACGACGCTCACCACCTTTTACAGATACACCATAGAAAGCATTCTTTCTGGTTATATCTGGTTGGTATGGCTCCTGCTCTGCCCAAGATCGCAAGAAACTACAAAAAGTCATGAATGTAGCCCAATCCATCATGCAAACCAGCCTCCCATCTATTGACCCTGTCTACACTTCCCGATGCCTCGGCAAAGCAGCCAGCATAATTAAGGATCCCACACACCCCGGACATTCTCTCTTCCACCTTCTTCCGCAGGAAAAAGATACAAAAGTCTGAGGTCACATACCAACCGACTCAAGAACAGCTTATTTCCTGTTGCTGTCAGACTTTTGAATGGTCACCTATGTCAGACTCCTATTTATTGACTACAGCTCAACCTTCAACACTATTATTCCCACGAAACTCATCTCCAAACTCCATGGCCTGGGCCTTGGCACCTCCATCTGTGACTGGATCCTGAACTTCCTAACTCACAGACCACAATCAGTAAGGATAGGCAACAACACCACCTCCACATTCATCCTCAACACCGGTGCCCCACAAGGCTATGTTCTCAGCCCCCTACTTGCACTAAGTTGATCTTTCTCTACACCCTAGCTATGACTGTAACACTACATTCTGCACTCTCTCCTTTCCTTCTCTATGAACGGTATGTTTTGTCTGTTTAGTGCGCAAGAAACAATACTTTTCACTGTATGTCAATACATGTGACAATAATAAATCAAGTCAAATCAAATCAACATCATTTGGGAGGTCTGATCTGTTGACCTCTCAGTCCACAGTAAATGCTAATGCAAAATAATTATTCAACACATCTACCGTCACCTTATTTTCATTGACAACAAACCCCCTACGAGGGTTCCTCATTGCTCGACCGCTGTCCTTTTCCTATGATAATTATAAATCTTTTCAGTCAAAGCAAAATACTGCAGATGCTGGAATCTAAAACAGAAACAGAAAATGCTGGAAAATCTCAGCAGGTCTGACAGCATCTGTGAAGAGAGAGTAGAGCGCTGACGAAGGGTCATCCAGACTCGAAATGTTGGCCAGAATTCTCTCATCCAGCCCGCCACTGAAATTTTAATGGGTGGGTTGTGGACAATGTGAAACCCCATTGACAGTTGGGCAGGAATTTCCGGCTCTTAGACCAGCGCGGCTGGAGAATTCCACCGGTTGGCGCTACTCTCTCTCCACAGATGCTGATAGACCTGCTGAGTTTTTCCAGCGTTTTCTGTTTATGCAAATCTTTTTGGGTTCACTTTGAAATGACGTTTATTTAGAAGTTTTGTTTCATGCATTTATTTGTTAACTCTAACTATTCTGTTCTTTGTACCTTCCCCAACCGTTAGTATCAATGCTTTTTATTTCTTGCATTTTTGTATGTTTTCTCTTTTAGTTTTAGTTACCCATGGTTGTCTTTTTGTATCAAATAGAGAGCTTGCTCAGTCGGAGTATAAACGAGTCCTGAATATAAGCCTACTTGTGACACGAATAAATAAACTTTAAACTTTAGAATCATAGAATCCTACAGTGCAGAAGGAGGCCATTCGGGCCATCGAGCCTGCATCGACCACAATCCCACCCAGACCCTATCCCCATGATCCCATGTATTTACCCTAGCTAGTCCCCCTGGCACTAAGGGACAATTTTAGCATGGCCAACCCACCTAACCCGCACATCTTTTGGAATGTGGGTGAAACCGGAGCACCCGGAAGAAACCCACGCAGACACAGGGTGAACATGCAGACTCTGCACAGACAGTGACCCAAGCCGGGAATGAAACCCGGGCGGGATTTTCCGGCCGCGCTCACCCCAAAACAGGAAAATCCTGCCCAAGGTCAACGGACCTTTTCATGGTGCACCCCAACCCCTGCCCACTACGATTCCCGTAGTGGCGGGATGGGAAAATCTCCCCCGAAGAAACTTTAAAAACAAATCTGCAACTTCTGTTTACCAAAACCTAATGCAACTGGAGACAGTTAATCCTTTAATGAAACCAGCAGCCTGGCCAATAAGCAGAAATTAAGGATGATCCTGCTTAGAGATGGAGGTGGAGATATTCAGGGATAGAATTCCCGAGCTTAGAAACCAGGAAGGACTATGAAGTGAAGGGATAGATCCTCCGGATCTGCCAACTCACTCCCTCTGCTGGTTAGAAACCCAATGGCTGATCATTGAGATGTCGGCTCTCTGGAAGAATGATTCTGACACTTTGGGAATGTCTGAGGATTCTTCTGATTCATCATTTTCTGTTAGGATGATTTTACCAATCTCTTCAGGCAAATAAAGGACAAAGGATTTAATTAGAGGAAGGAAGAACACTGCAACACAGCCATGTAGAATAGAACAAAGGCATTTGTTGGTTTTGTTCCGCTAGCTTTAAACACTTGGAATCCTTGTTAATGACTGTTTTCCCCTTAGTGTTTAAGCCTATATTTGCCATCCTAAATAAAAGAGGCTGCCTTGCGAAGCAAATTCTCTCTGCTCACCACAGTTATTCAAAGCTTTCCCCTTCATGACATAAACAAGTCCCTGTCAGAAGAAGGCAGAAACATCACTGTCTATCCTGGGGACAGGAATTCACTGTCTATCCTGGGGACAGGAACATCACTGTCTATCCTGGGGACAGGAACATCACTGTCTATCTTGGGGACAGGAATTCACTGTCTATCCTGGGGACAGGAACATCTGAACTTCTCGATTAGATTCCAGTCTGTGATCACTCCCAGGTATCCATTATTCTATATATAAACCATCTGAACCCCTCGATTAGATTCCAGTCTGTAATCACCCCCAGGTATCCATTATTCTATATATAAACCATCTGAACCCCTCGATTAGATTCCAGTCTGCAATCACTCCCAGGTATCCATTATTCTATATATAAACCACCTGAACCCCTGGATTAGATTCCAGTCTGTAATCATTCCCAGGTATCCATTATTCTTGTGGCCAAACGGGCCATCTAAAATGGCGATTTGCAAAGCACTCTGGGACAATTGGGCAAGAATTAAAACAGCAGGCTGCCGCCTAAAAGACAGAGATAAACAGGCTGCAACCCAGACGACTGAATACACAGGATATGGGTCATCTCCAGGACAAAAGGGACTTTCTGGTCAAACTGGTTGTTTACCAGACATTGGGGCACCGTAACCTCTTATTTAGGAGGGAGGTGTGTGTCCTACGTGTCCCCAGAACCTACAGACATGGCCGTTGGGGACACACCCAGAGATTGGTGGGGCAGCACCTGATTGGACTTTATCGATCAGGGTGATCAAGTGGATTCAGAACTGGCTTGCCCACAGAAGGCAAAGAGTGGTTGTAGATGGGTCTTTTTCAGCATGGAGGTCGGTCACCAGTGGAGTGCCCCAGGGATCTGTTCTGGAACCCTTGCTGTTTGTGATTTTTATAAATGACCTGGATGAGGAAGTGGAAGGATGGGTTGGCAAGTTTGCTGATGACACAAAGGTTGGTGGTGTTGTGGATAGTGTAGAGGGATGTCAGCAGTTGCAACGAGACATAGATAAGATGCAAGACTGGGCGGAGAAGTGGCAGATGGACTTCAACCCAGATAAGTGTGTGGTGGTTCATTTTGGCAGGTCGAATAGGATGAAAGAATATAATATTAAGGGTAAGACGCTTGGCAGTGTGGAAGATCAGAAGGATCTTGGGGTCCGGGTTCATAGGACACTCAAAGCAGCGTCGCAGGTGGAGGCTGTGGTTAAGAAGGCGTATGGAATACTGGCCTTCATCAATAGAGGAATTGAGTTTAGAAATCGGGAGATAATGCTGCAGCTGTATAGGACCCTGGTCAGACCCCACCTGGAGTACTGTGCCCAGTTCTGGTCGCCTCATTACAGAAAGGATGTGGAAGCCATAGAAAAGGTGCAGAGGAGATTTACAAGGATGTTGCCTGGGTTGGGTGGCATGCCTTATGAGGATAGGTTGAGAGAGCTAGGTCTTTTCTCCTTGGAGAGGCGAAGGATGAGAGGTGACCTGATAGAGGCGTATAAGATGTTGAGGGGTATTGATAGAGTGGATTCTCAGAGGCTTTTACCCAGGGCTGAAATGGTTGCCACATGAGGTCACAGGTTTAGGGTGCTGGGGAGTAGGTACAGAGATGTTAGGGGTAGGTTTTTCACTCAAAGGGTGGTGGGTGCGTGGAATCGGCTGCCGGTAGTGGTGGTGGAGGCGGATTCGACAGGGTCTTTTAAGAGACTTTTGGATAAGTTCATGGAAGTTAGTAGGATAGAGGGTTATAGGTAAGCCTAGTAGGTAGGGACATGTTCGGCGCAACTTGTGGGCCGAAGGGCCTGTTTGTGCTGTAGCTTTCCTATGTTCTATGTTTTAAGTCCTGATCGATTGATTGGCAATGGCCAAAAGGGGTGCGAAACCCAACGGGGTATAAAGGGTGCTGCGCAACCAAGAATCTCTCTCCTTTTCTCTGACCCCACGAATGAGCTACAACAATGGTGGCCGTCGCCAGCAACGACCAGCACGAGGAGAGCCACCACACCCGAGAAGGAAGGAAGACCAGAGCCAGAGTGCCAGACCAGACCAAAGGACCAGACTACGCAGAGGACGAACGAGACCAACGCACAGATAAAGACCAATATCTGCTTGGGTACTTGCCAGTCACGCAAAGTTAAGTCAAGATCTTATAGTGTACTTGAACTTTAGTATTTTCTGTAAGATAACTTATTGTTGGTTGGGTGGGTGATTATTGATTGTGTGTTTTAAATAAATATTGGTTGTACTAACAAGACGTCTTCGCAATTCTTCGTCCATCATATAAGGGTTAAAACAGACTGTGCGGCAGGCACAACACTGCTTTCTATAAACCATCTGAACCCCTCAATTAGATTCCAGTCTGTAATCACCCCCAGGTATTCCCGGCTTGGGTCACTGTCTGTGTGGAGTTTGCACATTCTCCTCGTGTCTGCGTGGGTTTCCTCCGGGTGCTCCGGTTTCCTCCCACAGTCCAAAGATGTGCGGGTTAGGTTGATTGGCCAGGTTAAAAATTGCCCCTTAGAGTCCTGGGATGCGTAGGTTAGAGGGATTAGCGGGTAAATATGTGGGGGTAGGGCCTGGGTGGGATTGTGGTCGGTGCAGACTCGATGGGCCGAATGGCCTCCTTCTGCACTGTAGGGTTTCTATGATTCTAGGTATCCATTATTCTATATATAAACCATCTGAACCCCTCGATTAAGAACATAAGAACTCGGAACAGGAGTAGGCCATCTGGCCCCTCGAGCCTGCTCTGCCATTCAATAAGATCATGGCTGATCTTTTTGTGGATTCAGCTCCACTTACCCGCCCGCTCACCATAACCCTTAATTCCTTTGCTGTTCAAAAATTTATCTATCCTTGCCTTAAAACCATTCAATGAGGTAGCCTCAACTGCTTCACTGGGCAGGGAATTCCACAGATTCACAACCCTTTGTGAGAAGAGGTTCCTTCTCAACTCAGTCCTAAATCTGCTTCCCCTTATTTTGAGGCTATGCCCCCTAGTTCTTGTTTCACCCGCCACTGGAAACAACTTCCCTGCTTCTATCTTATCTATTCCCTTCATAATCTTATATGTTTCTATAAGATCTCCCCTCAGTCTTCTGAATTCCAATGAGTATAGCCCCAGTCTACTCAGTCTCTCCTCATAAGCCAGCCCTCTCAACTTCGGAATCAACCTAGTAAATCTCCTCTGCACCCCCTCCAGTGCCAGTATATCCTTTCTCAAGTAAGGAGACCAAAACTGTACACAGTTTTAGATTCCACTCTGTAATCACTCCCAGGTATCCATTATTCTATATATAAACCATCTGAACCCCTGGATTAGATTCCAGTCTGTAATCACTCCCAGGTATCCATTATTCTATATATAAACCATCTGAACCCCTGGATTAGATTCCAGTCTGTAATCACTCCCAGGTATCCATTATTCTATATATAAACCATCTGAACCCCTCGATTAGATTCCAGTCTGTAATCACTCCCAGATATCCATTATTCTATATATAAACCATCTGAACCCCTCGATTAGATTCCAGTCTGTAATCACTCCCAGATATCCATTATTCTATATATAAACCATCTGAACCCCTCGATTAGATTCCAGTCTGTAATCACTCCCAGGTATCCATTATTCTATACATAAACCATCCAAACCCCTCGATTAGATTCCAGTCTGTAATCACTCCCAGGTATCCATTATTCTATATATAAACCATCTGAACCCCTGGATTAGATTCCAGTCTGTAATCACCCCCAGGTATCCATTATTCTATATATAAACCATCTGAACCCCTCGATTAGATTCCAGTCTGTAATCACTCCCAGGTATCCATTATTCTATATATAAACCATCTGAACCCCTGGATTAGATTCCAGTCTGTAATCACTCCCAGGTATCCATTATTCTATATATAAACCATCTGAACCCCTCGATTAGATTCCAGTCTGTAATCACTCACAGGTGTCCATTATTCTATATATAAACCATCTGAACCCCTGGATTAAATTGCAGGTGATCTGTGTATGCATCAAATACAGATAAGGGAGAGGAAGGACATTAAGAGATAAGATCGGCCATGACATTTCTTATAAAGTTGTGGAATCTGTGCTCGGAAAGGTCAGCATGCCTTCAGTGTAAACAACCTGGGGAGATGATTATGAATTGATAGGAATGAAAAATGTGGTCAGGTTGGGTTCAGCCAAAGCTGGGTGGGATCTGATGTTTTTCTCCCAATTTCCTGTGTGTAGTGAGAGGGAAGATGAGAAATGTTGTCGTTATTCTGTATTTCACTCAGCACAGAAAGAGGGCAGCAGAGTCTTTCAAGACAGGGTCCATTTCCCTTCTTATTCGAATTAAAAGGGCAATGCCCACTCAGCCACCTCAGTGAGCTGCAGCCGCACTCTCACATAAATACCAAGACATGAGTACGCACTCATATGTACACACACAGATTAACTTGCATGTGCACATATGTTCTTATACTCTCACAGATACATACATAGAACATGTGGTGGCACGGTGGCACAGTGGTTAGCACTGTTACCTCACAGCGCCAGGGACCTGGGTTTGATTCCCGGCTTGGGTCACTGTCTGTGTGGAGTTTGTACGTTCGCCTTGTATCTGTGTGGGTTTCCTCTGGGTGCTCTGGTTTTCTCCCACAGTCAAAGATGTGCCGGTTAGGTGCATTGACCATGCTAAGTTGTCCATTAGTTTCAGGGGGACTAGCTTGGGTAAATATATGGTGTTATGGGGATAGGGCCTGGGTGGGATCATTGTCGGTGCAGGCTCGATGGGCCGAATGACCTCCTTCTGCACTGTAGGGATTCTATGATTCTATGAACAGATTATTCCCATCCTGCCCACCATGGGAGTCGTAGCAGGTGAGACACAGATGAAGCAAAGGTCCGTTGACCTCAGGCAGGATTTTCCGACCTTGGGGCAAACAGGCCGGAAAATCCCGCCCAGAGTCTCTCATCTGCACACATTGGCACATATTCACACATGTAGCCTCTTTGAGAAGTGTCAGTGAGGAACAGATCCATTGGCCACAGGCCTGTCCAGTGGCCAGATTGGAAGTAGGGGTGAGGCCGTATCTGACCAGAGGCCTCCTCGCAATTGGTGGGCGCAGACTCTGAGGAAAGAGCCGGCGTATCTTTATTGGCCAATAGGAGCAAGCAGGCGTGTTGACAAAACATGCATCAAGAGAACAAGAGGCGGTGTGATACCTCCCGCTCACACGTTGTCATGGTGGGCAGGACAGGCACTGTTCCTTGCTGGCACAGTGGGTTGGGCAGATTGCCAACGGGAAGCTGGACAGACCTGGCATTCATTGGCCTGGGAAAACTATGGGCTGCCGGGGCAGTTGAGTACCGAGCCAGACTAATCTGGGACCATCTCCTCCTTTGGGTCCCTCCCTGCCTCCAGTAAAAGTCGATGAAGGGAGTTGGCAGTAAATGGGAAGCCTGCGTTTGACTTTAAAAGAACAAAAATGCTGCCTTTTCACTTGAGAAAGGAGATACTGGCACTGGAGGGGGTGCAGAGGAGATTCACTCGGTTGATTCCAGAGTTGAGAGGGTTGGTTTATGAGGAGAGACTGAGTAGACTGGGACTGTACTCATTGGAATTCAGAAGAATGAGGGGAGATCTTATAGAAACATATAGGATTGTGAAGGGAATAGATAAGATAGAAGCAGGGAAGTTGTTTCCATTGGCGGGTGAAACTAGAACTAGGGGGCATAGCCTCAAAATAAGGGGGAGCAGATTTAGGACTGAGTTGAGGAGGAACTTCTTCACACAAAGGGTTGTGAATCTGTGGAATTCCCTGCCCAGTGAAGCAGTTGAGGCTACCTCATCGAATGTTTTGAAGGCAAGGATAGATACATTTTTTGAACAGTAAAGGAATTAAGGGTTATGGTGAGCGGGCGGGTAAGTGGAGCTGAGTCCAACAAAAGATCAGCCATGATCTTATAGAATGGCTGAGCGGGCTCGAGGGGCCAGATGGCCTATTCCTGCTCCTAGTTCTTATGTTCTTATGACTTTATTCTTAATGTGTGTGTTTCTGGGAATATTCCCGACTGGTGCGTCTTTCATTTCAATAACCCTTCAATTTGATCAATGTTTCATTATGGGCTGGAATTTGCCTCAAAGCGTTCTCCCAGTATTTGTTTACGGACAGGATATATATGTATTTTATACAGAATTACATTGAAAGTAGAACAGAGACACAAGCCATTCAGCCCATATCGTCCAGGCATTGTGAATGTTCCTCTTGAGCCTCCACCCATCCTGACTCATTTAAATAATAATCAACAATATCTCTGGAATGACTTTAATCAGGCAATTGAGGTGGGCCTGTTAGAATATGAACTCCCTGATTAAGGGCCAACCTCGTCCGGCTAAGCAGTAAGTGGCCCTGAATTGCCATTAATTGGCTACTTAAGGACCTCAGTTGGTGCGAGGGGACAGAAACGACCCCAAGCCTTGCCCAATGCTCCTTAAACTGGTGGGGGTAGGGGTAGGGGGGAGGGGTGGGGTGGCAGGAAAGGCCCCCACAGAATTTTACGGTCGTCCCTGCCTGAAAACCCATTTGCAGGGGACAGCAAACCTTTCCGCTTGTGGAGCAGATCAGATTGAGGGTCAAGTAAGATAGTCACCACCAAGATCCAGTAAGGAATTTACCTATTTACCAGGGAGCAGTTAGTATGTGGGAATCCCTACCCCACACGGAGTAAGTTGTAGAATCAAAAAACATGGTGGCGCAGTCATGAACACTGCTGCCTCTCAGCGCCAGAGACCCGGGTTCGAATCAAGCCTGAGGTGATTGTCTGTGTGGAGTTTGCACATTCTTCCCGTATCTGCATGGGTTTCCTCTGGGTGCTCCGGATTCCTCCCACAGTCCAAAGATGAGCAGGTTAGATGGATTGGCCATGCTAAATTGATCCTCTTTGTCCCAAGATGTATAGGTTAGGGGATTAGTGAAATAAATGTATGGATCTTAGGGATAGGGCAAGAGATAGGGCCTGGATAAGATGCTCTCTCAGGGAGTCGATGCAGACTCGATGGGCTGAATGGCCTTGTTCTGCAGTGTAGTGATTCTATGATTGTACAGTGCAAAAGGAGGCCATTCTTTCAATCTAGTCAAAGAGCAATCCAGTTAATCCCACTCTTTCTCCTATCTTTGTAATGTTTTCATGTTCAAGTTTTTATCTAATTAAGTTCAAAAATGAGCGTCAAACAACTGGAGGGCCTGAATGGCCTACTCCTGTTCCCACAGCCTGAATTTTCACTGAGTCAGGATAACTCGTGAGATCTTTAAAAATGGAGGGAAGGGAAGGGGAGGTTATCCCGATAATGGGATTTCTGACCTCATTCCTGTGCTTTCCAATTTTCAGGCATGCCTTTTAACAACGTGACCTGGTTTGGGTCAAAAGCCTGTATAGAACCATAGAACCATAGAAAATTACAGCTCAGAAACAGGCCTTTTGGCCCTTCTTGTCTGTGCCGAACCATTTTATGCCTAGTCCCACTGACCTGCACTTGGACCATATCCCTCCACACCCCTCTCATCCATGAACCCGTCCAAGTTTTTCTTAAATGTTAAAAGTGACCCCGCATTTACCACTTTATCCGGCAGCTCATTCCACACTCCCACCACTCTCTGCGTGAAGAAGCCCCCCCTAATATATACTCCACACTCCCACCCTGGCTGGCCCCTTTACAGGGGTGGACATGTCCGAGCCCACAGCATTCATGGATTTGGGCCAGGTTTTCAGTTAGTCATGGCTTACAGCATCTCAGGAGTGTCATAACCCACAGTGTGCATGAGCGAGACCCTTTAAAAGGTAAGTTTAAAAGGTTCTCCTCATGCCCCAAAATATAAAGGTATGCCCCCCACCCAACCACAATGTCCACACACCTAACTTTCCCTTCCCACCTCCCAAAACCACCCCCCCCCCCCCCCCCCATAGTGAGCAGAAACTTATAAAATTCCAACAGTGTCAGACAGGGTAGATTCAGAAAGAATGTTCCCAATGGTGGGGGAGTCCAGATCTAGGGGTCATAGTTTGAGGATAAGGGGTAAATCTTTTAGGACTGAGGTGAGGAGAAATTTCTTCACTCAGAGAGTGGTGAATGTGTGGAATTCACTACCACAGAACATAGTTGAGGCCAAAACGTTGCGTGATTTCAAGAAGAAATTAGATATAACTCTTGGAGCAAAAGGGTTCAAGGGAAATGGGGAGGAAGGGGGGATCAGGATATTGAATTAGATGATTTGGATAGTCAGAAGCTTTCTCCCAGGGTGGAAGAGTCAATTACTAGGGGGCATAGGTTTAAGATGCGAGGGACAAGATTTAAAGGAGATGTATGGGGTAAGAGGGTGGTGGGTGCCTGGAACTCGCTGCCGGGGGAGGTACTGGAAGCAGATACGATAGTGACTTTTAAGGGGTGTCTGGACAAATACATGAATAGGATGGGAATGGAGGGATATGATCCCCGGAAGGGTAGGGGGTTTTAGCTCAGTTGGGCAGCATGGTCAGTGCAGGCTTGGAGGGCCGAAGGGCCTGTTCCTGTGCTATAGTTTTCTTTGTTCTTTGATCAGCCATGATCAAAATGAATGGCGGAGCAGGCTCGAAGGGCCGAATGGTCTACTCCTGCTTCTAGTGTCTGTGCTTTTCAAGCTCTCCAGCCAACATCTGCGTGGTGAATGGGGTGAAATGGCTAAGGCATTGAATGCCAGGATGTTAGTTCCCAGAACATGAACATCTTGCTGAAAGAAGCTCATTAACCCTCGCGACTTGTTGACACTGTGAATTGATTAGCGAATTTGCTGGGAAACTCTCTGGCTGGGTCCATGTTTCTGTCACATGTGTTTCCAAAGGAGCCAGTTGGCCTACTTACTGTCCCATAGCGGCTCAAAGTAATCATCCAGCCTCTCAGAATAAACATAAACATGGGATGTTTCAGGCAGAAACTGGGATTTTATCCCAAAATTATTAGCAATGTTTTGAAATCAGGGTTCACTCTGGCACACTGCCCAAACTCATTCTCTAGGGACCTCCAAACAGCTTACGTTTCTGTCAAGCTCTTTACCTCGGAAAGAGGAGTGGAGATGAAAGTTAGGCTCGCAAGAAATGGAACTGCAGAAGTACTCGGAAAGGAAGAGATACGGTCACAGAGACGGGTGCGGTGGGAATGAGACATTAAAATGAGTCCGGGTTGAACACAAGGACCTAAAACAGAAGAGCGAGAAGCAGAAGTAGGCCATTGGGCCCCTCATGATTGTTCTGGCATTCAGTGCAATTGTAGCTGATCTTCTAAATCAACTCCACTGTCCTACTCTCTCCACGTATCTCTGCTTTCCCTGGGCAAAGGGTCGTTCATGAACATATCCATCACGCAAACCAGCCTCCCGTCTATTGACTCCGTCTACACTTCCCGCTGCCTTGGAAAAGCAGCCAGCATAATCAAGGATCCCACGTATCCCGGACACTCCCTCCTCCACCTTCTTCTGTTGGGAAAAAGATGAGGTCACGTATCAACCAACTCAAGAACAGCTTTTTTCCTGCTGCCATCAGACTTTTGAATGGACCTACCTTATATTAAGTTGATCTTTCTCTACACCCTAGCTATGACTGTGACACGACAGTCTGCACTCTCTCATTTCCTTCTCTATGAACGGTATGCTTTGTTTGTATAGTGCAGAAGAAACAATACTTTTCACTGTATCCAATACACAAAACTAGAGGGCATAGGTTTAAGGTGAGACGGGAGAGATACAAAAGGGTCCAGAGGGGCAATTCTTTCACTCAGAGTGTCTGGAACGAGCTGCCAGAGGTGGTCGTAGAGACGGGTGCAACTTTGCCTTTTAAAAAGCATTTAGACAGTTACATGGGTCGGATGTGTATAGAGGGATATGGGCCAAATGCGGGCAATTGGGATTAGCTTAGTGGTTAAAAACAAGAGCTGCATGGGCAAGTTGGGCCTTAGGGCCTGTTTCCATGCTGTAAACCTCTGTGACTCTATCTATGACTCTATGTGACAGTAATAAATCAAATCAAATCAAAGTCTATCTCAGCCTTAAACATATTCAATGAAGGAGCCACCACTGCTCTCTGATATAGATAATTCCGAACATTCACAACCCTCCGACTGAAAACATTTCGCTCCATCGCAATCCTCAATGATTGGCCCCTTACCCTAAGACTGTGCCCCCCATGACCTAGATTCCCCAGTAAAAAGTCTCACAACACCAGGTTAAAGTCCAACAGGTTTATTTGGTAGCAAAAGCCACTAGCTTTCGAAGCGCTGCTCCTTCGTCAGGTGAGTGGGATTTCAGTTCACAAACAGGGCATATAAAGACACAAACTCAATTTACAAAATAAGGGTTGGAATGCGAGTCTTTACAGGTAATCAAATCTTAAAGGTACAGACAATGTGAGTGGAGAGAGGGTTAAGCACAGGTTAAAGAGATGTGTATTGTCTCCAGACAGGACAGTAAGTGAGATTTTGCAAGTCCAGGCAAGTCGTGGGGGTTACAGATAGTGTGACATGAACCCAAGATCCCGGTTGAGGCCGTCCTCATGTGTGCGGAACTTGGCTATCAGTCTCTGCTCAGCGACTCTGCGCTGTCATGTGTCGTGAAGGCCGCCTTGGAGAACGCTTACCCGTGACGGGCATTCGGCCTCTGATCTTCGGGTAAGCGTTCTCCAAGGCGGCACTAGTTTGTGTCTTTATATGCCCTGTTTGTGAACTGAAATCCCACTCACCTGATGAAGGGACAGCGCTCCAAAAGCTAGTGGCTTTTGCTACCAAATAAACCTGTTGGACTTTAACCTGGTGTTGTAAAACTTCTTACTGTGTTTACCCCAGTCCAACGCCGGCATCTCCACATCTAGATTCCCCAGCCAGGCGAATCAACCTTTCTGTGTCTACCCTGCCAAGACATGTCAGATCCTCAGATCACCTCTTGTTCTTCGAAACTCCAGGCAGAACAGGCCCAATTTATTCAGATTCTCATCACAGGACAGGCCCCCCATTCCAGGAACCAATCTAGTCAACATTCAGTGCACCGTCTCCAAGACAAGAACATCCTTCTTTAAATATGGAGACAAAAAAAGTGTTCCAGATACAGTCCCACCAAAGTTCCATGCAATTGGAGAAGGACTTCCTTATTCTTGCACTCCAATTCCCTTTACACTGCTGCCTCACAGCGCCAGGGACCAGGGTTCGATTCCCGGCTTGGGTCACTGTCTGTGCGGAGTCTGCATGTTTTCCCTGTGTCTGCGTTTGTTTCCCCCGGATGCTCCGGTTTCCTCCCACAGGCTGAAAGACATGCTGGTTCGGCCATTGGCCATGCTAAATAGTTCCTGTGTGTGCTCTGAGGACCTAGATTTGAATCCACCACAGTAGATGTTGGAATTTCAATTCAATTAAAAATCCAGAATTAAAAGTCGAATGATGACCATGGAACCATTGTCGATTGTCGTAAAAAAAAACTATCTGGTTCACGAACGCCCTTCAGGGAAAGGAATGTGCTGTCCTTACTGGACTGGCCTACATGTAACTCCACACCCACAGCAATATGGTTGACTCTGAACTGCCCTCTGCAGTGGCTACTCAGTTCAAGGGCAACTAAAGATGGGCAACAAATGCTGCCTTGCCTGCGACACCTGTATCCTAAGAAAGAAAGTATATCTATGCCATGTGTGATATAGGATCACATGGCAACAGAGCATGGAGAGAGATAGTTCTATATAGTGCCCAGTGCTGAGTCTATTTTATATATAATGTATAATATTCACTAAAAAATCAAGTTTACCAACAGCTTTGCCTCCGGTAGTGCCTATAAGTTCAGATCATGCATAACCCCAGCTAAGACCCCCAACAGTAATAAAAGTTGACGGCAGCAGAAAACACAAAAATGAAAGATACAATAAGTGAAGAGCCCATGACATGAGGAAGCAGCAAGAGAAAGGATGACAAGGCCGGGACAGCACAGGAAAAGATTCAGCTGGGCAGTGGCACAATGGTTAGCACTGCTGCCTCACTGTGGGAGGGTCCCGGGTTCGATTCCGGCCTCGGCAGATTGTGTGGGGTTTGCACATTCTCCTCCTGTCTGCGTGTGTTTCCACGCTCCAAAGATGTGCAGGTTAGGTGATTGGCCATGCTCTAGACTGGGCTTGGCATGGTGGCATAGTGGTTAGCAGTGCTGCCTCACAGTGCCAGAGACATGAGTTCGATTCCTGGCTTGGATCACTGTCTGTGTGGAGTCTGCAAGTTCTCCTCGTGTCTGCATGGGTTTCCTCCCACAGACGAAAAGACGTGCTGGTTAGGTGCATTGGCCATGCTAAATTCTCCCTCAGTGTATCTGAACAAGTGCCAGAGTATGGCGACTCAGGGATTTCCACACTAACTTCATTGCAGTGTTAATGTAAGCCTACTTGTAACTAATAAATAAACTTTTTTTTAAATTCCCCCTTACTGTGCAAAGATGTGAGGTTGGGTGGATTAGCCATGGTAAATGGGTTGCGGGGATAGGGTGCTCATTCGGAGAGACGGTGCAGGCTTGATGGGCTGAATGGCCTCCTTCTGCACTGTAGGAATTCTATGATTCTATGAACTCAAGAAAAGGCGACAGTAATTTTGATTTGATTTGATTTATTATTGTCACATGTATTGTTATACAGAGAAAAATATTGTTTCTTGCGCGCTATGCAGACAAAGCATACCGTTCATAGTGAAGGAAAGGAGAGAGTCAGAATGTAGTGTTACAGTCATAGCTAGGGTGTAGAAAAAGATCAAATTAGTGCGAGGAAGGTCCATTCAAAAGCCTCATGGCAGCAGAGAAGAAGCTGTTCTTAAGTCGGTTGGTACGTGTCCTCAGACTTTTGTATCTTTTTCCCAATGGAAGAAGGTGGAAGAGTATGTCTTGGGTGCGTGGCATCCTTGATTGTGCTGGCTGCTTTTCTGTGGCAGTGGGAAGTGTAGACAGAGTCAATGGGTGTGAGGCTGGTTTGCGTGATGGACTGGGCTTAATTCACGAGCCTTTGTAGTTTCTTGCAGTCTTGGACAGAACAGGAACCATCCCAAGCTGTGATGCAACCAGAAAGAATGCTTCCTGCGGTGCATCTGTAAAAGTTGGTGACACTCGTAGTGGACATTCCAAATTTCCTTATTCTTCTGAGAAAGTAGAGGCGTTGGTGGGCTTCCCTAACTATAGCGTCGGCATGGGGGGACCAGGACAGGTTGTTGGTGATCTGGACACCTAAAAACCTAAAGTGAAGGGAAATCATGGAGAAAAGCCCATCTTTAGCAGAGTACTTCGACCACCTGCACCTCTTTCAATTTGGTGTATTGCATTCGCTGCCCCCAGTGCGGTCTCCTCTATATCGGAGAGACCAAGCTTAGAACGGGTGATCGCTTTGCTGAGCACCTTCGGTCTGTGCGCAATCAGGACCCTGACCTTCCTATTATTTGCCATTTTAAGACATAATCCTGCTCCTATGCCCACATACCTGTCCTTGGCTTGCTGCAATGTTCCAGTGAAGCTCAACTCAAACTGGAGAAACAGCATCTCATCTTCCGGCTAGGCACTTTACAACCTTCCGGTCTCAACATCGAATTCAACAACTTCAGATGATTTGCTCTACCCCACCTCAACCCATTTGTTTTCAATGTATTTAATTTGTTACTATTCTCTACCTTTCAGTTCTTTATTGTCTTTCTTCATTTTTCTTCCCTCCCCCACTCTTTCTCCCAACTTTATCCCCCCTTTCCTTACCTTTTCTCCCCCTTTGCTTCTTCTTACCCTCTTTTTCTTAATTTTACCTCTCTCCCACCCATTTCCCCCTCCCCCCACATCTTCATCTGTCACAATTTACCCTCTGATTTCAGCTTCTCTGCCGTTTGGCCATTCACACACTTTATTCTCTCTGTGGACAGCCATTAGCAATCTTTTCCCTTGTTTTTGTGGCTATGACTCATCTTTCATTCCCTCCCCCTGCAGTATAAATATCTGTGATGTGGAGATGCCGGCGTTGGACTGGGGTGAACACAGTAAGAAGTTTAACAACACCAGGTTAAAGTCCAACAGGTTTATTTGGTAGCAAAAGCCACACAAGCTTTCGGAGCTCCAAGCCCCTTCTTCAGGTGAGTGGGAATTCTGTTTACAAACAGGGCATATAAAGACACAGACTCAATTTGCATGAATAATGGTTGGAATGCGAATACTTACAGCTAATCAAGTCTTTAAGATACAAAACGTGAGTGGAGAGAGCATCAAGACAGGCTAAAAAGATGTGTATTGTCTCCAGACAAGACAGCCAGTGAAACTCTGCAGGTCCAGGCAACTGTGGGGGTTACAGATAGTGTGACATGAACCCAATATCCCGGTTGAGGCCGTCCTCGTGTGTGCGGAACTTGGCTATCAGTTTCTGCTCAGCGACTCTGCGCCGTTGTGTGTCGCGAAGGCCGCCTTGGAGAACGCTTACCCGAATATCAGAGGCCGAATGCCCGTGACCGCTGAAGTGTTTCCCAACAGGAAGAGAACAGTCTTGCCTGGTGATTGTCGAGCGGTGTTCATTCATCCGTTGTCGCAGCGTCTGCATAGTTTCCCCAATGTACCATGCCTCGGGACATCCTTTCCTGCAGCGTATCAGGTAGACAACGTTGGCCGAGTTGCAAGAGTATGTACCGTGTCCCTGGTGGATGGTGTTCTCACGTGAGATGATGACATCTGTGTCGATGATCCGGCACGTCTTGCAGAGGTTGCTGTGGCAGGGTTGTGTGGTGTCGTGGTCACTGTTCTCCTGAAGGCTGGGTAGTTTGCTGTGGACAATGGTCTGTTTGAGGTTGTGCGGTTGTTTGAAGGCAAGAAGTGGGGGTGTGGGGATGGCCTTGGCGAGATGTTCGTCTTCATCAATGACATGTTGAAGGCTCCGGAGGAGATGCCGTAGCTTCTCTGCTCCAGGGAACCGGGGAACAAAAATACGGAATTAAGAATGACCATGAAACCATTGTCAATTGTTAGAAAAACCCAACTGGTTTACTAATGTCCTTTAGGGAAGGAAATCTGCTGTCCTTACCGGGTCTAGTTTACTTGTGACTCCAGAGCCACAGCAATGTGATTGACCTTAGGCAACTTGGGATGGGCAATAAGTGTTAGCCAGCCCATGTGTCGGCATGGTGGCACAGTGGTTAGCACTGCTGCCTCACAGCATCAGGGACCCGGGTTCAATTCCCGGCTTGGGTCACTGTCTGTGTGGAGTTTCTGCGTGGGTTTTCTCCGGGTGCTCCAGTTTCCTCCCACAGCACAAAGATGTGGGGGCTAAGTGGATTGGTCATACTAAATTGTCCCTGTAGTGTCAGGGGGATTAGCTAGGGTAAATGCATGGGGGTTATGGGGATAAGGCCTGGGTGGGATTGTGTTCAGTGCAGACTCGATGGGCCGAATGGCCTCCTTCTGCATTGTAGGGATTCTAGGATTCTATGATTCTATGTCCCATGAATAAATAAAAACAAAACAGATCTAGAACTCTTCTACAAAGTCGATGAAAACCTTAAGTAAAGCAGGCAGGATATTTCCCAGGAATAACAGGTGAAAGAGCTGGATGAACATGTACAAGGCAAACAACAAACAGCAGCCGAGGAACTGTCCCACATTCCTGTTGAGAATTCTGAACAGGAGGATGTACATTTCATTGAGGATGTCGAGTCATATACCTCAGTATTTTACAGTAAATGGCAGAACTCTTAAGAGTATTGTTAGGCAGAAGGATCTGGGTGTACAGGTACACAGGTCACTGAAAGTGGCAATGAGGTAGAGAAGGTAGTCAAGAAAGCAGACGGCATGCTTGCCTTCATCAGCCGGGGCACTGAGTTTAAAAATTGGCAAGTCATGTTGCAGCTTTATAGAACCTTAGTTAGGCCACACTTGGAATATAGTGTTCAATTCTGGTTATCGCACTACCAGAAGGATGTGGAGGCTTTGGAGAGGGTACAAAAAAAAATTACCAGGATGTTGCCTGGTATGGAGGCCATTAGCTATGAGCAGAGGTTGGAGAAACTTGGTTTGTTCTCACTGGAACGACAGAGGTTGAGGAGCGACCTGATAGAAGTCTACAAGATTATGAAGGTCATGGACAGAGTGGATAGAAAGAAGGTTTTTCCCAGGGTGGAAGAGTCAATTACTAGGAGGCATAGGTTTAAGGTGCAAGGGGCAAGGTTTAAAGGAGATGTATGAGGCAAGTGTTTTACACAGAGGGTGGTGGGTGCCTAGAACTTGCTGCCGGGGAGGGTAGGGAAACAGATACAGTAGTGACTTAAATGTCGTCTTGACAAATACATAAATAGGACGGGAATAGAAGGATATGGTCCCCAGAAGGGTCGGGGATTTTAGTTCAGTCAGGCAGCGTGGTCAGTGCAGGCTTGGAGGGCCGAAGGGCCTGTTCCTGTGCTGTAATTTTCTTTGTCCTTTGTTCTTTGTCTACAAAGTTCCAACCAACAACAACACAGTGGTTAAATGAAATTCGACAGGCACAAAAACTGGATGAAGAGTGTGCTACAATTGGAGTACGGATGGCCAGAACATGTTCCAAACAATCGCATCCTGAAACAATATTTTGAAAAACATAGACATCCCAGCGTAATAAGACCCTAAGACCAGAAGACACAGGAGCAGAATTAGGCCACTCGGCCCATCGAGTCTGCTCCTCCATTCAATCATGGCTGATATTTTTCTCATCCCCATTCTCCTGCCTTTTCCCCATAACCCCTGATCCCCTTATTAATCAAGAACCTATCTATCTCTGTCTTAAAGACACTCAATGACCTGGCCTCCACAGCCTTCTGTGGCAAAGAGTTCCACAGATTCACCACTCTCTGGCTGAAGAAATTCCTCCTCATCTCTGTTTTAAAGGATCAGAAGGGGCTCAGAGCCTCGAAAGCTTGTGTGGCTTTTGCTACCAAATAAACCTGTTGGACTTTAACCTGGTGTTGTTAAACTTCTTACTGTGTTTACCCCAGTCCAACGCCGGCATCTCCACACCTTAAAGGATCTTCCCTTTAATGCATGACTTACGATGAGAGATTGGCCATACCTAGAGTCTTTAGATTCGAGATCCTTCAGTGAATACACCTGGGCATTACAAAGTGTCCAATTAAGGCACAAAGTTCAGTCCGGTGGTCAGGATCATAAATCATTAGAGGACATGATTCCTTTTGCTCGTGGTAATACATCGCAACAAGCAAAAGGAAATGTTGAGGGATTCTTCATTCCCATCCAGACTGTGGGAACATCTTGGAATGGACCTTGCTGAGTTCAAGGGGAAGACATCCCTTGTAGTTGTACGCCATTACTCCAGATGGGATTGAGGCCATAGAGTCATAGGCTGGAATTTGATGACGGAACCCAACTGATACATCAGTGTGCCGAGTGAAGTTACTTTGCTTCATAGCTCCGATGACATTTCTGATTCACAGAGAGGGTAGATCACCTGGATTATATAAAATTAAACAAACTGTGCCCTGTGAGTTGCTGCAAATCTCGATGAGCGGAGCGGTTACACAAGAAAAGAAATGGCTAATGTCATGTGACACTTTGCCATTCTGACTGTGAAGCAAGCAACAAGCAGATTAGGAAATTATTTTCGTACAAAAAGCTAATGCAACCAATGCTTCTACATTTAACTTCCAGTCTAAATAACTCAGTGTTAATTTTTGAAGTAATGTAAAGCAGCTGCTAAAGCCCTTTGATCAGCGGGACTTGCACGATAAAGACGTTGAACAAATCTTTGACAAGCATTGCCACCTGGGATCTTACCGAGAAACAGAATGACTGGCCCTTTGGTTCAGACTGAATAGAAACTAATGCCATTGTGTAAATAGACAATAACTTCAAAACCAACCCCAAGGACTTCAAAGAAGCACCCAGATATATTTGAGGAAACTGTCACCTCATCCGAACCCCCCTTTAAAGGCCCCATCGATTCCGCACCCCCCCCTCCCATCCCCCATCTCCACTGTTACAAGTATTAATACTGTATTCTATTCTCCTGAGGATAGAAAATTAAGGGATGATCCGGCTAAGATGTTTAAGATGACTAAAAGATTGGATCGAGTCGATAAAGAGAAGCAAGCTACTTCCAATGGAGTCCCAGCAAAGAACAAAGAACAGTACAGCGCAGCAACAGGCCCTTCGGCCCTCCAAGCCTGCGCCGATCATGATGCCTGACGAAACTAAAACCGTATGCACTTACGGAGTCCGTATCCTTCCATTCCCATCTTATTTGTGTATTCGCCTAGTTGCCCCTTAAACGCCGCGATCGTACCTGCTCCCACCACCTCCCCGGGCAGCGTGTTCCAGACATTCACCACCCTCTGTGTAAAACACTTGCCTCGCCCATCTCCTCTAAACTTTCCCCCAGGCACCTTAAACCTTTGTCCCCTAGTACTTGACTTTTCTACCCTAGGAAAGAGCATCTGACTATCCACTCTGTCCATGCCACTCATAGAAGGCATGATCTTACAGTTAAATGTTAGGTGTTGCCATTTACCACAGGGCAGTTCACAAGTTCACATCAAAGATGCGATCTTACCAGCCATTCACGCCCTGCCACCACCACCCCACCCCCCCCACGCACCCCCCCACCCCCCCAGCGAGGACGGAGAATTTGACGCTCAGCCAACTCTCCATTCACTGCAGCGGGATCAGAAAATCCCACTGGCTTCAACGGCTGGAATATTCCACCCCTGGGGCAGGATTTTCCAGCCGCGCTCGTCCCAAGACCGGAAAATCCCGAGGTCAATGGACCTTTGCATGGTCCTGCCCCACCCACTACGATTCCCGTGGTAGGCGGGACAGAAAAGATTCCGTCCCAAATGTTTGTCTGCAAGAGTTCTGAACCAACTCTGAATGATGAGGGATGAAGTGAATAAAGCTTCTTGACGTGGGGAACTTACCCAGATATGATCGTGACGTCTAAGGGGCACCTTGA
The DNA here is from genome assembly GCF_964213995.1 of Mustelus asterias. Taxonomy (NCBI): domain Eukaryota; kingdom Metazoa; phylum Chordata; class Chondrichthyes; order Carcharhiniformes; family Triakidae; genus Mustelus; species Mustelus asterias. The sequence continues at coordinate 16,812,507 of NC_135805.1, read as the reverse complement.
CAAATACATGAATAGGATGGGAACAGAGGGATGTGGTCCCGCAAGGGTAGGGGGTTTTAGTTCAGTCGGGCAGCATAGTCAGTGCAGGCTTGGAGGGCAGAAGGGACTGTTCCTGTGCTGTAACTTTCTTTGTTCTTTGTTCTTTTTTACACAGAAGGTGGTGGGTGCCTGGAACTCACTGCTGGGGGAGGCAGTGGAAGCAGATACGATAGTGACTTTTAAGGGGCGTCTGGACAAATACATGAATAGGATGGAAATAGAGGAATACGGTCCCCAGAAGAGTAGGGGGTTTTAGTTCAGACGGGCAGCATGGTCGGTGCAGGCTTGGAGGGCCGAAGGGCCTGTTCCTGTGCTGTAATTTTCTTTATTCTTTGTTCATACCTGCAGATATATAAGAAAGAAAAAGTAGCACCTCTCACAAGCTTTGGCCATCCCAGAGTGCTTTACGCCCATTTAAAAGCATAACCGTTGTTGTGATGTAGGAAATGCAGCAGCCAATTTCAGAACATCAAGCTCCCATTACAACATGATAATAGAACATAGAACATAGAACAGTACAGCACAGAACAGGCCCTTCGGCCCACGATGTTGTGCCGAGCTTTATCTGAAACCAAGATCAAGCTATCCCACTCCCTACCATCCTGGTGTGCTCCATGTGCCTATCCAATAACCGCTTAAATGTTCCTAAAGTGTCTGACTCCACTATCACTGCAGGCAGTCCATTCCACACCCCAACCACTCTCTGCGTAAAGAACCTACCTCTGATATCCTTCCTATATCTCCCACCATGAACCCTATAGCTATGCCTCCTTGTAATAGCTCCATCCACCCGAGGAAATAGTCTTTGAACGTTCACTCTATCTATCCCCTTCATCATTTTATAAACCTCTATTAAGTCTCCCCTCAGCCTCCTCCGCTCCAGAGAGAACAGCCCTAGCTCCCGAAACCTTTCCTCATAAGACCTACCCTCCAAACCAGGCAGCATCCTGGTAAATCTCCTCTGCACTCTTTCCAGTGCTTCCACATCCTTCTTATAGTGAGGTGACCAGAACTGCACACAATATTCCAAATGTGGTCTCACCAAGGTCCTGTACAGTTGCAGCATAACCCCACGGCTCTTAAACTCCAACCCCCTGTTAATAAAAGCTAACACACTATAGGCCTTCTTCACAGCTCTATCCACTTGAGTGGCAACCTTTAGAGATCTGTGGATATGGACCCCAAGATCTCTCTGTTCCTCCACAGTCTTCAGAACCCTACCTTTGACCCTGTAATCCACATTTAAATTAGCCCTACCAAAATGAATCACCTCACATTTATCAGGGTTAAACTCCATTTGCCATTTTTCAGCCCAGCTTTGCATCCTATCTATGTCTCTTTGCAGCCTACAACAGCCCTCCACCTCATTCACTACTCCACCAATCTTGGTGTCATCAGCAAATTTACTGATCCACCCTTCAGCCCCCTCCTCTAAGTCATTAATAAAAATCACAAAGAGCAGAGGACCAAGCACTGATCCCTGTGGCACTCATAAGCTGCTTTTGGGATGTTGGATGAGAGTTAAATATTGGTCAGCACATTGAGGAGAACTCCCATGTTCTTCTTCAGCGTAGTAGAATCACAGAATCCTACAGTGCAGAAGGAGGCCATTCAGCCCATCGAATCCGCACCGACCACAATCCCACACAGGCCCCACCCCCATAACCCCATGCATTTATCCCAGCTAGTTCCCCTGACACTAAGGGGCAATTTAGAATGGCCAATGCACCTAACCCGCAGTTCTTTGGACGGTGGGAGGAAACCGGAGCACCCAGAGGAAACCCACGCAGGCATGGGGAGAACGTGCAAACTCCACACAGACAGTGACCCGAGGCCGGGAATTGAACCCAGGTTTCTGGTGCTGTGAGGCAGCAGTGCTAACCACTGCGCCACCCCCAAAGTGTCATTTACATCCACTGAGAGGCCAAACAGACCACCTTCTAGGTGGCAGAGGTCACGGGTTTGGAAGATGCTGTTGAAGGAGACATGGCGATTTGTCACAGTGCATCTCATAGAATCACTACTGTGCAGAAGAGGACACTCAGCCCACCGAGTCCATACCAACCTCTGACAGAGCATCTTACTCAGGCCCTTTTCCCCACCCTATCCCCGAACCTCACACATTTCCCATGGCTAATCCATCCAACCTACACATCCTGGGACACTAACGAGCAATTTAACATGGCTGATCCACCTCGCCTGCACATCGTTGGAATGTGGAAGGAAACCGGAGCACCTGGAGAAAACCCACACACACACGGGGAGAATGTGCAGACTCCACACAGACAGACAGTGACCAAAGCCAGGAATCGAACCCGGGTCTCTGCCGCTGTGAGGCAGCAGTGCTAACCACTGTGGCCCTAAAGTGAAGAATTTTCGAATTGTGCCCAGAACTAGGGGCTATCAATATAAGATGGCGGCTAATAAATCCAATTAGGAATTCAGAAGAAACCTCTTCACCCAGAGAATGATGGGTTTGTGGAACTCGCCACCACAGAGGATGGTTGAGCCTGTTGTGAAGTTGAGTTTGAAAAGATGTAAAGAATATTTATAAAAATATAGAAGAATTGTAAAAACTGTCAGAGGGAAAGAAAACAGTGTGTGGTCCCTTTAAAAGCTGGTTTTGTGTTCAATGCTGGAATGTTTAAAATGCAGGTATACAGAGTACACAGATGGCAACATTTGTTGCAGAATCCAAAACATCAGGGTTACCTTGGTAACAGGCTTTGCAGGTTTTTGCATTCTGACAGCCTATCAGTTTAAAGAAGAGATTCGGCTATCAGGAACCTATCAGGAGTGGAAGGAGGCTTATGTGGAAACACTGACATGGGTCAGATGGGCCGACTCCTGTTTCTGTGCTATGAAATCATTATACAAAGCAGTGAAAGATGGCATGGGTGACTGCGCAGCACTCCCTCAGTGCGGAAAGTGGAGTGTCAGACCAGCTTTGGTTCCTATGCCTCTGGACTTTGACTCAAACTCACAGTATTCTGATTCAGAGGTGAAAGAGATCCAACTGGAGCCACGTCTGGCACTGACTATAAACCACATGGAGCTGATGGTATGCCTTCCCTGGGGTTAGGGAGGAGGGAGATGGGGCCGGGAGGATGGTGGTGAAGGAAGGGGTGGCTCCAAATTTCCAGCTTCCTTCAAAGTTAATGAAGTTTCTTCGGAAGATACTGACAGGCAACAATCTCACCTTCGGGGAGGCGATGGCCTAGTGGCATTATTGCTGGACTATTAATACAGAAACTCAGCTAGCGTTCTGGGGACCCGGGTTCGAATCCTGCCACCATCCACCATCCTGCCGAGGGTGGAATTTGAATTCAATCAAACATATAAGGGATTAAGAATCTACTGATGACCATGAAACCATTGTCGGTTGTCGGAAAAACCCATCTGGATCACTAATGTCCTTTAGGGAAGGAAAGAGGCATCTGGATAGGTACCTAATTAGGGAGGGAATAGAGGGATGCGGACAGAGTAAGGGGAGAAGGTTTTGTATTTGTTGTTTAGCTAGGGCATCATGATCGGCACAGGCTTGGAGGGCCAAAGGGCCTGTTCCTGTGCTGTACTGTTCTTTAAGATAAAAGGAAAATACTGCGGATGCTGGAATCTGAAACAAAAACAGAAAATGCTGCAAAATCCCAGCAGATCTGACAGCATCTGTGGGAGGGAATAGAGCCAATGTTTTGAGTCTAGATGACCCTTCGTCAGAACTCCCAGCTGGCTCTATTCTCCCCCCACGGATGTTGTCAGACCAGCTGAGATTTTCCTGCATTTTCTCTTTCTGTACTTTTCTTTGTTCTTTCAAATCTTCATCCTTACCCGGTCTGGCCTACATGTGACTCCAGAGCCACAGCAATGTTGTTGACTCTCGACTGCCCTCCAAGGGCAACTAGGAATGGGCAATAAATGCTGGCCAGCCAGCGACGCCCATGCCCCACAAATGAATAAAAAAAACATCCTCCAAGAGACAGCAAAAGACAAAGCAATCGATCTCTGGCGATTAAACCTGCAATCTAAAAGTTTGAAGTGTATTTATTAGTGTCACAAGTATGCTTACATTAACACTGCAATGAAGTTGGACGGCATGGCGGCACTGTGGTTAGCACTGCTGCCTCACAACGCCAGGGCCCTGGGTTCAATTCCGACTTCGGGTCACTGTGCGGAGTTTGCATGTTCTCCCCGTGTCTGCATGGGTTTCCTCCGGGTGCTCCGGTTTCCTCCCACAGTCCAAAGATGTGCAGGTTAGGTTGATTGGCCATGCTAAATTGTACCTCAGTGTTAGGGGGATTAGCAGGGTAAATACATGGGGTTGTGAGGCTGGGATCGTGTTTGCTGCAGACTCAACTGGCCAAATGACCTCCTTCTGCACCGTAGAGGTTCTAAGAAACTGTGCCTGTTCGGGTACACTGAGGGAGAATTTAGCATGGCCAATGCACCTAACCAGCACATCTTTCGGATTGTGGGAGGAAACCGGAACACCCGGAAGAAACCCACGCAGAAACAGGGAGAATGTGCAGACAGTGACCCAAGCCTGGAATTGAACCCAGGTCCCTGGTGCTGTGAGGCAGCAGTGCTAACCACTGTGCCACCGTGCTGGTCAAGCAATATTGCTATTTAAAAGCATCTATATTGTTTCAAAGGAGGACACAAGATTTGCTTTGATTGGATTTATTGTCACATGTATTACTATACAGTGAAAAGTATTGTTCCTTGCGCACTATACAGACAAAGCAGACTGTTCATAGAGAAGGAAAGGAGAGAATGCAGAATGTAGTGTTACAGTCATAGGTAGGGTGTAGAGAAAGATCAACTTAGTGCAAGGTAGGTCCATTCAAAAGTCAAAAGATGGCTGGGGAATCTGCTTTGAAAAGAAAGATTGACTTCCGATAGACTTCCCTTCCCTGTTAACTGTACTGAAAACTTCCTAATCTATTGCCAAACAATTCCAGAAGATGTTATCACGGATAACACTGAAATATAAAGAGCCTTGGCTGACACACAACCCCACCAGTGAAAGTTTGAGTGTGGGAAGATTGGGTGGATAACAGCACTGAAATCGTTTTAAATTACGATGGCATTTATCAGTGAAAAAGTTCTATTGTCCGACTCATCGTGTGTTCCCAAGTAGCCATTATGCCTGGAAGAAGGATTATTGTGTTGATGAACTCGTGATCAAATGGATCACGTGTGTGATCTGTGAACTGCAGCCCACTTGATCTCTCACTCAGCCGTTCAATGAATAGAAGACCAAAACCATTAAAAAATGCCTTGCGTCTCAGCATTCCTTTTTAAACCCCGCGGCACCGGGGTTTAAAATGTACTTGTCCTTGAGCGGTGAGTGACACCAGCAGGGCAGCATTTCATTTCCATCTGCGAGTTGTCCGAGAGCCGGCGAGATAGAGGGTCAGTCTGGAGTCATACCTAGGACAGACTAGGTAGGCGTGAAACAGGAACAGAAAGGGATCATGGGATATGGGGGGAAGGGGAGGAATCAGGATATTGAATTCGATGATCAGCCATGACCAAAAAGAATGGCGGAGCAGGCTTGATGGGCCGAATGGCCTACTCTTGCTTTTAATTTCTAGGGGAGGAATTCTCCGGCCGTACTGGTCGAAAAGCTGGAAATTCCTGTCCAACCGTCAATGGCATTTTACATTGTCCGCAACCCGCCCGCTAAAATTCCGGAGAAATTCCAGCATATGTTTCTAAAATGCTGGAAAAATTGGATGACCATCCAGACTTGAAACGTTGGTTCTATTCTCTCTCCACAGATGCTGCCAGACCTTTTGAGTTGATTTGATTTATTATTGTCACGTGTATTAACATACAGTGAAAAGTATTGTTTCTTGTGCGCTATACAGACAAAGCATACCGTTCACAGAGAAGGAAAGGAGAGGGTGCAGAATGTAGTGTTACAGTCATAGCTAGCGTGTAGAGAAAGATCAACTTAATATATGGTAGGTCCATTCAAAAGACTGATGGCAGCAGGGAAGAAGCTGTTCTTGTGTTGGTTGGTATGTGACCTCAGACTTTTGTAACTTTTTCCCAACCTGCTGAGTTTTTGCAGCACTTACTGCTTTTGATTCAGATTCCTGCATCTGCAATATTTTTCCTTTGTCTGGGTAGAGGGTGACAAGTTTCCTTGTAATTGTGAGATCATGCCACACTGGAGGAGCCTGTTTGGCCCATGTTTGGATTCTTTCAACAAGCTGTCTGATGGGTGGCATGGTGGCACAGTGGTTAGCACTGCTGCCTCACAGTGCCAGGGGCCCAGGTTCAATTCCTGGCTTGGGTCACCGTCTGTGTGCAGTCTGCACATTCTCCCCGTGTCTCCGTGGGTTTCTTCCGGGTGCTCCCGTTTCCTCTCACTGTCCAAAGATATGCATGTTAGGCTGATTGGCCGTGCTAAATTGACCCTAGTGTCAGGGGAATTAGCAGGATAAATATGTGGGGTTATGGGAATAGCGGCTGGGTGGGATTGTGGTTGGTGTGAACTCGATGGACTGAATGACCTCCTTCTGCACTGTAGGATTCTATAATTGGACCCATCCACTAATCAAAGAATCATATAATGAGGCCATTCGACCCACTGTGCACGTGCTAAGTCTTTGGTAGAGCATCCCAATTAATCCCACTCCCCTGTTCTTTCTCAACAGCCCTTAATTCTTTTCCCCGCGTCAAAAATGTTTCCAACTCTCCTTGAATCTGCTTGCTGTCTTCCTATCAGGCAGTGCATTCCAGATCACAGCAACCAGCTGTGTAACTGGAACAGGAGGAGGTCATTCGGCCTTTCAAAGGGAACAAAGCCTCCCCAAAAGGAAGAAATTGACTTAAGAAGATCCGGTTAAACTGAGCCATGTTACAGTAGAGACCAGTAAGAGTATGTCTGATATGGAGATGTGGTGACTTCAGCCAGGTTAATGAGGTTGGCTTGCAAGAGTATGAACCCCCTGATGAGTCCTAATTGATGGTGCAATCAGGGAGCCTCATGCTCCCTATTTAAAGCAGGTCTGTCAGTCTCTCTGTCTGCAATAGCCGGAAGCTCCCAAGAGTGAGAGCTCTGTATATATTGTAGTTGGTGAATAAAAAATAACTTGGTGACGGGACTCTCGTCTCCGTGGAGTTATCTCAGGAGGAAGTACTAAGTGAGTCTTTGAGCAAGGAGGACCAAATGGTAAAAATAGCCATCAGTGCAGTATTAAATATCCATTGACTCCGTCTACACTACTCAATGGGGATGAAGTGGAAATAGTCAAGAGCTTCAAGTTTTTAGGTGTCCAGATCACCAACAACCTGTTCTGGTCCCTCCATGCCGACACTATAGTTAAGAAAGCCCACTAATGACTTTCTCAGGAGGCTAAGGAAATTGTGTCCACTACGACTCTCACCAACTTTTAAAGATGCACCATAGAAAGCATTCTTTCTGGTTGCATCGCAGCTTGATATAACTCTTGCTCTGTCAACGACAGCAAGACTGGGCAGCACAGTGGAACAGTGGTTAGCACTGCTGCCTCACAGAGCCAGGGTTTGATTCCCAACTTGGGTCATTGTCTGTGCGGATTTGCACATTCTCCCTGTGTCTGCGTGGGTTTCCTCCCACAATCTGAAAGACGTGCTGGTTAGGTGCATTGGCCGGACAGGCGCCGGAGTGTGGTGACTAGGGGAATTTTGCAGTAACTTCATTGGTGGTTAATGTAAGCCTTACTTGTGACTACTAAATGAACTTTATTTTAAAAAAGAAGCTACAAAGGGTCATGAATGTAGCCCAGTCCATCACTGAAACCAGCCTCCCATCCACTGACTCTGTCTACACTTCCCGCTGCCTCAGTAAAGCAGCCAACATAATTAAGGACCCCACGCTCTCTCTATTCCACCTTCTTCCATTGGGAAAAAGATACAAAAGTCTGAGGACACGAACCAACCGACTCAAGAACAGCTTCTTCCCTGTTGTCATCAGACTTTTGAATGGACCTACCTTGCACTAAGTTGATCTTCCTCTACACCCTAGCTATGACTTTAACACTACATTCTGCACTCTCTCCTAACCCTCACTATGTACATTATACTTTGTCTGTATAGCGCGCAAGAAACAATACATTGCACTGTATAGTAATGCATGTGACAATAATAAATCAAATCAAATCAAAATATCATAAGTCGGCAGATAATGCGAATGCAGGCGTTCTTTCAGGATCTCCCATGAAGAGTGATTCATTTCTGGTAAATAAGTTACCAGTAAGTTTCTTTACTTACCCAAATGACATGCCAGTCAAAGTAATGAAGAAATGGATAAGGATCTGGTGCTCTGTAAGGTGCTCAATTATATCGTGATGATGAACTGAGTATAACTAAAACCTGCTGGGGTTTAAGATTTATTACTCTGCTAAGGGTTAGAGAGAGATTGTTCGAGGAACTTCATTAAACACAAAAAGGGATAGTCTGAAAGAAGGCAGGAACAAACCATTATTTTTGCTATCTAATGGTAGATGGAGATATTGAAGGGCTGAGGAAGAGTTGTAAAGTGTGAGAAATGATCCACAAGGTTCCTTTCCAGGGTTAAACACAAGAAAACAATGGGAACGACTGCATGTCAATTTCTTTGAAATGGAAAGGAAAGAGCCCCTTGCTTTCGTTGATAGGTGTTGGGGGCGATTCCCCCAGCCCGCTGCGCTGCTCTGGGGGTGGCGGGGTGGGGGGGACCGGTGAGGGTGGGGGGTTCCGCAGCCATTCTGCACTCAGAGGGATGGAGGACAGCGGTTTCTTTTATTCATTCATGGGACATGGGCATCGCTGGCTGGCCAGCATTTATTGCCCATCCCTAGTTGCCCTTGAGAATGTGGTGGTGAGCTGCCTTCTTGAATCGCTGCAGGCCATGTGCTGTGGGTTGACCCACAATGCCGTTAGGGAGGGAATTCCAGGATTTTGACCCAGCGGCAATGAAGGAATGGTGATATATTTCCAAGTCTGGATGGAGAGTGGCTTGGGGGGGAACTTGCAGGTGATGCAGTTCCCATTTATCTTCTGCCCTTGTCCTTCTAGATGGAAGTGGTCGTGGGTTTGGAAGGTGCTGTCTAAGGACCTTTGATGAATTGGAGCTGGCCATCGGGGTGGGATTGGCCTGCCTGGGGGTCGAGACTCCGGGGGATCTGGGTGGTGGGGGGGGGGGGGGGTGGGGGGTGGGCGGGGGGGGGGGGGGGGAGCGGTTGGGACTATGGGGGGGGGGGGGGGGGGTTGGGGCTGCAGATTGAGGGGGGTGAGGCGGATTGGGAGATCAGGACTGGTGATAGGGGGGTGGGAGATCGAGGCGGGCTGGGAGGTGGGGGTTTGAGGCTGGCCTGGACGTATCAGGGAGACCAGTGATCGGGGGTGAGGGGGAGGGGGTCGCACGGCTAGTGATGGGGCTTTGCGGCGCTGGCCAGAGATCAGGATGCCGACAGTGTGGTTTTACTTCACATGCGCTGATCTCCACTATGAAAGATCAGCGCATGCGCAGTGGCCCCCTCAGCGCTATGCTGCTGGCCTCTCCAGTGGGAATAGGCCCTGCTCACTGAAGTTCAGCGTGATTCACACTGGGGCACCCTGCCGTGCACAGAGTGTGGGAGACTCTTTTTGAAAATCCCGCTGAAAAAACCAGCAGGATTTACTCCAGTTTTTACTCGAATTCGGCTCTTATAATTTTTTGCGAGAATCCCACCCGTTGAGTTTATGCCCAAGCGTCAAGGTTTTGAGAAGTTGGCTTGTAATTTATGGGTTGTCAGAGGTGTTGGTGTCGGGTAACGGTCCACAGTTCACATCAGAGAGTTTGAAATATTTCTGACTAAGAATAGAGCCAAACGCATTCTAATATCATCGTATCACCCACCCACCATCAAATGGTGCTGTAGGAAGAAGTGTACAGACTGCCTTAAGTTTTTAAGGTTATTTATTTATGTCACAAGTAGACTTACATTAATATTGCAATGAAAATTACTGTGAAATCCCCCAGTCGCCACACTCCGGCGCCTGTTCGGGTACACTGAGGGAGAATTTAGCATGGTCAATGCACCTAACCAGCACGTCTTTCAGACTGTGGGAGGAAACCGGAGCACCTGGAGGAAACCCACACAGGCACAGGCAATTACCCAAGCCAGCCTCCTATCCATTGACTCTGTCTAAACTTCCCGCTGCCTTGGCAAAGCAGCCAGTATAATTAAGGACCCCACGCATCCCGGACATTCTCTCTTCCACCTTCTTCTGTCGGGAACAAGACAGAAACATCCGAGGTCACGTACCAACCGACTCAAGAACAGCTTCTTCCCTGCTGCCATCAGACTTTTGAATGGACCTACCTCACATTAAGTTGATCTTTCTCTACACCCCAGCTATGGCTGTAACACTACATTCTGCACTCTCTCCTTTCCTTCTCTATGAACGGTATGCTTTGTCTACATAGTGCGTAAGAAACAATACTTTTCACCGTATGCTAATACATGTGACAATAATAAATCAAATCAAAATCAAAAGCCAGGAATTGAACCCCGGTCCTTGGCACTGTGAGGCAGCATTGCTAACTACTGTGCCACCCAGCTATTGCAAAGAGATCTTTGCAGAAGTACCTGCAGGTAACAAGCTAGGCAGTTATTTCCTTGTTTCTCTTTGTTAAAGGCCGCACAACTTTCTGTTCACTTACAGAATAACCATACAATCTACAACAGATTGCTCACTGATAGGTTAGTGTTTAAACCATGCTCCTACGACAAGGTTCAGTTTGCTTAAGCCAAACATCAGCAGCAAAATAAGAGAAAAGCAAGACAAAGTGGAGATGAGTCATGGAACACAGGGCATGAAACACAGAGAGCTCAGTGCTGGCCAGAAGGTGAAACGTCAGCAAAGTAATAAGGTGAAGTATGTGGTTGGAGTTGCTGTGAAGAGATGATGTTCGTTCACATATTTTAAATTAATTTCTGGGATGTGGGCATCACTGGCTATCCAGCATTTATTGCCCATCCCTAGTTGCCTTAAGATCATGTGGTGGTGAGCTACCTTCTTGAACCTGCAGTCCCTGGGGTATCGGTACATCCGCAGTACTGTTAGGGAGGGAGTTCCAGGATTTTGACCCAGTGATAGCCATAGAATCCTACAGTGCAGAAGGATGCCATTCGGCCCATTGAGTCTGCACCGACCACAATCCCACCCAGGCCCTATCCCCATAACCCCATGCATTTATCCTAGCTAGTACCCCAGACACTGGGGAAATTTAGCATGGCCAATCCACCTAACCCACACATCTTTGGACTTTGGGAGGAAACTGGAGCACCCGGAGGAAACCCACGCAGACACGGGGAGAATGTGCAGACTTCACCGATAGAAGTCCGCGTCTGGCATGTGGAAGTCTTTTAAGGAACTATTGATAAGGTTGCAGGATAGGCATGTGCCTGTAAAAAGGAAAGATAGGAAAGGTAGGATTCGAGAGCCGTGGATAACCAGGGAAATTGAGGATCTGATTAAAATGAAAAGGGAGGCGTACGTTAAGTCCAGGCAACTGAAAACAGATGGAGCTCTGGAGGAATACAGAGAGAGTAGGAAAGAACTCAAACGGGGAGTTAGAAGGGCAAAAAGAGGTCACAAGATGTTCTTGGCAGGCAGGATTAAGGAGAATCCTAAGGCATTCTATTCATACGTTAGGAACAAAAGAGTTGTCAGGGAGAAAATCAGACCTCTCAGGGACAAAGGAGGGGAATTATGCTTAGAACCCAAGGGAATAGGGGAGATCCTAAATGAATACTTTGCATCGGTATTCACGAAGGAGAGGGGCGTGTTAACCGGGAGTGTCTCGGAGGGAGGCGTTGACCCGTTAGAGAAAATCTCCATTACAAGAGAGGAAGTGTTAGGTTTTTTAGGGAACATTAAAACTGACAAAGCCCCAGGGCCTGATGGCATCTATCCTCGACTGCTCAGGGAGACGAGAGATGAAATTGCTGGGCCTCTGACGGAAATCTTTGTCGCTTCTTTGGACACGGGTGAGGTCCCTGAGGATTGGAGGATAGCGAATGTGGTCCCGTTGTTTAAGAAGGGTAGCAGGGATAACCCAGGAAATTATAGGCCGGTGAGCTTGACGTCCGTGGTAGGGAAGTTGTTGGAGAGGATTTTTAGAGACAGGATGTATGTGCATTTAGAACGGAACAATCTCATTAGTGACAGACAGCATGGTTTTGTAAGAGGGAGGTCGTGCCTTACAAATTTGGTGGAGTTTTTTGAGGAAGTGACAAAAACGGTTGATGAAGGAAGGGCCCTGGATGTCGTCTATATGGATTTCAGTAAGGCATTTGACAAAGTCCCACATGGCAGGTTGGTTAAGAAGGTTAAGGCTCATGGGATACAAGGAGAAGTGGCTAGATGGGTGGAGAACTGGCTTGGCCATAGGAGACAGAGGGTAGTGATCGAAGGGTCTTTTTCCGGCTGGAGGTCTGTGACCAGTGGTGTTCCGCAGGGCTCTGTACTGGGGCCTCTGCTATTTGTGATATATATAAATGATTTGGAAGAAGGTGTAACTGGTGTAATCAGCAGGTTTGCGGATGACACGAAGATGGCTGGACTTGCGGATAGCGAAGAGCATTGTCGGGCAATACAGCAGGATATAGATAGGCTGGAAAATTGGGCGGAGAGGTGGCAGATGGAGTTTAATCCGGATAAATGCGAAGTGATGCATTTTGGAAGAAATAATGTAGGGAGGAGTTATACAATAAATGGCAGAGTCATCAGGAGTATAGAAACACAGAGGGACCTAGGTGTGCAAGTCCACAAATCCTTGAAGGTGGCAACACAGGTGGAGAAGGTGGTGAAGAAGGCATATGGTATGCTTGCCTTTATAGGACGGGGTATAGAGTATAAAAGCTGGAGTCTGATGATGCAGCTGTATAGAACGCTGGTTAGGCCACATTTGGAGTACTGCATCCAGTTCTGGTCGCCGCACTACCAGAAGGACGTGGAGGCATTGGAGAGAGTGCAGAGAAGGTTTACCAGGATGTTGCCTGGTATGGAGGGCCTTAGCTATGAGGAGAGATTGGGTAAACTGGGGTTGTTCTCCCTGGAAAGACGGAGAATGAGGGGAGATCTAATAGAGGTGTACAAGATTATGAAGTGACGTTCACGAGGGGTCACGGACTCAAGGTGAGGGGGCGAAGTATAACTCCGATATTAGAGGGATGTTTTTTACACAGAGGGTGGTGGGGGCCTGGAATGCGCTGCCAAGTAGGGTGGTGGAGGCAGGCACGCTGACATCGTTTAAGACTTACCTGGATAGTCACATGAGCAGCCTGGGAATGGAGGGATACAAACGATTGGTCTAGTTGGACCAAGGAGCGGCACAGGCTTGGAGGGCTGAAGGGCCTGTTTCCTGTGCTGTACTGTTCTTTGTTCTTTGTTCACACAGACAATGACTGAAGCTGGGAATGCAGGAAGAAGTGTGCAGATTGTTTTAAGTTTAATTTTTTAAGTTTATTTATTAGTGTCACAAGTAGACTTACATTAAACTGCAATGAGGTTACTGTGAAAATTCCCCAGTCGCCACACTCCGGCGCCTGTTCGGGTACACTGAGGGAGAATTTAGCATGGCCAATGCACCTAACCAGCACGTCTTTGGACTGTGGGGGGAAGCCAGGACACTGGGAGGAAACCCACGCAGACACGGGGAGAATCTGCAGACTCCGCACAGGCAGAAGGCCCTATGGAGGCTGGGCCTAGGGGGCAATCGGTGGGGATGGAGGGGGTGGGGGTTCCGCTGCCATTCTGCAGTCGGGATCAGTGGGGGGAAGCAGGGAGGGCAGCGATCATGACAGGCTGGGGGTGTGGGGGGAGATCAGTCGGGGTGTCAGCCTGCTGGGGGTTTGGCATTGCGGGGGCGGGGTAACTGTTGTGGGGGGCATTGGCGGGGAGGGGGGGGCGGGCGGCTGCTGGCGATCACGATGGGCTGGGAGGGTGTGATGGTTGGGCCTGAGCCCGGGGATGGGGAATCGCGGGGCTGGCCAGCGATCAGGAGGCCGGCAGTGCGGGGCCAGTGTGCATGCGTTGACCTCGGCACTGACAGACCTGTGTGTGCGCCGTGGCTCGCTCAGCGCACTGGTTTCAGCCTCTACAGAAACAGACCCCGCACCCTGAAATTTAATGATATTCACAATGGGGGGCCCTGCAGAGCACAGAGTGTGAGAGATTCTTCTCTGAACTCCCACTGAGAAAAAAAACAGCGTGAATGATTCCAGTTTTCACGCAAATTCAACACTTGGAATATTTTTGGGGAGAATTCCGCCCTCTATTTCTGTTTGTGCAATTAATGACTCAGCTGTGAAAGGATAATGTTCTAAAGTGTTCTGCTTATTTGTACATTTGATATGAGTTTCACGAATGCATTAAACTTTCCACTTGTGGCGTGCTAATTGCTTGTCAGCCCGATGTTTAACATGACAAAGCACCCTCTCAGAAAACGTACCGCACATGCACAAATATATAATATCTGTATGCAAATACAAATCCTGATTGACTTGGACAAAAAAAACATGTTTTCATTTCTTTACCAAACTTGCTCTGACGTCCCAAATCATGCTTGTCCCCTGAATGTGTTCCATAATGATATTTATACAGCAGTGTCCACATCCCTCACTGTCCCCTCTTGGTTTGTCTTGGTTTCCAGTAATACATCACCCGTGGCTCATTTGGAGGTTGCTTAGGATTAAGCTTCTGAGCCCAGGTTGTTGGGTGTGCCCCTCAGAGACAGCCCCCGCTCCTCCTCCCCCTCTCCCCGCACTGCACTGTAGGATTCTATAATGATTCTATAACCTGACTGAGGAGAAGGACGAGCAAATAGCGTGGAGGGTCATGACAAGAATATTTTCTCAGGCTGTTACCCGCCCCCCCACCATTGCCGTTGTCAATGAGAACAATCCTTATGGTTGGGGGGGTTGGGGGATGGGTGGCGGGGGAGGGGTGAGGGGGGGTTGCGACCAATCTCTATCATTGGTGTGCATGTTGACGAGGCCAATATCCTCCGATCACTCCTGCGCAGCACTGCGGGAGTGCTGCACTGACGGCAGGACTGTCTTTCTAAAGGTAAGGTCAAACTGAGAGACAGTCATAGAGTTAAAGTGGTTTACAGCATGGAAACAGGCCCTACTGCCCAACTTGTCCAACTTGTAACCACTAAGCTAGTCCCAATTGCCTGCATTTGGCCCATATCCCTTTATACCCATCTTACCCATGTAACTGTCTAAATGCTTTTTAAAAGACAAAATTATAGAAATTCAGATGGACGTTTTTTCCGAAGGTGAGAAATGGAGTCCTGGGTCAAAGATAAGAGCCCACAAACATAGGAATTTGGAACATAAGAACATAACATAAGAACTAGGAGCAGGAGTAGACCATCTGGCCCCTCGAGCCTGCTCTGCCATTCAATAAGATCATGGCTGATCTTTTTGTGGACTCAGCTCCACTTACCCACCACTCACCATAACTCTTAATTCCTTTACTGCTCAAAAGTTTATCTATCCTTGCCTTGAAAACATTCAATGAGGTAGCCTCAACTGTTTCACTGGGCAGGGGATTCCACAGATTCACAACCCTTTGTGTGAAGAAGTTCCTCCTCAAATCAGTCCTAAATCTGCTCCCCCTTATTTTGAGGCCATGCCCCCTCGTTCTAGTTTCACCCGCCAGTGGGAACAACTTCCCTGCTTCTATCTTATCTATCCCCTTCATAATCTTATAGGTTTCTATAAGATCTCCCCTCATTCTTCTGAATTCCAATGAGTATAGCCCCAGTCTACTCAGTCTCTCCTCATAAGCCAACCCTCTCAACTCTGGAATCAACCTAGTGAATCTCCTCTGCACCCCGTCCAGAGCCAGTATATCCTTTCTCAAGTAAGGAGACCAAAACTGTGCACAGTACTCCAGGTGTGGCCTCACCAGCACCTTATACAGCTGCAACATAACCTTGCTGTTTTTAAATTCCATCCCTCTCGCAATGAAGGACAAAATTTCATTTGCCTTCTTAATTACCTGCTGCACCTGCAAATCAACTCCTCGTGATTCATGCACAAGAACACCAGGTCCCTCTGCACAGCAGCATGCTGCAATTTTTTACCATTTAAATAATAGTCCATTTTGCTGTTATTCCTACCAAAATGGATGACCTCACATTTACTCCATCTGCCAGACCCTTGCACACTCACGTAGACTCACATGGAACAGGAGTGGGCCATTCAGCCCCTCGGGTCTGCTCCGCCATTCAGTAAGATTGCCGCTGGTCACCTGGCATTCTCAGCAATATGCTTCCAGAACTGGGCTTCCGACATTGAATCCGTTCCATCATCAAGCCTGCCGATCTCCATCTCAGTAACATCGCCCGGCCCTGCTCCTGCCTCAGCTCATCTGCTGCTGAAACCCTCACAAACGCTTTTGTTAGTTTTTCAAGTTTATTTATTAGTCATGAGTAGGCTTACATTAACACTGCAATGAAGTTACTGTGAAAATCCCCCAGTCGCCACACTCCGGCGCCTGTTCGGGTACACCGAGTGAGAATTTAGCATGACCAAAGCACCTAACCAGCACGTCTTTCGGACTGTGGGAGGAAACCGGAGCACCGGGAGGAAACCCATGCAGACACGGTGGGGAATGTGCAAACTCCGCGCAAAAGGTCACCAGGTCCCTGGTGCTTCAAGGCAGCAGTGCTAATCACTATGCCACCCCAGACGTGACTGTTCCAACACTATCCAGGCATTTTCCAACCTATATTCATTCATGGGACATGGGCGTCACTGGCTGGCCAACATTTTTCCCAGCAGCCCTTGGCGGGCAGTTGAGATCAACCACATTGCTGTGGCTCTGGAGTCACATGTAGGCCAGACCGGGTAAGGACGGCGGATTTCCTTCCCGAAAGGACATTAGTGAACCAGATGTGTTTTTCCGACAATCGACTCATGGTCATCAATCGATTCTTAATTCCAAAATATTTTATTGAATCCAAATTCCACCATCTGCCATGGCAGGATTCGAACCCAGGTCCCCAGAACGTTAGCTGACTTTCTGGATCAATAGCCTAGTGATAATGCCACTTGGCCAGTGCATCCATAGAGTTAAGACCATCTAAAACTTTGTTGCCTATATTCTGTTCTGCACCCATCACCCCTGTGTTCATTGACTTAGACTGGCTCCTGGAGCACAGGCATCTATCTGTCTCTCTTTCTTTAAGATCCGTGTCTTTGACCAAGTGTTTGGCTTCTTGTCCTGGTATCTTCTGACATGGCTCAATGTCAATTGATGGACAGATGGCGTTGGTGGCAAAGAGTTGGCAGGGAAGCCTATCAAAGTGTTCACAGGACCAGGAAGAAATGAACTGAGGAACATGGAGAGAGTCATCTCCAGCTTGTCCAAGGGTTGAATGAATGAGTGTGCAGGCCAGCGAGGAAGGGAGCGGTCTTCACAGCTTGATTCAAAGCCAGCTGATCTTAGGCAGGGCGGCAGTATGTACACTGCAGGCAGCTTTAGTGTGCTGAAGACACAGATAAACCTAACAAAAGTTTTCGCTGAACTTAACTGAGCTGGGATCAACTGACGTTGACAGTGACGTGGAAGACCTCGGGGTGAACAATGGATTTTCACCCTTAGAGGATTCATGTGATGGAGATCTATGTACCGTGTGACCCTCCAGATTGCGGCCACTTGCCAAACCATAAGGTATTGACGTAACAATCAAGCTGACAGCAATGGAAAAAAAACTGAAAAGGTAATTATTTGCCAAGAAGGTTTCACAATGTGCTAAAGGGTGCTGACTAAATAGAAAGGTGAAAAGACATTCGCTTGATGCCACAACAAAGTTAAATCAGAGAGCTAGATGCACTCTCTCTCTCTCTCCCTCCCTCCCTCACACAGTTACAATAACCCAGGTCACACACTGAGCTCTCTGTGGGGGACTCCTGCCTCAAACATGCCTCACATTAAAATTGATTTTGTTGGCCATATTTCTCTCTTTTTGTTTTTAATTCTCTCTCTCTCTCTCTCTCTCTCTGCCTGGCACTCTTTCTCCTATCTCTCCCTCTGCCTCTCTCCGCGCCAAACTTCAGGATTACCAGAGCTGCCAATAGCTCATTAATTACACTTCAACATTTGCCAAACATGGAACCATTTTTTTTTCGCAACGTACAAAGCACATTCCTGACATTATGCACAAACTCCTTTCCCTGAATGCGGCCTGCCCCTTTCATCATTGAGTGTGTACATTGCTTAATGTAATTAACTGTTAAATCAGAGGCTTCAACCTTTAAGTGTGCACTGGCACTGTGATACATTTCCCCTGTTGAGGATCCTGAGCCTGTCCTCACACTGAGAGACTCGATGGGTTGCAGCTCTGGGTTTTCAGTTCAGAGTGACCAAACCATCAATCCCCTCTCGCTGATAGCTAGCGATCAGCTTGACTCGGTCCATAGGACGGCACGGTGACACAGTGGTTAGCACTGTTGCCTCACAGCAACAGGGACCCGGGTTTAATTCCAGCCTTGGGTCACTGTCTGTGTGGAGTTTGCATGTTCTCCCCGTGTCTGCCCCGGTTTCCTCCCACAGTCCAAAGATGTGCAGGTTAGGTGAATTAGCCATGCTAAATTGCCCCTTAGTGTCCCCAGATGTGTAGGTTAGGAGTAAAAATTGGGTTTCGGGGATAGGGCCTGGATGGGATGTTGCCTGGTGTAGAGGGTATTAGCTATGAGGAGAGATTGAATAAACTGGGAGTGTTCTCCCTGGAAAGATGGAGGCTGAGGGGCGACCTGATAAAAGTTCATAAAATTATGAGGGGTATGCATAAGGTGAGCAGTTGGAAGCTTTTTCCCAGGGCAGAAATGACAATTACAAGGGGGCACAAGTTCAAGATGAGGGGGGAAAGGTTCAGTGGAGATGTGCGGGGGAAGGCTTTTACACAGGGAGTGGTGGGGGCCTGGAATGCGCTGCCAAGTGAGGTGGTTGAGGCAGTTACGTTAGCCACATTTAAGACTTATCTGGATAAACACATGAACAGACAGGGAATAGAGGGATACAGACGGTTGGTCTACATAGGACAAAGTAATTGGAGCAGGCTTGTAAGACCGAAGGGCCTGTTCCTGTGCTGTACTGTTCTTTGTTCTTTGTTCTCTGCGGAAAGTCGGTGCTGGCTCGATGGGCCAAATGGCCTCCTTCTACAGGGATGCTTTAATTGTATGAGTGGCACCCTCATTTCAAAGTGATAAATTGCAGACTCGGGACTGCCACATGCGTGGGCGCGGCACTGTCGGAAATATCGGATGGGATTTTCTTGTCCCACCTGCCCCGGGAAATGTAGCGGGTGGGACAGGACCATGCAAAGTTCTGTTGACCTTGGGCGGGATTTTCCGGTCTTGGGGCGAGTGTGGACGGAAAGTCCTGCCCATCGTCTTTCGTGTGAGATACGCAGCGTTGAAGACGTGGAGGAGAATGGTAAAATGGCAGCATTGGCGCCAATGTGGGTCAGTGAGCAGAGGGGTAATGGGCGAACTTGGGTGCCAGTTAAGACACAAGTTAGAAATCATAGAAACCTTACAGTGCAGAAAGAGGCCATTTGGCCCATCGAGTCTGCACCGACCACAATCCCACCCAGGCCCTACCCCCATATCCCTTACACATTTACTTGCTAATCCCTCTAACCTACGCATCCCAGGACACTAAGGGGAAATTTTAGCATGGCCAATCAACCTAAACTGCACATCTTTGGACTGTGGGAGGAAACCAGAGCACCCGGAGGAAACCCACGCAGACACGAGGAGAATGTGCAAACTCCACACAGACAGTGACCCAAGCCGGGAATCGAACCCAGGTCCCTGGAGCTGTGAAGCAGCAGTGCTAACCACTGTGCTACCGTGCCGCCCATAGTTGATAACGAGTTAAGCTCAAGTTTATAACGAGTGTGTGGTGCGAGTCTGGGCTGATCAGTGATGGAATAGTCGCGTCCAGTGCTAATAAAGGCGTGGATGAAGGCCTCAGCAGCAGACTAGCTGAGGCAGTGGAGGAGTCAGCTGGTGTTACCGAGGTGGGATTAGCAGAAAAGCGGCAGATTTTACAAAGGGGCATACTGCTCATTTCCCCTGCCCATCCCCATACCATCCCACAGAACACACCTGCTCTTAAAAAGCCTGGTGCACAGTAATGATAGGCTGTGGTGTGAGCTGAACTGGGTGAGGGTCAGACTTCCGGACCTCAGGGGACAAGAAGTCCCACCCTCGAGGGCTGCCAGCAGTACCGGGCACTGATTGGACTGCAAGTGGTCGCGGGAAGAAGATCAATGGCAGCCAGAGACACGCCAATCCCAGGCTTTTAGGACAGGAGGCATCAGAGAGGCCATAGAGCGGGAGAAAGGGCAATGTAGGGGGGACGAGGACAGGCAACAAGGAACAAAATGGAGCCGTGACATCTCGTGGGGGTAGGGGTTACCCCTAATGCACACATTCAGGGTGGCCTCTAATTCATATCTTTCCTTCCTGCTTTTTACATAGAAACATAGAAGATAGGAGCAGGAGGAGGCCATTCGGCCCTTCGAGCCTGCTCCGCCATTCATCACGATCATGGCTGATCATCCAACTCAATAGCCTAATCCTGCTTTCCCCCCATAACCTTCGATCCCATTCGCCCCAAGTGCTATATCCAGCCGCCTCTTGAATACATTCAATGTTTTGGCATCAACTACTTCCTGTGGTAATGAATTCCACAGGCTCACCACTCTTTGGGTGAAGAAATATCTCATCATCTCCGTCCTAAATGGTCTACCCTGAATCCTCAGACTGTGACCCCTGGTTCTGGGTTCCCCACCATCGGGAACATCCTCCCTGCATCTACCCTGTCCAGTCCTGTTAGAATTTTATAAATCTCTATGAGATCCCCCCTCAATTCGTCTGAACTCCAGCGAAAACAATCCTAACCTAGTCAATCTCTCCTCATACATCAGTCCCGCCATCCCCGGAATCAGCCTGGTAAACCTTCGCTGCACTCCCTCCAGAGCAAGAACATCCTTCCTCAGAAAAGGAGACCAAAACTGCACACAATATTCGAGGTGAACATTCTAGAAAATATTCAATTTTCAAAGAAACCCTTTCCAAAACGGCTCTCACTCTGGCTTGCCTGCCACCACCCAGTGTTTTATTCCATGCCAATTAATTGGGCAGTGAAGGGCATCAACCCCACATCACCCCCTGGTATTATAGGGTACAGTTCAAGGTTGAGGGTGACGCAGCTGGACTGGGCACTCGACATGTTTTACGTACACTCCCCTCCTGCCCTGCTGGAGACACATCTGGCAGGGTGGGGTAGAGGGGAGGGGATTGGTGGTGGTGGGGGAGGGGGGATGGGGCGGCGGCTAGTGGGGGGAGTGGGTTAAAATCGAGTCCAGTGTTACACAGAACACTCCTCACCTGCCTGCCTGGATCACAATCCTTTCCGGGTGATCACTGGAGTTACCTCGGTGCCATCTGGTGCAGAACGCCTCACCCACTGACTGGGCACGGTGGATGGGTGAAGAAGATGAGAAAAGATGGAAAGAAAGGGAAAAGTAAAGGGCCACGGGTAAACAGGAAACATCTTCTCACGCTTTCCTACATGAGCTATTAACTTGAGAACCAACTCAGCATGGCAATGAAAACACAGATCGCAGCTTATTAATTTTAGCTCCACACACATTCCCAACAATCAGTCACTAATGAGAAGGCACAGCCAAAAATAACTCAGACTCTGACCCATGTCAGCACTGCCTCTTTAAACATTTTCATCTCAAATTCTCTCCCACCCTCTGGAGCTACCTACGACCCTTCAAACTTCTGAGAAGTTGGCGCTCTGCCAATATTAGCGGTTAGCACTGCCCCCTCACAGCGCCAGGGACCCGGGTTCAATTCCCAGCTTGGGTCACTGTCTGTGCGAAGTCTGCACGTTCTCCCCGTGTCTGCGTGGGTTTCCTCCGGGTGCTCTGGTTTCCTCCCACAGTCTGAAAGATGTGCTGGGTTAGGTGCATTGGCCGTGCTGAATTCTCCCTCCGTGTACCCGAACAGGCGCTGGAGTGTGGCGACCAGGGGATTTTCACAGCAACTTCATCGCAGTGTTAATGTAAGTCTACTTGTGACTAATAAATAAACTTTAAACTTTATATTGGCCTCATGCTCAGCTCCTACTTTCATCGCCATCCCCTCCCCCCCTCTCCTCCCCCCCACCTTTATTACTCTTGTCTTCAGCTGCCATGTTTGTTGCTTTAGAATTTCCCCCTTGGTCCTTCTCTGCCTCTCTACCGCTCTCTCGCCTTTCCTTCCTAAGACTCCTTAAAAACTACTGACCAAGTAGTTTGGTAATATTGGGGCGGCACGGTAGCACAGTGGTTAGCACTGCTGCTTCACAGCTCCAGGGACCTGGGTTCGATTCCCGGCTTGGGTCACTGTCTGTGTGGAGTTTGCACATTTTCCTCGTGTCTGCGTGGGTTTCCTCCGGGTGCTCCGGTTTCCTCCCACAGTCCAAAGATGTGTGGGTTAGGTTGATTGGTCGTGCTAAAATTGCCCTTAGTGTCCTGGGGTGCGTAGGTTAGAGGGATTAGTGGGTAAATCTGTAGGGATATGGGGGTAGGGCCTGGGTGGGATTGTGGTTGGTGCAGACTCAATGGGCCGAAAGGCCTCTTTCTGGGCTGTCGGGATTCTAAGATTTTTTCAAGTTCCAGACCATCTATCCAGACCACTGTGGCGGCACAGTGGTTAGCACTGCTGCCTCGGAGCGCCAGGGACCTGATTCCCGGCTTGGGTCACTGTCTGTGTGGAGTCTGCACGTTCTCCCCGTGTCTGCGTGGGTTTCCTCCGGTTTCTTCCCACAGTCCGAAAGACGTGCTGGTTAGGTGCATTGGCCATGCTAAATTCTCCCTCAGTGTACCCGAACAGGCGCCAGAGTGTGGCAGCTAGGGGATTTCCACAGTAACTTCATTGCAGTGTTAATGTAAGCCTACTCGTGACACTAATAAATAAACTTTAAACTGTCTGAGTATCTTCTTTGGTGACATTGGTATCACAGTTTATCTGATCATTATTCCTGTAAGCTGCCTGGGGCTGCCTGGGGCTGGGTTGAAGGAACGAGGGGGTGATTGCCCGACCTTGCCGTGCCTGCCACAGGGCCATCCCGGGTAAACGTGCGCGGGCCTGAAAATCAGCTTCATGCCCGGCACCAGACAGTTTGCAAGCAGCCCGGTCCCTTTCTAATGGTGCAAAGAGGACACTTCTGAGTGTGAGGCCGATTAACATATTTAAAGTTGTATTTCAATACGCATAAACCATTCGACGCCGGATTCTCCCAGCTCCCAGGATCTTCCAGACTTCAGGCACAATGTGAGACTGGCCTGAATCACTACAGGGTTCCACCAGCTCGGACTAGGTGCACTGGCTACGCTGGGGGAGGGGGGAACGGGGGGGGTCAGTGATGCTCCCAGGTGGTCGGGGATATGGCTGGGCAATGCCCACCTGGCACCCTGGCAGTGCCAGTTGGGAACTACCACTGTGCTGGGGGCAGTGCCAAGGGGATGAGGCCTGAGTGGGGATGGAGCTTGAGTGGGGGCTTTGGGGAAGGACCTATGACAAGGAGGGGGGGAATTTCACAGTAACTTCATTGCAGTGTTAATATAAGCCTTACTTGTGACTAATAAATAAACTTTAACTTTAAAAAAATGCAGGGGGGTCTGTGCAGGGGAGTTACGTAGGGGGGTCTATACAGGGGGATCTATGCGTGAGAATCTATGCAGTGGGGTATGCGAGGGGTTGTGCATGGGGGGTATGCAGCGGGTTGTGCAGGGGTGTATGTAGGGGGGCTCTGCAGGGGGTTGTGCAGGGGGGGCATGCAGGGGGGCTATGCGGGGGGTTGTCCAGGGAGTCGTGCTGGAAGTGGTCATGCAAGGATGTAGCATGAAGTGGGACATATGGTTGTCATGTTCGGGGGACATGTCGGGGTTATGAAGGGCACTAATTGGAGGAACCCCAATGACCCGATGCCGGTGATCCATATGGGGCTAGGGTGGGGAAACATGCCGACAATGAGAGGGGCTGGGGAGTTCTGATGTCTGAGGGGGGGAAGGGAGTCTCCTAAAGCACTGTGAGATTGGGCACCCGCCATAATGATGCCCAGGCGCTTGCAGCCGGGCTCACTGTCAGTTTTAGGCTCTGTCCCTCCAGGAACTGGGGCACACCACTCTCCCAAAAAATGACAAGGTGTGGGATGCTTGTCGTCCAATCCCTGCCTGGCAGACCGACATAGATCACTCCCGTTTTCTCACCATTTTGTCACTTAGTTTTGTGAAAATTCCCCCCGTGGTGACCAGGCATCCTGGTTATACTGGACAGTTCCAGTTTTTCATTCAATCTCCCAGTGTCCCTCTAATTTGTCCCAGTTTATAGCTTTTCCCTCTCCACATGAAGCAAATAACAAAGGACAAAAGAAATTACAGCACAGGAACAGGCCCTTCAGCCCTCCGACCATGCCGCTCGACTGAATTAAAACCCCCTACCCTCCCGGGGACCATATCCCTCTATTCCCATCCTATTCATATATTTGTCAAGACGCCCCTTAAAAGTCACTATCGCATCTGCTTCCACTACCTCCCCCAGCAACGAGTTCCAGGCACCCACCACTCTCTGTGTAAAAAATCTGCCTCGTACATCTCCTTTAAACCTTGCCCCTCGCACCTTAAACCTATGCCCCCTAGTAATTGACTCCTCCACTCTAGGAAAAAGCTTCTGACTATCCACTCTGTCCATGTCCCTCATAACTTCTATCAGGTCGCCCCTCAACCTCCGTCATTCCAGTGAGAACAAACCAAGTTTCTCCAACCTCTGCTCATAGCTAATGCCCTCCAGACTAGGAAACACCCTGGTAAGTCTTTTCTGTACCCTTTCCAAAGCCTACACATCCTTCTGGTAGGGTGGCGACCAGAATTGAACACTATATTCCAAGTGTGGCCTAACTAAGGTTCTATAAAGCTACAACATGACTTGCCAATTTTTAAACTCAATGCCCCGGCCGATGAAGGCAAGCATGCCGCGTGCCTTCTTGACTACCTTCTCCACCTGCATTGCCACTTTCAGTGATCTGTGTACCTGTACACCAGATCCCTCTACCTTTTAATACTCTTAAGGGTTCTGCCATTTACTGTATATTTCCCATCTGTATTAGACCTTCCAAAACGCATTAACTCACATTTGTCTGGATTAAACTCCATCTGCCATCTCTCCGCCCAATTTTCCAACCAATCTATATCCTCCTGTATCCTCTGACAGTCCTCATCGCTATCCGCAAATCCACCAACCTTTGTGTCGTCCGCAAATTTATTAATCAAACCAGTTACATTTTCCTCCAAATCATTGATATATATTACAAACAGCAAAGGTCCCAGCGCTGATCCCTGAGGAACGCCACTTGTCACAGCCCTTCATTCAGAAACGCACCCTTCCACTTCTACCCTATGTCTTCTTTGACCGTCTTTGACTGAGCCAGTTTTGTATCCACCTTGCCAGCTCACCTCTGATCCTGTGCGACTTCACCTTCTGCACCAGTCTGCTATGAGGGACTTTGTCTTACTGAAGTCCATGTAGGCAACATCCACTGCCTTACCCTCAATCATTTTCGTCACTTCCTCGAAAAACCCGATCAAGTTAGTGGGACACGACCTCCCCTTCACAAAACCATGTTGCATCTTGCTAATACGTTCACTTATTTCCAAGTGGGAGTAAATCCTGTCTCGAACAATCCTCTCCAATAATTTCCCTACCACTGATGTAAGGTTTCTTCTCCCCGTTACCTCACGCACCAGTTACTGTCGGCACAACCCAACCAAAAACCCCTCTCACACTGGGATTGGGAATGCTCCCCTCTCTCCGACTGTGAAGGAGCTGGGCTGGGATATTCCTGCATTTGGCCCATCGCATTTGGCCCATCGATTGTTCGGGGGACTAACAGGGTAAATACGTGGGGCTACAGTGATAGGGCCTGGGTGGGATTGTTGTCGGTGCAGTCTCGATGGTCCAAATGTGGGAACATTTGCATTTGCAGGAATCCTTCTCACCTGCATCCAGAGCTGGGAGTGAATCTTTTCCCCAAAATGGCCCTCCATGGCACAGCTCTAACTGTGGCCTTGTCTTCAGCTGCACCGACCTCCTCTAACCTCCCTCAAAAGAAGCAAAACTGAAATGCCCTCATAAGCCACTCAGCTCAAGGGCAACTAGGGATGGACAATAAATGTTGGCCCAGCCAGCCATGCCTATGTCCCACGAATGAATCTCAACTTGCTTTTACATCCCTCAAGCCTCTATTACCATCCCTCCCAAAAGGTAAATCCTTGGTTCCGATTGGCCAGTCAGAGTCTGTCAGGGTGTTTTGCGTGGCAATCAGATTTGTAAATCACTTGCCAGAATGTTTAAATTGTTAATTAAAGCAGGTAAAGTTTGACCTCTGCCCATATCAAGTTCTTCCAGCACTGCTATTGTCATCCAATTTAATCAGCATTGAAGATAGATTTGGTTTGCTCTTAATATAAAGATTGGCCATGCTAAATTACCCCTTATTGTCAGGGGGACCAGCAGGTAAAGACGTGCGGTTACAGAGATAGGGCCTGGGTGGGTTTGTTGTTGGTGCAGGCTTGATGAGCCAAATGGCCTCCTTCTGCTCTGTAGGGATTCTATGATTCAATGAACTTCCTGGTGAACCTTCCCTGCACCCTCTCCAGTGCTATCACATCCTTCCTATAGTGAGGTGACCAGAACTGCATACGGTACACTAGCTGTGGCCTAACCAAAGTTTTGTACAGCTTCAACATAACCTTTCTGCTCTTATAATCTACGTCACGACTGATCAAGGCAAGTATCATAGAAACGCCACAGTGCAGAAGGAGGCTGTTCGGCCCATCAAGTCTGCACCTACAACAATCCCACCCAGGCCCTATCCCCGTCTCCCCACACATTGACCCCGCTAATCCCTCTAACCTACGCACCCCGGGACACCAAGGGGCGATTTAGCATGGCCAATCAACTTAATCTGCACAGAGAGCAAGGAGATGATGTTGAAGATGTATAGAGCGTTGTTTCGACCACAGGATGTGACAGCACTAGAGCGGGTACAGTGGGAGTTCACCAGGATGTTGCCTGGGATGGAGCATTTAAACTATGAGGAGACTGGATAGGCTTGGATTGTTTTCTTGAGAGCAGAGAAGGCTGAGGGGGGACATGATTGAGGTGTTTAAGGTTATGAGGGGAATGGACAGGGTGAGTAGGGAGCAGCTGTTCCCCTTGGTTGAGGGGTCAATCACGAGGGGGCATAGTTTTACCGTAAAGAGCGGGAGATTCAGACGGGATTTGAGAAAAGAAAATTCACTCAGAGGGAGATGGGAATCTGGAATACACTGCTGAGTGGGAATCTGGAATACACAGGCTGGAAACCTGACATCCTGGGAAAAATATTTAGCTGAGCAGTTGAAATATACTATTTAAGGATGTGGGACCAATGCAGGAAAATGGTGCGAGTTATTGCTGATGCAGACCTGATGGGCTGAAGGACCTTTTCTGCGCTCTACGGGGGTGATTCCTCCATCCTGGCGCGCTAAAAAAAAGGGCCTCGGCCGGGAGAATCGGTGTAGGCGGATTTGCGGGATTCGCGCTTGTGTACCTGACGTACGCACATCTCCGAGCGCCGGATAACCGGCACGGTCGGGACCACACTGGAAACCGGCAGGAACAGCAGGTAAGTTATTTTAATCATATTTTAATGTGATTTGAATGTCATTATCAGCCTGGGATTGAAGTCGCCGGGTTCGCT
The DNA here is from genome assembly GCF_964213995.1 of Mustelus asterias. NCBI lineage: Eukaryota > Metazoa > Chordata > Chondrichthyes > Carcharhiniformes > Triakidae > Mustelus > Mustelus asterias. Next base: position 16,784,625 of record NC_135805.1, on the reverse strand, counting down.
AGCATCTCCCACCCCACCTGCGCAATTCCACTCCGGCGGGGTTTAGAACAGTTCTACAATTTCAGGGAACTCGTGAGAGATCCCGCTGGAGTGAAGGGAGGCAATCGGGGCCCTCCAGGGGGTCAGGGGGTGGGGGGGTGCTCCCTGGGCATGGGCACCCTGGCAGTGCCAGCCTGTGCTGGCACTGCCCAAGGGGCAAAGTGCTCATGCCCAGGGGGCACTTTGGCACTGCCCACCGGGCATCGGGCAGTGCCAAGGGGGTGGAGCCTAGGGGACAAGGGTTAGGGACAATTGGTGGCGGGGTCCCGCTGCCACTCTGCAGACAGGATCGGTCGAGGCTGGAGGGGAGGTTGGTCTGCTGGGAGAGAGGGGTCTGCTTCCTGTGGGGGGGGGGGGGGGGGGGGCCTGCCGGGGTGGGGGGATTTGGGGGGAATTGTCACTGCTGGGGGTGGGGTGGCTGGAGATTGGGGTGCTCCAGGATGGTGGGGGGTCGGGGATGGTCCATGGGGGCTCGCGATCGGGCTGTGGGGGGGGGTGTAGGGGCAGCATTGCAGGGGTCCCGGGCTGGCCAGCAATCGAACCGGCCAACAAAATGCAGACTGACAGATCGAGGCCACTGCGCACGCGCAGAGTTCCAGAACTGTCAGTCTCCGGCGTGAATTGGCTCCGCCCCCCCCGAGCTTTTAATGATATTCACGATTTTATGACCTCTGCGTTGCACAGAGTGTGGGAGATTCGAGTGTGAACTCCCACTGGAAAAACAATTGTGATTTACACCAGTTTTCCCGTGAATTCAGCACTTAGAACTTTTTGGGAGTTCTATGACTTTATGCATTAAAGGAGAGCTGCTGTGTTTCTGTCTTTCATCTTATGGCATGGAAGCTTTCTTTTTAAATTATTCATTCTTGGGATATGGGTGTCGCTGGCTGACCAGCATTTATTGCACATTCCTAGTTACTCAAGGGCAGTTGAGGGTTATTGCTATGGGTCTGTCGGCCACACCAGGTAAGGACGGCAGATTTCCTTCCCTAAAGGACATTAGTGAACCAGATGAGTTTTTCTGATAATTGACAATGCTTTCATGGTCATCAGTCAATTCTTAATTCCAGATGTTTATTTATTGAATTCAAATTCCACCGTCTGCCGTGGCAGGGATTCAAACCCGCGTCCCCAGAACATTAGCTGAGTTTCTGGATTAATAGTCTGCCGATAATGGCATGAGGTCATCATCTCCCCTAATGGAAGCTATTACAGACATCTGAATCAGCAGAGAGGATTTCAGGGAAAACTGAAGTTTGGCATCTCCACCACGAGAACACTTATTCATTGTTGTGCTGGACTAGCAGCCTACTCCAATACTGATTGAGTCCTGCAGCCAAAGGTGCTGTTTTATAGATGAGATGTTCAACTGAAATCCCATCTGCTCTGCCAGGTGGATGTCATGGCTTTTTCAGAGAGTTCTTCCCAGTGTGCTGGCCAATAATCTTAGAGTCATAGTCATAGAGGTTTACAGCATGGAAACAGACCCAACTTGTCCATGCCACGCTTTTGTTTAAACCCCGAAGCTAGTCCCAATTGCCCGTATCCATATCCCTCTATACCCATCTTACCCATGTAACTGTCTAAACGCTTTTTAAAAGACAAAATTGTACCCACCTCTACCACTGCTTCTGACAGCTTGTTCCAGACGCTCACCACCCTCTGTGTGAAAAAATTGCTCCTCTGCATCCTTTTGTCTCTTTCCCCTCTCACCCTAAACCTATGCCCTCTAGTTTTAGACTCCCCTACCTTTGGGAAAAGATATTGACTATCTAGCTGATCTATGCCCCTCATTATTTTAAAGACCTCTCTAAGATCACCCCTCAGCCTCCTACGCTCCAGAGAAAAAAGTCCCAGTCTATCCAGCCTCTCCTTATAACTCAAACCATCAATTCCCAGTAGCATCCTAGTAAATCTCTTCTGTACTCTTCCTAGTTTAATAATATCCTTTCTATAATAGGGCGACCAGAACTGTACACAAAGAGAACAAAGAACAAAGAACAGTACAGCACAGGAAACAGGCCCTTCGGCCCTCCAAGCCTGTGCCGCTCCTTGGTCCAACTAGACCAATCGTTTGTATCCCTCCATTCCCAGGCTGCTCATGTGACTATCCAGGTAAGTCTTAAACGATGTCAGCGTGCCTGCCTCCACCACCCTACTTGGCAGCGCATTCCAGGCCCCCACCACCCTCTGTGTAAAAAACGTCCCTCTGATGTCTGAGTTATACTTCGCCGCTCTCAGCTTGAGCCTGTGACCCCTCGTGATCGTCACCTCCGACCTGGGAAAAAGCTTCCCACTGTTCACCCTATCTATACCCTTCATAATCTTGTATACACAGAGCCATCTTCCCTCAATCCCCATCACTGAAGTAGTTTAACTGCTCCCTATCACTTTACTGTTTTTGGGAGCTTACTCTGCAAAAAATTGGCTGACGCATTTCCTGCATTATAACAGTGACTACACTCCAAAAATTATTCATTGACTCGAAATTGTCCTGTGACATTCTGAGGTCATGGAGGTCAGAGTAGGGCGGCATGGTGGCACAGTGGTTAGCACAGCTGCCTCACGGCGCCAGGGACCCGGATTCGATTCCCGGCTTAGGTTGCAGTCTGTGCGGAGTCTGCACGTTCTCCCCATGTCTGCGTGGGTTTCCTCTTGATGCTCTGGTTTCCTCCCACAGTCCGAAAGATGTGCTGGTTAGGTGCATTGGGTTTCCTCCGGCTGCTCCCGTTTTCTCCCACGGTCCAAAAGACGTGCTGGTTAGGTGCATCGGCCATGCTAAATTCTCCCTCAGTGTTACCCGAACAGGAGCCAGAGTGTGGCGACTGGGGGATTTTCACAGTAACTTCATTGCAGTGTTAACATAAGCCTTCTTGTGACACTAACAAATCAATTTTAAATGGAAAGGGACTACAGAAAGATAAGTTCCTCCTTCTCCTGGCTATTTTTGAATTGTGAGCCCAGGCTGAATTTTGGCAGGTTATGCACGCGCCACAGTTTGAAATGCACCTTTTGATATCAGGCCTCTGAGCAGGAAGCTGAGGGCTTCTGCTTTTTTATTTGTTCATGGAATGAAGGTGTCGCTGGCTGGGCCAGCATTCATTGCCCATCCATGAGGGCAGTTAAGAGTCAACCACATTGCTGTGGCTCTGGAGTCACATGTAGGCCAGACCAGGTAAGGACAGCAGATTTCCTTCCCTGAAGGACATTAATGAACCAGATGGATTTTACAACAATCAACAATGGTTTTCACGGTCATCGTAAGAGTTTTAATTCCAGATTGATAATTGAATTTAAATTTTCACCATCTGCCATGGTAAGATTCGAACCCGGGTTCCCAAAGCATCACCCTGGATCTCTGGATTACGCACCCATCAACAATACCACTATGCCGCCACCTGCCCTTTTCGGTCTGTGGCCTGCGTTACTCTCTACTGGACTGAGCAGTCCCCAAGGCCAACTGGAGCACCATAGGAGCCAAGACTATCCTTTTAATTTGGCATGTCATCTACGAGTCTCACCAATGTTTACAGATGCACCATAGAAAGCATTCTTTCTGGTTGTATCACAGCTTGGTAGGGCTCCTGCTCTGTCCAAGATCGCAAGAAACTACAAAGGGTCGTGAATGTAGCCCAGTCCATCACGCAAACCAGCCTCCCATCTATTGACTCTGTCTACACTTCCCGCTGCCACGGCAAAGCAGCCAGCATAATTAAGGACCCCACGCACCCTGGACATTCTCTCTTCCACCTTCTTCCGTCGGGAAACGTCTGAGGTCACGTACCAACCGATTCAGGAACAGCTTCTTCCCTGCTACCATCAGAGTTTTGAATGGACCTATCTCGTATTAAGTTGATCTTTTGCTACACACTAGCTATGACTGTAACACTACATTCTGCACCCTCTCCTTTCCTTCTGTATGGACGGTATGCTTTGTTTGCATAGCGCGCAAGAAACAATACTTTTCACTGTATGCTAATGCATGTGACAATAAATCCAATCAAATTATTTTGGAGTTGTTCGGTTGTGAGCAGGTGTTTTTTTTCCGGGATATGTGCGGAGCAGGGAGACAGGTAGGATGTTAGAAATGCCATCGCCTTACTCACCATCCCAAACCCGTGACAAAAGAGCCATCGAAAGCCGATCTCTAGCCCTTTGGGGAGTTTTTGCTCAGATGCAAGTTAGATTGTGTTTTAGCATCCCCCATTAGTCTTTAAGGAATAGAATGAACCGGCATATTTTCACTCCTTCATCTCGACTAGAACTGTTTCTTAGGTGTGGTTAAAGCAGCCATGACAGGTAGGCAGCTGAATCCATTCTAGTTATTAACGCTATTGTGTGAGATGCGGGTCATATTCTAGAAGCTCTTCCCTCAGGCATAATAGAACTTAACCACAATGCACTTTGATTAGTCTGTTGCACCAAGCACACAGCTACATAGTCTATCAACTGACTAATTTGATAGGATTTGAATTGATTTGATTTATTACTGTCACATGTATTAGCATACAGTGAAAAGTATTGTTCCTTGCGCGCTATACAGGCAAAGGATACCGTTCATAGAGAAGGAAAGGAGACAGTACAGAATGTAGTGTTACAGTCATAGCTAGAGTGTAGAGGAAGATCAACTTAATGCAAGGTAGGTCCATTCAAAAGCCTGACAGTAGCAGGGAAGAAGCTGTTCTTGAGTCGGTTGGTACGTGACCTTAGACTTTTCCTGCGGAAGAAGGTGGAAGAGAGAATGTCCGGAGTGCATGGTTATGCTGATTATGCTTGATTATGCTGGCTGCTTTGCCGAGGCAGCGGGAAGTGTAGACAGAGTCAATGGATGGGAGGCTGGTTTGCGTGATGGATTAGGCTTCATTCACGACCTTGCGGTCTTGGGCAGAGCAGGAGCCATACCAAGCGACCAGCAACCGAGGAACATAGGGACAAGAGTGGGCCATTCAGTGTTTCAAATCTGTTAGGCCATTCAATTAGTCCTCCTGGGTTTGTGTAGGTTTTGTCCGAGTGCTTCAGTTGATTTTGATTTGGTTTGATTTGATCATTTACGCCCTCAGATCATCCCAATGATGTGGAGATGCTGGCATTGCACTGGGGTAAACACAGTAAGAAATCTCACAACACCAGGTTAAAGTCCAACAGGTTTATTTGGTAGCACAAGCTTTCGGAGTGCTGCTCCTTCATCAAGTGAGCTGTTCCTTCACCTGAAGGGGCAGTGCTCCGAAAGATGTGATACCAAATAAACCTGTTGGACTTTAACTTGGTGTTGTGAGACTTCTTCGTGTGATCATCCCAATGCACTTTGCAGCCAATGAAGTATTTTGAAGTGTAGCCACTGTAGGATGGTAGTGGAAACAATGGTGACTGTCTGAATGTACTGGCTTCGTGAGGAACACAATTGAGGTCCATTATTTCTCTTGAGCTTTTTATTGTGTCTGTTTCTGGGTGAATGGAATAAAATCACCACAAAAGCCGCCGACATTTTGATAACGATAAACCTTGAAAGAAGAGAATCAGCCACCCCTGCTCCATTCTGGATTCAAATATGACTCCAGTCCCACTCTACTGAGAATCATAGAATCCCTACAGTGCAGAAGGAGGCTATTCGGCCCATTGAGCACGCACCGACCACGATCCCACACAGGCTATATCCCCTTCAGACCATAAGACATAGGAGCTGAATTAGGCCACTCAGCCCATTGAGTCTGCTCCGCCATTCAATCATGGCTGATATTTTTCCTCATCTCCATTCTCCTGCCTTTTCCCCATAACCCCTGATCCCCTTATTAATCAAGAACCTATCTATTTCTGTCTTAAACCCATGCATTTACCCTAGCTAGTTCCCCTGACACTAAGGGTCAATTTAGCATGGCCAATCCACCTAACCCGCACATCTTTGGACTTTGGGAGGAAACCGGAGCACCCGGAGGAAACCCACACAGACACGAGGAGAATGTGCAAACTCCACACAGGCAGTGACCTAAGCCGGGAATCGAACCTGGGTTCCTGGCACTGTGAGGCAGCAGTTCTAACCACTGTGCCACCGTGCCGCCCCATTGGGTTGACTCTTATTGTATTCTGAAGTGATCTAGCACAGCTGTAAAAGCTGTGACGATACTGTGCCTTTAAGAAATGTATTTTTAATCATGTTTCTTTGCAGGTTTTTCAAGGAGCTCCTGGCATTGTATTTTAGCACCGTTTTGTCTGCAGCCAGTGTCCTTTAATTGTTACTGAAGTAATACAATGGAAATCATGTTTATTTTTAATCTGGCCTAATGCAGCATCTTGGGGTTTTATGATCCTTTTGGGATTGCTGAGTGAAGCTTGACAGGTCAGGGATAGTTTTTTTTCCACAAAAGAGTCCAAGGTTTTAGTTTTGCCTGAGGTGAAGAGCAGCACAATGCTTTTCCCTCTCGCTGGAATTGGAGCTTTAGTTTCAGTTTTCTCAGATGCTGTTTAGAATTGAGACAGGAAGCAGTGCCTCTGTCTCTGTCTCTCTCTCTCTCTCTCTCCAAAGTGTTTTTTGGAAAGTTCCAGGACTGGAAAGCCTCAGAGAATTGATCCTATATTCAAAGGACCAATTCAGGTGTTAAAAGCTGAAAACCCAGCATCACGTAAGCATCCTTGCTTTTTGTGCCAAGTCCACAAAGGGTGTATGTTTATGAGATGTTGTTTGACTTGGAATATCATAGCTAGCTAGCTGTTAAGGTTTATATTATATCATGTTTGATTCTTGTAATGCCATATCATTTTATTATATTGTATTTTAACTGTGTTATTAAATTACCTTTGTTTGATAAAAACTTGATGTGGAGATGCCGGCGTTGGACTGGGGTAAACACAGTAAGAAGTTTAACAACACCGGGTTAAAGTCGACAATGGTTTCATGGTCATCAGTAGATTCTTAATTCCAGATATTTTCTATTGAATTCAAATTCCACCATCTGTCATGGTGGGATTCGAACCCGGGTCGCCAGGACAGTAGCTGAGATTCTGGATCAATAGTCTAACGATAACACCACTCAGCCTGGAAAGGCTGAAAGGTCCCAAGGACAGATGGCTTGCATTCTAGGGTCACAAAATGTGTGGCAGTACAGATAGCAGATGCATTGGTTATAATCTTCCAAAATTCATTAGATTCTGGAATGGTTCCAGTGGAAAACAACTAATTTAGCAGTGTTACTCAAGAAATGATGGTGACAGAAAGTAAGATACTATCAGCCAGTTAGCCTAACAGCTGTCACAGTGAAAGAGCTGGAATCCATTAGAGATTATAGAATACAACTTGGTCAGGCAAAGCCTGGTTTTGTGAAAGGGAAATTGTGTTTAACTAACCTTTGAAGAGTTTTTTGACAAAGTAACATTCAAGGTGAATAAAGGGGAACCAATAGGTGTGATGTACTTAGATTTCCAAAAGGCATTTGATAAGGTACCATACATAAGCTAAAAGCATATGCTGAAGGGGAGGTACACTGAGGGAGAACTTAACATGGCCAATGCACCTAACCAGCACATCCTTCCAACTGTGGGAGGAAACCCACGCAGATATGGGGAGAATGTGCAGACTCTGCACAGACAGTGACCCAAGCCGGAATCGAACCCGGGTCCCTGGTGCTGTGAGGCAGCAATGTTAATCACTGTGCCACCATGCCGTGCCACTGATAGATTGAAGCATTTAAGACCCTGAGGGGGCTTGATAGGTCAGATACCAAGAGGATGATTCCTCTTGTGGGAGAGACTGGACCGAGCAGCCCATAGTTTAAGATTAAGAAGTCTCCCTTTTAAGACTGAGACAAAGCAAATGTTTTCACTCAGAGGGTTAGTATGGCGAATTTTCTTCCCCAGATAGCAGTGGCGGCTGGTCTTTAAAGTTATTCAGAGCAGAGTTTGACAGATTTTTGATTGATAAAGGAGTCGAGGGTTATGGGGGGCAGAGAGAAAGGAACTGGGGCCAAACCAAATCAGCCGTGATCTCACTGAATGGCAGAGCAGGTTCAAAGGGCCAAATGGCCAACTCTAAGTCCTATGTTCCTAGTTATCAACTTCTTTCAGGAAGGTTTTCAATAGCATCCATCATCAGTCACTCTGATACATCGCAGAATAGTACAGCTTCCCAGAGTCTATTAACATCTTCAAAAACTTATAGCTGCTGCACCAGGACCCGCACAGGCACCCCAGACTCCTTAAGCATCATCATGTCCACTACAACTCTCACCAACTTTTACAGATGCACCATAGAAAGCATTCTTTCTGGTTGTATCACAGCTTGGTATGGCTGCTGCTCTATGAAAGACCACAAGAAACTACAAGGATCGTGAATGTAGCCCAATCCATCACTCAAACCAGCCTCCCATCCATTGACTCTGTCTACACTTCCCGCTGCCTCGGCAAAGCAGCCAACATAATTAAGGATCCCACGCACCCCGGACATTCTCTCTTCCATCTTCTTCCATCGATAAAAAGAGACAAAAGTCTGAGATCACATACCAACCAACTCAAGAACAGCTTCTTCCCTGCTGTCTTCCCTGCTGACTTTTGAATGGACCTACCTCGCATTAAGTTAATCTTTCTCTACATCCTACTATGATGTGTTTGACGAATCTACTGGACTTTTATGAAGATGTCACTAGTGCGGTTGAATGTGGTGTTTTTAGATTTCCAGAAGGCGTTCGATAAGGTGCCTCACAAAAGGTTGCTGCAAAAGATTGGGGTACACGGAGTTAGGGGTAAGGTGTTGGCATGGATTGGGGATTGGCTATCTAACAGGAAGCAGAGAGTTGGGATAAATGGGTGCTTTTCTGGTTGGCAGTTGGTGACCAGTGGCGTGCCGCAGGGATCGGTGCTTGGGCCTCAATTGTTTACCATTTACATAGATGATCTGGAGGAGGGGACTGAATCTAGGGTATTCAAGTTTGCTGATGACACGAAGGTGAGTGGGAAAGCGAATTGCGTGGAGGACGCGGAAAGTCTGCAGAGAGATTTGGATAGGCTGAGCGAGTGGGCGAGGATCTGGCAGATGGAATATAACGTTAGCAAATGTGAGGTTATCCACTTTGGAAGAAATAATAGTAAATTGGAATGTTATTTAAATGGAGAAAAATTACATCGTGCGACTGTGCAGAGGGACCTGGGGGTCCTTGTGCACGAATCGCAAAAACTCAGTCTGCAGGTGCAGCAGGTGATCAAGAAGGCGAATGAAATGTTGGCCTTTATCACGAGGGGGATAGAATATAAAAGCAGGGAGATCTTGCTGCAACTGTACAAGGCACCGGTGAGGCCGCAACTGGAGTACTGTGTGCAGTTTTGGTCCCCTTATTTGCGAAAGGATATATTTGCCTTGGAGGGAGTGCAGAGAAGGTTCACCAGGTTGATACCGGAGATGAGGGGTGTAGCTTATGAGGAGAGATTAAACAGATTAGGTCTGTACTTGTTGGAGTTTAGGAGGATGAGGAGTGATCTTATAGAGACATATAAGATAATGAAGGGGCTGGATAGGGTAGAGGTGGAGAGATTCTTTCCACTTAGAAGGGAAACCAGAACTAGAGGGCACAGCCTCAAAATAAGGGGGGGCCGGTTCAGAACAGAGTTGAGGGGGAACTTCTTCTCTCAGAGGGTAGTGAATCTCTGGAATTCTCTGCCCATTGAAGTGGTGGAGGCTTCCTCGTTGAATATGTTTAAATCACGGGTAGATAGTTTTCTGATCGATAAGGGAATTAGGGGTTATGGGGAGCAGGCGGGTAAGTGGAACTGATTCGCTTCAGATCAGCCATGATCTTGTTGAATGGCGGGGCAGGCTCGAAGGGCCAGATGGCCTACTCCTGCTCCTATTTCTTATGTTCTTATGACTGTAACACTACATTCTGCACTCTCTCATTTCCTTCTCCCCTCTGTACTTACTCTATGAATTGTATCTGTTGTCTGCATAGCACGCACGAAACAATACTTTTCATTGTATCCTGATACACTTGACAATAATAAATGAAATAATCAAACAATCAGTGGAGTCGAGCAAGGTTGCAGACCATCCCGTTCCGTTTCCTCCTGGATACCGGTTTCGTCATGAAGAAAGCGATAGTGGGTGCAGACTTTGACACCCTGTGGCAGCACCACCAATCAATAGGCCTGGATTTCGCAGACGGCATTGCCTTGCTGGTTGAGCGTGTGCTCTAACACATGACCAGCAGCCCAGAGATTAGCACTGGGAAGGCCAAGACAGTGATAGATGGACATCAACAAGGCCTTCCTACCGCCATGGGGCAACAGAACATAGGAGACATCAACTACTTCCGCTACTTAGGAAGTAACATCTCCAAGAAGGGCAATGTAGAATTCGACACCCACACAAGAATCAACAAACTAACATTGGTTTACCAACAATTCCACACTGTCTCGGAAGCTAACACCATCAACACAGCCTTGATACTGTGGCTCTACATATCCATTGTAGTACCAACTGTAATCTCCGCTAGAAAGTCCTGGAAGAGAACAGCAAAGAGAACAGATGTAAGTTGGGCATCTTTCACCAGCTTTGCTTATGTAAGATCTTGGACATCACATGGAGAGGCAATATCGCAAGTGAAAAGCTGTCACAGAGAACTGGTCAGAAATGCCCGCGGGGCAATTTGACGGAGACACAACTAAGACCGGCTGGGAGTATTCTGTCTCCTGGATGTCAGCCTGGCAGAGTGGCAGTAGAATGGGCACCACCTGAGAGAAGAAGAAGGTGGCATCAGCCAAAGAAGACCTAGCGGAGTACATTTAAGGAGAACTTTCAAGAGCGGGACACCACCTGGGCTAGAGCGGAAGAGATTGTGATGGACTGGAGTAAGTGACAGTTTGTGCATACATACCCTTTGGCCCCTCTGTTCCTGCAATGCTTTTCATAGAATCATGGAATCATACAGTGCAGAAGAGGCCTTTTGGCCCATCGAGTCTGCACCAACACATTAAAAACACCTGAACTCCCACCCAATGCAATCTGACAGCACTTGGCCCATAGCCCTGAATGTTATGACTTCTGTCTTTCCTCATGTTTTTTACGAAAGTGTACCACTTCAAACTTCTCTACGTTAAATTTCATCTGCTACTCATCCTCCTGTTCCACCAGTTGGTCCACATCATTTTGGAATCTATCGCTACCCTATCTCTTTTCAGGATAATTCAGAATCTCCTTACGCAAAATGTACTGTGCAGTATCTAACCAATGGGTGCTAGCAGGTTGATTAACTGACAGCTGATTAACATCAGTGACGGTAAGACAAACAGCACAATCAACTTTGACTTAACGTAAACTGGCTCATGGAGAGAGCCTTCCCTGTAAGTACAATGGCAGCTTTAAAACTAATCGAAACTTTACATGGAGAAGTTCGGAATGAATTCCAAGGCAGCTCTTCAACAGTTAAATAAATCATGGAAAGATCCTGCCTAATAATGCAGTGATGGTGGCACAATGGTCAGCACTGCTGCCTCACAGCGCCAGGGACCCGGGTTCGAATCCCAGCTTGGGTCACTGTCTGTGCTGAGTCTGCACATTCTCCCCGTGTCAGCGTGGGTTTCCTCCGGGTGCTCTGGTTTCCTCCCACAGTCTGAAAGACGTGCTGGTTAGGTGCATTGGCCGTGCTAAATCCTCCCTCAGTGTACCCAAACAGGCGCCGGAGTGTGGTGACTAGGGGAATTTCACAGTAACTTCATTGCAGTGTTAATGTCAGCCTTCTTCTGACACTAATAAATAAAATGAAGGTAATTCTGGAGCAATGAATTTATGAAGAGAGAGATTTTTCAAAAATAAGTTAAGAGTCTACAAATAGGGATATAGATCAGTTGAGTGAGTAGACAAAATAATTTGCAGGGTTTTTTTAAATTCATTTTACAGGATGTGAGTGTTGTTGGTTGGCCACCATCTATTGCCCATCCCTAACTCCCCTTTCAGAGGGCGGTTAAGAGTCAACCATATTGCTGCGGCTCTAGAGTCACGGTAGGCCAGACCAGGTGAGGACGGCAGATTTCCTTCCCTAAGGGGCATTGGTGAACTAGATGGGTTTTTCCAACAATCAACAATGGTTTCAATTCCAGATCCCCGAACCCGGGTCCCCAGAACATTATCCTGGGTCTCTGGATTACTGGCCCTGTTACAATACAACTACACCACTGCCTCCCATGGAATATAATGTCACGAATATGAACTTGTCCACCTTGGCAGGAAGAATACGACAGCAGTATATTATTTAAATGTGGAGGGGTTGCAGAACGCGTGGTATAGAGGGATCTGGGTGTCCTGGGTACATGAATCACAAAACGTTAGTATTTAGGTACGGTCTAAGATTTGGAATGTTGTCATTTATCTCAAGAGGCTTGGAATACAAAAGCAGGGATGTACTTCTGAGGCTTTATAAAGCACTGGTTAGGCCCCATTTGGAGTACTGTGAGCAATTTTGGGCCCCACACCTCAGGAAGGACATACTGGCACTGGAGCGGGTCCAGCGGAGATTCACACGGATGATCCCAGGAATGGTAGGCCTGACATACGATGAACGTCTGAGGATCGTGGGATTATATTCATTGGAGTTTAGGAGGTTGAGGGGAGATCTGATAGAAACTTACAAGATAATGAACGGCTTAGATAGGATGGACGTAGGGAAGTTGTTTCCATTAACAGGGGAGACTAGGACGCGGGGGCACAGCCTTAGAATAAAAGGGAGTCACTTTAGAACAGAGATGAGGAGAAATTTCTTCAGCCAGAGAGTGGTGGGTCTGTGGAATTCATTGCCACAGAGGGCTGTGGAGGCCGAGACGTTGAGCGTCTTCAAGACAGAAATTGATAAATTCTTGATTTCTCGAGGAATTAAGGGCTATGGGGAGAGAGCGGGTAAATGGAGTTGAAATCAACCATGATTGAATGGTGGAGTGGACTCGATGGGCCGAATGGCCTTACTTCCGCTCCTATGTCTTATGGTCTTATGGAAGGCAAATGGAATATTGTTCTTTTTTGGAAGGGGAATGGAATATCATAGTAGGGGTGTTTTGCTACTGCTATAGAGGGTGTTGGTAAGACCACATCTGGAGTACTGTGTGAAGCAGTTCAAAGCTGATTCGCTTGATTGATTCTGGAGATGAGGGGGTTATCTTATGAGGAAAGATTGGATAGGTTGGGAATGTATCCATCAGCGTTTAGAAGAATGAGTGGTGATCTTATTGAAACATTTAAGATCATGAGGGGTCTTGACAGGATGGATACTGAAAGCCCTCACAGCGCCAAGATCCCTGTTTCCTCCCACAGTCCAAAGATGTGCAAGTTAGGTGGATTAGTCATGGTCAATTGCCCCTTCGTGTCCAAAGGTATGTAGGTTAGGTGGATTGGCCATGGTAACACGTGGGGTTAAGGAGACAGGGCCTGGGTGGGATTGTGGTTGATCATAGAAAGAAATCATAGAAACCCTACAGTACAGAAAGAGGCCATTCGGCCCATCGAGTCTGCACCGACCACAATCCCATCCAGGCCCTACCCCCATATGTACCCACAAATCCCTCCAACCTACGCATCTCAGGACACTAAGGGCAATTTTTAGCATGGCCAATCAACCTAACCCGCACATCTTTGGACTGTGGGAGGAAACCGGAGCACCCGGAGGAAACCCACGCAGACACGAGGAGAATGTGCAAACTCCACACAGACAGTGACCCAAGCCGGGAATCGAACCCAGGTCCCTGGAGCTGTGAAGCAGCAGTACCAACCACTGTGCTACCGTGCCGCCCACCACTGTGCTACCGTGCCGCCCACCACTGTGCTACCGTGCCGCCCACCACTGTGCTACCGTGCCGCCCAATGCAGGCTCAATGGGCCAAATGGCCTCCTGTGCGAAGAATGTTCTGATGTTAGTTCTAAATTTACTTTTTGTTAGCTTGTTCCAACCTTTTGCAAAATAATCAAACTTTAAAGTCCTGCTCTCTCCCCCAGCCCTGCAACTCCCTCAGATTCAACCATTCAATTTTCCCTTCAAAGATACAAGAGGCCCTGAGTAAACCTGTGGTAAAGCAGTCTTGTGTAAAGAAACCTCTCTTTGTGATGATTATACAGTTTTAGCCTTTCACCGCTTACTCCCCAATTAGAGGAAAGTCTGTCAGTCTATCAAAAATTTTCATACTTCAAAATAAGAATCTCCAGTTAATCTGCTCTCTTGTGTAAAATTGTGTAAAATAATGGTTTCTAAAAACTGTAGATTCTAATCCCCGGCTTCATTCTGGTAAACCTACACTGTGTATTCCCAAAGGGTTTTATATGGTTCAGTCTCACTGTTGAGTCAGAGTGATGTAGGTTCATAAGTCACGCTCCAGAGACTTGAGCGAGAAAGCTCGGCTGACATCCCGGTGCAAGACCATGGGAATGCTGCACTGTCAGAGGTGCTGTCTTTCAGGTGAGATATTCCACCCATAGATCTCTGAAAGCAGAAGGCATGTTAGTAGTGTGGTGAAAAAGGCATATAGGCCAATTGCCTTTATCAATCGAGGCATAGATTACAAAAGCAGGGAGGTCATGTTCCACTTCTTCCACCTCTTCCTTCGGGAAAAAGATAAAAAAGTCTGAGGTCACGTACCAACCGACTCAAGAACAGCTTCTTCCCTGCTGCAACCAGACTTTTGAATGGACTTACCTCGCATTAAGCTGCTCTTTCTCTACACCCGAGCTATGACTGTAACACTACATTCTGCACTCTCTCGTTTCCTTCTCTATGAATGATATGTTTTGTCTGTATAGCGCGCAAGAAACAATACTTTTCACTGTATGTTAATACATGTGACAATAATAAATCAAATCAGATCAAATCAAATCAAATGTTGGAGTTTTATAGAACTTTGGTGAGGCCACAGCTAGCTATGTGCACTTCTGGTCATCGCATTATGAGAAGGATGTGACTGCACTGCAGAGGAGTGCAGAGAAGATTTGCCTGGGATGGAACATTTAAGTTATGAAGAGAGGTTGGGTAGGCTTAGATTGTTTTCGCTGGAGCAGAGCAGACTGAGGGGCGACCTGATTGAGGTGTTCAAGATTATGAGTGACATGGACAGAGTGGATAAGTGGACAGAGTGACCCAAGCCAGGAATCGAACCCAGGTCCCTGGCACTGTGAGGCTTTACCCCAGTCCAACGCCGGCATCTCCACATCATGACTGTGAGGCAGCAGTGCTAACCACTGTGCCGTCGTGCTGCCCGTTTGTGCAACTGCAGGCCGAAGCATTAAGAACACGCAAAGGAGCGATGAACAGGCAAGATCCTTTTAATTCCAGTATGTTCCGCATGACCGTGACAGCTCTGCAACACAATATTTACACGCTAAAGCCCCACCCAAAAGCCAACGGGTGGTAAAAATCAGGTAAAAACTCAGGACAATTTGGAGAAAGAATTGTGGGAAATTTGTCTCCAACCCCATTTTCGAATTCAAATAGAGGTTAACTGTTCTCTGGGAAAGGAACTACTTAACATTCTGTGTGATTTCATCAATATTTCTTTAATCTCGTACTCCATTTAGAAAATCCAAGATTATTGTGGCATTTGTTTTGTCGATGATGATGTCTATCTGTGTTTGTTCTTACAGGGAATTTTCTATTGGAACTATTCTGTCCGTCAGCCCATTTCAATCTTCCCAGGCCTTGGTTTTACCAACCTCTTGCACCAAACCTCCCCCTTCCTCCACCAAAAATGTATTAATTTGTAATTATTGATATTAAATTGCATCTGCCATCTGTCTGCATAATCCCCCAACATTACAGACCTCGACAGTCCTCCTGAATGCGTGCCAAATCCCCTACTGTGAGTAAGTTTTGAAATTGCTCTCCTGACGTCCAAGTCAAGATGATCTGTATATCGTGAGAACGCACGTAATCCCAGCACTGACCCCTGATCGTAAACTTTCTCCAATCCGAAGAGCGTGCACCTCCAGTAACTCTTTATCTCCTGAACTGCATGCCAAATTATATCCATGCTGCCATTAACCCTGCTCTGTCACCTCACTCAGGTTTTCCAACAGGTTCCAACAGGTGACAGTCAGAATCTTTTTCCCAGAGTTGAAATGTCTAATACTAGGGGGCATGCACTTAAGGTGAGAGGGTGAAAGTTCAAAGGAGATGTGAGGGGCAGGTCTTTTACACAGAGAGTGGTAGGTGTGAGGCAGGCGCTGCCAGGGCTGGTGGTGGAGGCAGATACAATAGGGGCGTTTAAGGGGCGTTTAGATAAGCACATGAATATGCAAAGGATAGAGGGATATGGGCAGGCTGAAGGGATTAGTTTAATTTGGCATCATGTTTGGCTGAAGGGTCTGTTCCTGTGCATTACTGTTCTATGTTCTATGCTCCCTTCGTAAAACAACAACTTGCATTCATATAGCACCTTTAATATAAAAAAACATCCCAAGGCTCTGTAACTTTGGTACTCACTTGGCCAGCATTGCCTGCTGTTTCCTAATCCCAAAGTTTTACTCTTTAATACTTTTTCTTACGATAAGAGCAAGTGGGCAGCATGGTGGCACAGCAGTTAGCATTGCTGCCTCACAGCGTCAGAGACCCGGGTTTGATTCCAGCCTCGGGTGACTGTCTGTGTGGAGTCTGCACGTTCTCCCCGTGTCTGCGTGGGTTTCCTCCGGGTGCTCCGGTTTCCTCCCACATTCTGAAAATGTGTAAGTTAGGTGGATTGGCCATGGTAAATGAGTGGGGTTGCGGCGATGGGGCTTGAGTGGGATGCTCTACCAGAGAGTCGATGCAGACTCGATGGGCCAAATGGCCTCCTCCTGCACTGTGGGGATTCTATTCTGGACAAATCTGCATTTCATTCTTAGAATTTTTAGGACAAGTCCAACCAGGTCAATTACTGTCCTATCAGTCTACTCTCAATCATCAGTAAAGTGATGGAAGCGGTCATTGACACTGCTATCAAGTGGCACTAGCAATACCCTGCTCACAGATACTCCGTGGGTTTTGCCAGGTCCACTCAGATTCCGATCACATTACAACCTAGGTCCAAACATGGAGCTGAACTCGAGAGGTGAGGTGAGAGTTACTACCCTTATCATCAGGGTTGCATTTGACTGAGAGTGACTGAGGGGTGGCCTAACAGAACTGGAGTCAATAGGAATTAGGGGGAAAATTAGAGTGTCCAGATCACCAACCTGTCCTGGTCCCCCACGCCGACACTATAGTTAAGAAAGCCCACCAATGCCTCTACTTTCTCAGAAGACTAAGGAAATGTCAGCTACAACTCTCACCAACTTTTACAGATGCACCATAGAAAGCATTCTTTGTGGTTGTACAACAGCTTGATATGACTCCTGCTCTGCCCAAGACCGCAAGAAACTACAAAAGATCGTGAATGTAGCCCAATCTATCACGCAAACCAACCTCCCATCCATTGACTCTGTCTACGCTTCCCTCTGCCTCGACAAACTGCCAACATAATTAAGGACCCCATGTACCCCGGACATTCTCTCTTCCACCTTCTTCCGTCGGGAAAAAGATACAAAAGTCTGAGGTCACGTACCAACCGACTCAAGAACAGCTTCTTCCCTGCTGCTGTCAGACTTTTGAATGGACTTACCTTGCATTAAGTTGATCTTTCTCTACACCCTAGTTATGACTGTAACACTACATTCTGCACTCTCTCCTTTCCTTCTCTATGAACGGTATGATTTGTCCGTATAGTGCACAAGAAACAATACTTTTCACTGTATGTTAATGCATGTGACAATAATAAATCAAATCAAAATCAAAAATCAAAAATCAAAAACCCTCCAGTGGTTGGAGTCATGCCTAGGACGAAGGAAGAGCTATTCGTGACTCCTCAGATACTGAGGCAGTTCAGCTCCAAATGCAGAAAGACCTGGACAACATTCATCAACATTGAACTGATAAGTGGCAAGTAACAATGATTGCCAGGCAACAACCGTTTTCAACAAGGGAGAATCAAACTATCTCCCATTGACATTACACCATGAGGGCGGCACGGTAGCACAGTGGTTAGCACTGCTGCTTCACAGCTCCAGGGACCTGGGTTCGATTCCCGGCTCGGGTCACTGTCTGTGTGGAGTTTGCACATTCTCCTCGTGTCTGCGTGGGTTTCCTCGGGGTGCTCCGGTTTCCGCCCACAGTCCAAAAATGTGCGGGTTAGGTTGATTGGCCATACTAAAATTGCCCCTTAGTGTCCTGAGATGTGTAGGCTAGAGGGATTAGTGGGTAAAATATGTAGAGATATGGGGGTAGGGCCTGGGTGGGATTGTGGTCGGTGCAGACTCGATGGGCTGAATGGCCTTTTCCTGCACTGTAGTGATTCTATGATTTCTACCCACATCTCATGATTATAGAGTTCAAGAAGGCAGCTCACCACCACCTTCTCAAGAGCAATTATGTCTCACCAGCACTGCCCACATCCCATGAATTAATGCATAGAAACTAGAAGCAGGAGAAGGCCATTCGGCCTTTCAAACCTGTTTCACCATTCATTTTGATCATCAAATTCAATATCCTGGATCCCCCCTTCCCCCGTATCCCTTGATCCCTTTAGTCCCAAGAGCTATATCTAATTTCTTCTTGAAATCAGACAATGTTTTGGCCTCAACTACATTCTGTGGTAGTGAATTCCACACATTCACCACCCTCTGGGTGAATAAATTTTTCCTCACCTCAGTTCAAACGAGGACCCCTAGATCTGGACTCCCCCACCATTGGGAACATTCTTTCTGAATCTACCCTGTCTAATCCTGTTAGAATTTTATCAGTTTCTATGAGACCCCCTCTCACTCTTCTAAACTCCAGTGAATATAATCCTAACCGACTTAATCTCTCCTCATATGACAGAGCTGCCATTCCAGCCTGGTAAACCTTCGCTGTACTCCTTCTGTAGCAAGGACAACTTTCCTCAGATAAGGACACGAAAACTGTGCAACATACTCAAGGTGTGGCCTCACCAATGTCCTATACAATTCCAGCAAAACATCCCAATTCCTATACTCAAATCCTCTTGCTATGAAAGTGAGAGGATTTGAGTAACTTACTAAAAGTGTCCCAGAGAATGTTCTTGTGGATCCTCTCCTTGAACCACTTCATAAAGGCTGGAATCAGTGGTAGTGTCCATGAAGTGGTCAGATTAACTTAAAGCCCGACTGCTTCTACAATGTCCTTCGGCCTACTGTCCTTACTAATCTGGCCTGTGTGTGTGACGGCAGCACAATCTGCAGACTCTGAACTCCCCTGTGAGGTGATCTAGGGAGTGGCTCAGTTGTATCAATGTCAAGAGAAGGCCCAATATTGCCAACTTCTCAGGGACAATGAGGCTGGTCTAGAAATGCCAGCCTTGCAAAGGATGCCCACATACTGAGGCTGAATAAAGTTACTGAGCATTTTTGACAGTATGGTGAAGGGAAGGAGATTGATGATGAAGCTGGTCGGACATTTTCCTGAGGAAGACTTGCAGTGATAATTAGCCTCCGACAACTCTCTTCCTTGGCCTCAGTTAGGACTCCAGAAACCCAAGGATTTTCCCTTGGACTGCCCCGCACCCAGTTCCACCTCCTTTGACTGTAGCTTTACCAAGTCTCCCCTCGGCACCACACTCCATAAAATGTTGCCATGATTTCAAGGGCAGCCGTTCTCACCTGCCTTCTATGCCTCCAGATCCAGGTCAGGCTTTGATAATATCTGGAACTGAATGGTTCTGTCAAAATGTACATACAAATTAGGAGCAGGGGTTGGCCCACTCAGCCCCTCAAACCTGCTCCATCATTCAATAAGATCATGGCTGATCTGATTTTAACTTCAACCCCACATTCCTGCCTAACCCCCGATACCCTTTCGCCCCCTTGTTAGTTAAGAATCTATCTAGCTCTTCCTTAAAAATATGCAACGATTCTGCTTCCACTGCCTTTTGACCCGGGTTCAATTCTGACCTCGGGTCACTGTCTGTGTGGAGTTTGCACATTCTCCCCGTGTCTGCATGGGTTTCCTCCAGGTGCTCCGGTTTCCTCCCACAGTCCAAAGATGGGTTAGGTTGATTGGCCATGCTAAATTGACCCTACTGTCAGGGGGATTGGCAGGGTAAATGTGTGGGGTTATGGGAATAGGGACTTGGTGGGACCGTGGTTGGTGCAGACTCGATGGGCCAAATGGCCTCCTTCTGCACTGTAGGGATTCTATGACCCTCTGATCGAAATACTTCTCCTCATCTCTGTCTTAAATGAACAACCCGTTATTTTTAAACAGCGACCCTTAGTTCTAGATTTTCCCAAAAGAGTTTAAGTTTTTTAACCTTAAGTTTCAATGTATTTATTATTGTCACAAGTAGGCTTACATTAACACTGCAATGGAGTTACTGTGAAAATCCCCTAGTTGCCACACTCTGGTGCCTTTTTGGGTACACTGAGGGTGAATTTAGCATGGCTAATGCACCTAACCAGCACGTATTTCGGACTATGAGAGGAAATTGGAGCACCTGGAGGAAACCCACGCATACACGAGGAGAATGTGCAAACTCCACACAGACAGCGACTCGAGGCCGGAATTGAACCCGAGTCTCTGGCGCTGTGAGGCAGCAGAGCTAACCACTGTGCCACATCCATCCTGTCAATACCCCTCAGGATCTTAAATCATAGAATCTCTACAGTACAGAAGGAGGCCATTTGGCCCATTACGCCTGCACGGACAACAATCCTACCCAGGCCTTATTCCCGTAACCCCATGTATTTACCCTGCTAATCCTCCTGACACAAAGGGGAAATCTGGCATGGCGAATCTATTTAACCTTCACATCTTTGGACTGTGGGAGGAAACCGGAGCACCCGGAGGAAACCCACGCAGACACGGGGAGAACGTGCAGGCTCCTCACAGGCAGTGACCCAATGCCAGGAATCAAACCCGGGTCCCTGGCGCTGTGAAGCATCAGTGCTAACCACCGTACCACCATGCTGCTTGATCAGTTTTGATCAAGTCGCCTCTTACTCTTCTAAATTCTCGTGGACACAAACACAAACTAAGCAGCAGCGAACAGGGTTTTGATGATTGGGTAGCACTTGCTGGCACTCTGAATGGAACTGAGTGACTCTCTGCCCTCTTAATCCTCAATTTACTCAAAACTTTTGGCCAACTTGTAATTTTGTTAAAGGTTCAATCAAAAGATCTGTTGTTATCTAAAATCTGTGAACTGATTAGCAGCCATTCAGCCATTTCTGATGTTTATAGATTGAAGTAGATTCAATGACAATGCGAGAAATCATTTACTTTAATCTGTTTCTCAAAACAACATCTTTGAGAGGCCCTGGCTGCTCTTCATTGGACTAATCAACCTCCCTTGTGCGACAGCGGAGTCGGAAGGCAATAAAGTGAAAACTCTCCGTCATTCTGTATTTCATTTTACAGTCTAACCCCTGAGAAGGTTTGTGTTTCCCGGATATGAGAATATCAGGGCAAAAAAGCCACACAAATCACATAATGATTGCATCGTCTATCATCGAGCCTTTGACGCCGGTCCTCGCTACTTTATTGTCTGCTGTCACAAGACATCAGGAAAAGCCGCCAATGAAGATTATAATCTCCTTGTTATCTGTGTTAAATGGAGCAGCGCTAGTGATGTCTGAGCTTTAACTGATTCATGTCATGTCTTGCATACCTTTCACCCATCACGGTGTAATTCTTTGGGAAAGGTTATCCGGTTGTGTCCCAAGATGGCAGTGTTACTCCATGCTCCTTTACAATCCCGATAATGTGTTATAGAATCATAGAATCTACAGTGCAGAAGGAAGACACTTTGCCCATCGAGCCTGCACCGACAACAATCCCACCCTATCCCGTAACCCCACATATTTACCCTCCTCATCCCCCAGACACTAAGGGGCAATTTAGCGTGGCCTATCAAACTAACCTGCATATCCTTGGAGTGTGGGAGGAAATTGGAGCATCCAGAGGAAATCCACGCAGACACGGGGATAATATGCAAACTCCGAACAGACAGTGACCCGAGGCTGGAATCAAACCTCGGTCCCTGCCGCTGTGAGGCAGCAGTGCTAACCACTGGACCACCATGCCAACCTGTGCCTTTCAGAAATTTTGAAAGACTTGCATTGCCTCATTGCTGTGTTTCTCTCAACTTCCAATGTCTTTTCACAACCAGCTCTCCATCCATGAACAATATCTTTTGAAATGTCAGAGGTAATAGCGGATGCGTTAGTGGTTATTTATCAAAATTTGTTGGATTCTGGGGTAGTGCCGGCGGATTGGAAAACGGCTAATGTTACGCCGCTGTTTAAAAAAGGAAATAGACAAAAGGCGGGTAACTACAGGCCGGTTAGCTTAACGTCTGTAGAAATCATAGAAACCCTACAGTGCAGAAGGAGGCCATTCGGCCCATTGTACATGTGGGGACACACGACATAGGGAGGATAGGGGAAGGGGATATTAGGGAGGGATTTATGGAGTTGGGGTGGAAACTAAAGGCCAAGACTGACAGAGTGGTTATCTCTGGACTCTTGCCTGTACCACGGGATAGTTTAGAGAGGAATAGGGAGAGGGAAGGTTTGAATTCATGGCTGAGGGGATGGTGCAGGAGGGAGGGGTTCAG
The DNA here is from genome assembly GCF_964213995.1 of Mustelus asterias. Lineage (NCBI taxonomy): Eukaryota > Metazoa > Chordata > Chondrichthyes > Carcharhiniformes > Triakidae > Mustelus > Mustelus asterias. Next base: position 16,761,996 of record NC_135805.1, on the reverse strand, counting down.
GTACTTAAGCAATTGGGGCTCGTACTGGGGAAGGTGTGACCTCTATGAGAAGGATGGTCTACACCTTAATCAGAAGGGGACCAATATCCTGGGGGGTAAATTTGCTAAGGCCATGCAGGGAGGTTTAAACTGATTCGGGGGGGGGGAGGGATCCTGAGTAGTGGGGCTGAAAGTGAGGGATGCATGGATGGGGACTGCAATGCACGGCATTGCAGAGGTGGGGTGGAGCAGGGTTTGAAATGTGTATACTTCAATGCCAGGAGTATTCGCAATAAAGTGGGTGAACTTGCAGCGTGGATCAGTACCTGGGACTTCGATGTTGTGGCTATTTCAGAGACATGGATAGAGCAGGGGCAGGAATGGATGCTGCAGGTCCCGGGGTTCAAATGTTTTAGTCGAAGTAGGGAAGGAGGTAGAAGAGGGGGAGGGGTAGCATTATTGGTCAGAGATTGTATCACAGTGTCAGAGAGGAGGTTTGATGAGGACTTATCTGTTGAGGTAGTATGGGCGGAGATTAGAAATAGGAGAGGAGAGGTCACCCTGTTGGGAGTCTTTTATAGACCTCCTAAAAGTTCTAGAGAGGTTGAGGAAAGGATTGCGGAGTCAATCCTGCTTAGGAGTGATAGTAATAGGGCAATTGTTATGGGGGATTTTAACTTGACTAATATTGACTGGAATTGTTATAGCTCTAGCTCGTTAGAGGGGTCAGTTTTTGTTCAAAGCGTGCAGGAAGGTTTTTTGACTCAGTATGTAGACAGGCCAACTAGAGGTGAGGCTATATTGGATCTGGTGCTGGGAAATGAGCCAGACCAGGTGCTAGACTTGGAAGTTGGTGTGCATTTTGGTGATAGTGACCACAATTCGGTTACGTTCACCTTAGTGATGGAAAGGGATAGGCATGAACCTCGGGCCAGTGGTTTTAGCTGGGGGAAGGGTAATTATGAGGCTATTAGGAGAGAATTAGGAAACATAGGTTGGACTAGGAGATTACAGGGACTGGGAACGTCCGACATGTGGAGTTTTTTCAAGGAGCAGCTACTGCGAGTCTGTGATAGGTATGTCCCTGTCAGGCAAGGAGGAATTGGTAGGGCTAGGGAACCGTGGTGCACCAAAAAAGTTTCTTTGTTGGTTAAAAAGAAAAAGGAGGCTTATGTTCGGATGAGACGTGAGCACTCGGGTAGTGCACTAGAAAGCTTTAGATTGGCTAAGAGGGAGTTGAAGAGCGAGCTTAGAAGGGCTAAAAGGGGACATGAGAAGACTTTGGCGGATAGGGTTAAAGAGAATCCTAAGGCGTTCTATAGGTATGTCAAGAACAGAAGGTTGGTTAGGGCAAGTTTAGGGCCAGTTATAGATGGCAGAGGGAAGTTATGTGTGGAACCGGAGGAGATTGGTGAAGCATTGAACCAATATTTCTCTTCGGTGTTCACGCAAGGGGACATGAATATAGCGGAGGAGGACACTGGGTTGCAAGGGAGTAGAATAGACAGTATTACAGTTGATAAGGAGGATGTGCAGGATATTCTGGAGGGTCTGAAAATAGATAAATCCCCTGGTCCGGATGGGATTTATCCAAGGATTCTCTGGGAGGCAAGAGAAGTGATTGCAGAGCCTCTGGCTCTGATCTTCAGGTCGTCGTTGGCCTCTGGTATAGTACCAGAAGATTGGAGGTTAGCGAATGTTGTCCCATTGTTTAAGAAGGGGAACAGAGACTTCCCCGGGAATTATAGACCAGTGAGTCTCACTTCTGTTGTCGGCAAGATGTTGGAAAAAATTATAAGGGATAGGATTTATAGTTATTTGGAGAGTAATGAATTGATAGGTGATAGTCAGCATGGTTTTGTGGCAGGTAGGTCGTGCCTTACTAACCTTATTGAGTTTTTTGAGAAAGTGACCAAGGAGGTGGATGGGGGCAAGGCAGTGGACGTGGTAAAAATGGATTTTAGTAAGGCGTTTGATAAGGTTCACCATGGTAGGCTTCTGCAGAAAATGCAGATGTATGGGATTGGGGGTGATCTAGGAAATTGGATCAGGAATTGGCTAGCGGATAGGAAACAGAGGGTGGTGGTTGATAGTAAATATTCATCATGGAGTGCGGTTACAAGTGGTGTACCTCAGGGATCTGTTTTGGGGCCACTGCTGTTTGTAATATTTATTAATGATCTGGATGAGGGTATAGTTGGGTGGATTAGCAAATTTGCTGATGACACCAAAGTCGGTGGTGTGGTAGACAGTGAGGAAGGGTGTCGTAGTTTGCAGGAAGACTTAGACAGGTTGCAAAGTTGGGCCGAGAGGTGGCGGATGGAGTTTAATGCGGAGAAGTGTGAGGTAATTCACTTTGGTAGGAATAACAGATGTGTTGAGTATAGGGCTAACGGGAGGACTTTGAATAGTGTGGAGGAGCAGAGGGATCTAGGTGTATGTGTGCATAGATCCCTGAAAGTTGGGAATCAAGTAGATAAGGTTGTTAAGAAGGCATATGGTGTCTTGGCGTTTATTGGTAGGGGGATTGAATTTAGGAGTCGTAGCGTTATGTTGCAACTGTACACAACTCTGGTGCGGCCGCACTTGGAGTATTGTGTGCAGTTCTGGTCCCCACATTACAGGAAGGATGTGGAGGCTTTGGAGAGGGTGCAGAGGAGGTTTACCAGGATGTTGCCTGGTATGGAGGGGAGATCCTATGAGGAGAGGCTGAGGGATTTGGGATTGTTTTCGCTGGAAAGGCGGCGGCTAAGAGGGGATCTTATTGAAACATATAAGATGATTAGAGGTTTAGATAGGGTGGATAGTGATAGCCTTTTTCCTCTGATGGAGAAATCCAGCACGAGGGGGCATGGCTTTAAATTGAGGGGGGGTAGTTATAGAACCGATGTCAGGGGTAGGTTCTTTACCCAGAGGGTGGTGAGGGATTGGAATGCCCTGCCAGCATCAGTAGTAAATGCGCCTAGTTTGGGGGCGTTTAAGAGATCCGTAGATAGGTTCATGGACGAAAAGAAATTGGTTTAGGTTGGAGGGTCACAGTTTTTTTTTTTAACTGGTCGGTGCAACATCGTGGGCCGAAGGGCCTGTTCTGCGCTGTAATGTTCTATGTTCTATGAGTCTGCTCCGACCACAATCCCACCCAGGCCCTACCCCCACATATTTACCCGTTAATCCCTCTAACTACGCATCTCAGGGACAATTTTTAACCTGGCCAATCAACCTAACCTGCACATCTTTGGACTGTGGGAGGAAACCGGAGCACCCGGAGGAAACCCACACAGACACGAGGAGAATGTGCAAACTCCACACAAACAGTGACCCGAGCCAGGAATCGAACCCGGGACCCGGGAGCTGTGAAGCAGCAGTGCTAACCACTGTGCTACCGTGCCGTCTGTAGTTGGGAAAATGCTGGAATCCATCATTAAAGAAGAAATAGCAGGCCATCTGGATAAGAATGGTTCGATTAAGCAGATGCAGCATGGATTCATGAGGGAAAAGTTGTGCTTGACGAACTTGTTGGATTTTTATGAAGATGTGACTAGTGCAGTTGACGGAGGGGAACTGGTGGATGCAGTGTTTTTGGATTTCCAAAGGCGTTTGATAAGGTGCCTCACAAAAGATTGCTGAAAAAGATTGGGTCACACGGAGTTAGGGGTAGGGTGTTAGCGTGGATTGGGGATTGGCTATCCGACAGGAAGCAGAGAGTCGGAATAAATGGGTGCTTTTCTGGTTGGCAGATGGTAACTAGTGGCGTGCCGCAGGGATCGGTACTGGGGCCTCAACTATTTACCATTTATATAGACGATCTGGAGGAGGGGACTGAGTGTAGGGTAACAAAGTTTGCAGACGACACAAAGATAAGTGGAAAAGTGAATCGTGTGGAGGGCGTAGAAGGTCTGCAGAGAGATTTGGACAGGCTGAGTGAGTGGGCGAGGATCTGGCAGATGGAGTATAACGTTGACAAATGCGAGGTTATTCACTTTGGAGGAAATAATAGCAAATTGGACTATTATGTGCATGAGATGCAAAAACCCAGTCTGCAGGTGCAACAGGTGATCAAGAAGGCAAATGGGATGTTGGCCTATATCGCAAGGGGGATAGAATATAAAAGCAGAGGTGTCTTGCTGCATCTGTACAGGGCATTGGTGAGGCCGTAGCTGGAATACTGTGTGCAGTATTGGTCCCCTTATTTGCGGAAGGATATATTGGCCTTGGAGGGAGTGCAGAGAAGGTTCACCAGGTTGATACCAGAGATGAGGGGTGTTGATTATGAGGAGAGACTGAGCAGATCGTTGGGATTTAGAAGGCTGAGGAGGGATCTTATAGAGACCTATAAGATAATGAAGGGTCTGGATAGGGTAGAGGTGGAGAGATTCTTTCCACTTAGAAAGGAAACGAGAACTAGAGGGCACAGCCTCAAAATAAAGGGGGGTCAGTTTAGGACAGAGTTGAGGAGGAACTTCTTCTCTCAGAGGGTGGTGAATCTCTGGAATTTTCTGCCCACTGAAGTGGTGGAGGCTACCTCGTTGAATATGTTTAAATCACATAGATGGATTCCTGATGGGTAAGGGAATTAGGGGTTATAGGGATCAGGCGGGTAAGTGGAACTGATCCACTTCAGATCAGCCATGATCTTATTGAATGGCGGGGCAGGCTCGAGGGGCTAGATGGCCTACTCCTGCTCCTATTTCTTATGTCCTTATGTTCTTATGTTCTTTGGTCACCCTTCCAAACAACTGTCCATCTTATTGCCTGTTTTGATCAATCTAGCCCTCTCACTTATCCTTATCATGGGGAATCAGTGGCACAGTGATATTGCCGCTTTACTAGTAATCCAGAGGCCTGCTCTGGGGACCGGGGTTCGAATCCACCACGGCAGATTTAATAACTCAATGAAATATCTTAGATCACGTACCAGCTGACTCAAGAACAGCGAACCTAGGCCTGTCGACCCTGCAGAGTCCTCCTTATTAACATCTGGGGGCTTGTGCCCAAAATTGGGAGAGCTGTGTCATAGAATGGTCAAGCAACAGCCTGGGGGAGATGATGGTCTAGTGGTACTATCGTTAGACTATGAATCCAGAAACTCAACTAATGTTCTGGGGACCCAGGTTCAAATTTGAATGGTGGAATTTGAATTCAATAAAAAATACCTGGAATTAAGAATCTACTGATGACCATGAATCGATTGTCAGGAAAAAACAATCAGTTCACTAATGTCTCTAAGGGAAGGGAATCTGCTGTCCTTACCTGGTCTGGCCTACATGTGACTCCAGACCCACAGCAATCTTAACCTCGGGCAACTAGGGATGGGCAACAAATGCTGGCCAGCCAGGAACGCCCATATCCCACAAATGAATTTTTTTAAAACTCATGGGACTATCCTTTACAAATAATACCCCAGAAACCACCCTTACCATCCTTGGATATGTCCTATCCCGCTGGCAGGACAGACCCAGTAGAGGTGGTGGCACAGTGGTATAACAGTCAGGAGGGAGTTGCCCTGGAAGTCCTGAACATTGACTCAGGACACCATGATGTCTCATGGCACCAGGTCAAACATGGGCAAGGATACCTCCTGCTGATTACCACATACCGTCCCCGCCCCCCCCCCCCCCCCCCCCCCACCCCCCCTCAGCTGATGAACACCACTTGGAGAATTCAGTGAATGAGGTAAGGGTTCAGAGTGTATTCTGGCTGGGGAACTTCAATGTCCATCATCAAGAGTGGCTCGGTGGTACCACCACAGACCAAGCTGGCTGGGTCTTAAAGGACATTGCTGCTAGACTGGGACCGCGGTAGGTGTCTTAGAATCCTACACTGCCGAAAGAGGCCAAGAGGCCCATCGAGCCTGCACTGACAACAATCCCACCCAAGCCCTATCGCTGTAATCCCATGCATATATCCTAGCTCGTCCACCCGACATTAAGGGGTAATTTAGCATGGCCAATCCACCTAACCAGCACATCTTTGGACTGGTGGTGAGGGAACCAACAAGAGGGAAATCAAACTTGACCTCATCCTTACCAACCTGCCTGCCGCTGGTGCATCTTTCCATGTCAGTATCGGTAGGAGTGACCATTGCACAGATCTTGTGTAGACAAAGGCCTATCTTCACATTGAGAATACCCTCCATCATATTGTGTGGCACTACCACCATGCTAAATGGGACAGACTTCGAGCAGATCTAGCAACTCACGACTGGACATCCATAAGATGCTTTGGACTATCAGCCGCAGCAGAACTGTAATCCACCACAATCTGTAACCACCCGGCATACCTCCCACTCTACCACTACCACCAGGTCAGAGGATCAATCCTGGTTCAATGGAGAGTGCAGGAGGGCATGCCGGGAGCAGCACCAGCAAATGAGGGGTCAACCTGGTGAAGCTACAACACAGGACGTCTTGCATACCAAACAGCATAAACAACAAATGATAGACAGAACTCAAATCCCACATCCAATGAATCCGATCTAGGCTCTGAAGTCCTGTCACATCCAGTCGGGAATGGTGATGGACAATTAAACAACTCACTGGAGGAGGAGGCTCCACAAATATCCCCCTTCTCAATGATGGAGGAGCCCAGCACATCAGTGCAAAAGATAAGGCTGAAGCATTCACAATCGACAGGTGGGGAGGTGGATTTGAGACCAGGGAGAGAACAGCCATGATCTGATTGAATGGCGGGGCAGGCTCGAAGGGCTGGATTTGCCGACTTCTGCTCATAATTCCAATGTTGCTTATATTTTGGATGAGGTAAACAAGGAAAATCTGTTCCCATTAGTTGAGGGTACATGAACGAGGGGGCACAGATTGAAGATTCTGGCTCAGAGATGTTTGGGGGGTTGGGGTTGGGGGGGGCGGGGGGGAGTGGGGTGTATGGGGAAGTATGCAGTGGGTGGTAAATAACCTGGAACTTGTTGCTTACACAGGTGGTGAAAGTAGAGATGATTAATAATTTCAAATGGTAATTGGGTGGACACTTGGGGGAAACTTGCAGAGCTGCGTGGATAGAGCGGGAGTAACTGGATCTCTCCGCCAGAGAGCCAGCATCGATGCAATGGGTCAAATGGCCTCCTCCAGTCCCACAAATTTTGAATGGACCTACCTCACATCAGAAACATAGAAACATAGAAAACTACAGCACAAAACAGGCCCTTCGGCCCCACAAGTTGTGCCGAACATATCCCTACCTTTTAGGCCTACCTATAACCCTCCATCCTATTAAGTCCCAGGAGTCTCTTAAAAGACCCGATTGAGTTTGCCTCCACCACCACTGACGGCAGCCGATTCCACTCGCCCACCACTCTCTGTGTGAAAAGCTTCCCCCTAACATTTCCCCTGTACCTACCCCCCAGCACCTTAAACCTGTGTCCTCTCGTAGCAGCCATTTCCACCCTGGGAAAAAGCCTCTGAGAGTCCACCCGATCCATGCCTCTCAACATCTTATATACCTCTATTAGGTCTCCTCTCATCCTACGTCTCTCCAAGGAGAAAAGAGCGAGCTCCCTCAGCCTATCCTCATAAGGCATGCCACTCAATCCAGGCAACATCCTTGTAAATCTCCTCTGCACCCTTTCAATCTTTTCCACATCCTTCCTGTAATGAGGCGACCAGAACTGAGCACAGTACTCCAAGTGGGGTCTGACGAGGGTCTTATATAGCTGCATCATGTTCCCCGGACTCCTAAACTCAATCCCTCGATTGATAAAGGCCAGCACACCATACGCCTTCTTAACCACCTCCTCCACCTGCAGGGCCGATTTTAGAGTCCTATGGACCAGGACCCGAAGGTCCTTCTGATCCTCTACCGTACTAAGAGTCTTTCCCTTTATATTGTACTCCTTCATCCCATTCAACCTGCCAAAATGGACCACTACGCATTTATCTGGGTTGAAGTCCATCTGCCACTTCTCCGCCCAGTCTTGCATCCTATCTATGTCCCTCTGTAACCTCTGACATCCCTCCAGACTATCCACAACCCCACCAACCTTCGTGTCGTTGGCAAACTTACCAACCCATCCCTCCACTTCCTCATCCAGGTCATTTATGAAAATGACAAACAGCAAGGGTCCCAGAACAGATCCCTGGGGCACACCGACCTCCAATTAGAAAAAGACCCATCTATACACACTCTCTGCCTCCTTTGGGCAAGCCAGTTCTGGATCCACAGGGCAGCAGCCCCTTGGATCCCATGCCCTCTCACTTTTTCTAGAAGCCTTGCATGGGGGAACTTATCGAACGCCTTGCTAAAATCCATATAAACCACATCTACCGCTTTCCCTTCGTCAATATGTTTAGTCACATTTTCGAAGAACTCCACCAGGCTCGTAAGGCACGATCTGCCTTTGACAAAGCCATGCTGAGTATTCTTGAGCATACTAAACCTCTCTAAATGCTCATAAATCTTGTCCCTCAGGATCTTCTCCATCAGCTTACCAACCACTGAGGTTAGACTCACCGATCGGTAATTTCCTGGACTATCCCTATTCCCCTTCTTGAAAATAGGAACCACATCCGCAATCCTCCAATCCTCCGGCACCTCTCCTGTCTCCATCGATGATGCAAAGATCATTGCCAGAGGCTCTGCAATCTCTTTCCTCGCCTCCCACAGTAACCTGGGGTACATCCCATCCGGACCCGGCGACTTATCTATCTTGATGCCATTCAAAGATTCCAGCACAACCTCTTTGTTAAAGTCCACATACTCAATCTTTTCAGTCCACCGCAAGCCCACAGTACATCCACCCAAGTCCTTCTCCTCTGTGAAAACCGAGGCAAAATACTCATTAAGCACCTCTGCCATTTCTACTGGTTCCGTACTGATTTTCCCGCCTTCACCTATTCCTTCACGTCTCATCCTTTTACTCTTCACATATTTATAGAACGCCTTAGGGTTTTCCTTAATTCTACTTGATCTTTCTCTATACTCTAGCTATGACTGTAACACTACTTTTTGCACTCTCTTGTTTCTTTTCTATGAATGGTATGCTTTGTATAGCGTGCAAAAAAAAATACTTTTCACTGTACGTTAATACATGTGGCGATAATAAATCAAATCAAATCAAATCACAAAAGACTCAAGGACTGGGATTCCCGGACCTCGTCCTTGGCCGGGATTCTCCGCTCTCTTCCTTGGCCCAGATTCTCCAACTTCGTCCTTGGCCGGGATTCTCCGACCTCCTCCTTGGCCGGGATTCTCTGACTTCCTCCTTGGCCGGGATTCTCTGACTTCGTCCTTGGCTGGGATTCCCTGACCTCGTCCTTGGCCGGGATTCTCCGCTCTCATCCTTGGCTGGGATTCCCTGACCTCCTCCTTGGCCAGGATTCTCCGCTCTCGCTGCTGTGAATGGAGTTTTGACCGAGCGCTAAATTCTCCGTGCCCATTGCGGCAGCGGCAAGTGTTACAATATCAGAGAATTCCAGCCTATGGTTCGAAGACAGGAGGGCGTTGGGAAAAAAACAAACATAAAAGTCCTGTTTGAAGGATACTATTGAATTTGTTTCCACCAACCTATGTAGCAGTGAGTTCCAAATCCTGACAAACTGTTTACTGTATAAAAAGAGATTTCCTCAGGTTGCCTCTGGTTCTTGTGCCAATCATATTAAAGTCGTGGCCCCCTGTCATCAATGCTTCAGGCTTTGTGGCATAGTTGGTTCAAGTGCCTGTTTGGTAAACCGGCGATCCTGGGTTCACATCCCAGTGGTTCCTTCATCACATTCCAGTGATCTATACTACTGCACAAGGCGAAATATCTCCCCCTGCCCTCCCCACCCCCCCTATCCCGCCCTTGACAGCTTCCAACCTCACAGTCTCCCAACCCCGGACAATCTGGCTCCTACCTACTTCCCAAAAATTTTATTCCCTCCCCCTGCAGTATAAATATCTCCCACTTTCTGTGCCTTTTAGATTTGACAAAGGGTCATGTGGACTCGAAACGTCAGCTCTTTTCTCTCCTTCCAGATGCTGCCAGACCTGCTGAGATTTTCCAGCATTTTCTCTTTTGGTTTCAGATTCTGCAGTAATTTGCTTTTATCAACACTTCAGTCACTGGAACAGTTTCTCTGTGTTTACTCAACTTACACCAATCATGATTTTGAAAGCCCCGATTAAATCTCCTGTCAACCTCCCCCGCTCCAAGGATGATGGCCCCAGCCTGATATGACTGGATGTGATTTGATTTTTATAGTCACATGTATTGGGATACAGTGAAAAGGATTGGTTCTTGTGCGCGATACAGACAAAACATACCGTTCATAGAGTACATAGGGGAGAAGGATAGGAGAGGGTGCAGAATTTAGTGTTAGTCAAAGCTAGGGTGTCGAGAATGGTCAGCTTAATATAAGATAAAAGCAAAGTACTGCAGAAAATACTGCGGAGCCCTCAGCTCTGACCAAGGGTCATCTAGACTTGAAACATTGGCCCTATTCTCTCTCCCCAGATGCTGTCAGACCTGCTGAGGTTTTCCAGCATTTCCTGTTTTTGTTTCCGATTCCAGCTTACCTGTTCTCCTGTCCTTTTGGCCTTTTGCAATGTTCTAGCGAACCCCAAAGCAAACTGGAGGAACAGCATCTCATCTTCCGATTGGGCGCTTTACAGCCTTCCAGACTGAACATCGAGTTCAACAACTTCAGAGCATGAACTCTCCCCTCCACCTTCACCCCATTTCCATTTATTTTATTTCATTCTGTTTCTTCTTTTCATCTCATTCGTCTGTCCATTTTTATCATTCTTCTTTCTCTCTTCCATTTACCCACTCCTCCATTGCCACTCTCCCTCTTGCGGTCTTGGGCAGGAGCCATACCAAGCTGTGCTTCAACCAGAAAGGATGCTTTCTATGGTGCATCTGTAAAAGTTGGTGAGAGTCAGAACTGACATGCCGAATTTCCTAAGCCTCCTGAGAAAGTGGAGGCGTTGGTGGGTCTCCATTCTCTCAGTAAAAGCGTGTGAGCCTGTCCAGAATTGAGCCTTACTCTGAAACCCCTGATGCAGCAAATGCCTGGCCTCCATGCTGGGATGAAGAATCCTTTGTGGGATTAATCCTGTCAGCAAGATTTCTTTTTATAACTGAGTGGATTGTTAGAAAGTGTGGTGGAAGTGGGTTAAGCTATGAACTTTCAGAAGGGAATTGGATAAATACTTAAATGGGATAAGGGGGCGCCAGGGGAAAGAGCAGGGGAGGGAGAATAATTGGATAGTTCTAAGAAACAGCCAGCACAGATATGACATACCAAAAGGCCTCCTCCTGTGCTGTATCATTTTATGATCCTATAAATCTTTCGAGGATTTGAAACTGTGATTAAATGCATTCCTCGAGGTTTCATCACATGAATTTCCCCTCACGCTTCACCATTATTCAGCCAACACATCCATCCATGTGACGCACTGCCTTCAAATGCCAAAGCATTCTTTCCAGATGTATCAGAGCTTGATATGGCTCCTGCTCTGTCCAAGACCACAAGAAACTACAAAGGGTCATGAACGAAGCCCAGTCCATCACTCAAACCAGCCTCCCATCCATTGACACTGTCTACACTTCCCGCTGCCTCGGAAAAGCAGCCAGCAGAATCAAGGACCCCATGCACCCCGGGCATTCTCTCTTCCACCTTCTTCCATCGGGAAAAAGATACAAAAGTCTGAGGTCACGTACCAGCCAACTCAAGAACAGCTTCTTCCCTGCTGCCATTAGACTTTTGAATGCACCTATCTCGTATTAAGTTGATCTTTCTCTACACCCTAGCTATGACTGTAACACTACATTCTGAACTCTTTCGTTTCCTACCCTATGAACGGTATGTTTTGTCTGTATAGCGCACAAGAAACAATACTTTTCACTGTATCCTAATACATGTGACAATAATAAGTCAAATCAAATTAAATCAAATGGAGAACAGAAAGACTTATTACCCAACTGGATAAAAGCAAATTACTGAGGATGCTGGAATCTGAAACCAAAAGAGAAAATGTTGGAAAATCTCAGCAGGTCTGGCAGCATCTGTAAGGAGAGAAAAGAGCTGATGTTTCGAGTCCAGGCGACCCTTTGTCAAAGCCCAATTGGATGACGCTTAACTATCAACCAAGCAGCCTGTTTTTCCTATTTTCATATTTGGCAAAGAGAAATGTTCAAAGAAAATGACAAAACTAACAATCTTTTTTGATGTCCCAATGACTTTCCCTCGAGGGTTGCTCAAAACAGTGTCCTGGAGATAGTTACATAGAAACATAGAAAAACTGCAGCACAATACAGGCCCTTCAGCCCACAAGGTTGTGCCGAACATGTTCCTACCTTAGCGATTACTATAACCCTCTATCTTACGAAGTTCCATGTACTTATCTAAAAGTCTCTTAAAAGACCCTATCGAATCCGCCTCCACCACCGTTGCTGGCAGCCCATTCCACACACCCACCACCCTCTGAGTGAAAAACTTACCCCTGACATCTTCTCTGTACCTACTCCCAGCACCTTAAACCTGTGTCCTCTTGTGGCAACCATTTCAGCCCTGGGAAAAAGCCTCTGACTATCCACTCGATCAATACCTCTCAACATCTTATACACCTCTATCAGGTCACCTCTCACCCTTCGTCTCTCCAAGGAGAAAAGGCCGAGCTCACTCAACCTATCCTCATAAGGCATGCTCCCCAACCCAGGCAACATCCTTGTAAATCTCCTCTGCACCCTTTCTATGGCTTCCACATCCTTCCTGTAATGAGGTGACCAGAACTGAGCACAGTACTCCAAGTGTGGTCTGACCAGGGTCTTATATAGCTGCAACATTATCTCACGACTTCTAAACTCAATTCCTCGATTGATGAAGGCCAGTACACCATACACCTTCTTAACCACAGCCTCAACCTGCACAGCTGCTTTGAGCGTCCTATGAACTCGGACTCCAAGATCCTTCTGATCTTCCACTTTGCCAATAGTCCTACCATTAATATTATATTCCGCCATCCTATTTGACCTGCCAAAATGAACCACCTCACACTTATCTGGGTTGAACTCCATCTGCCACTTCTCCGCCCAGTCTTGCATCCTATCAATGTCTCGCTGCAACTTCGGACATCCCTCCACACTATCCACAACACCTCCAACCTTTGTGTCATCAGCAAACTTACCAACCCATCCCTCCACTTCCTCATCCAGATCATTTATAAAAATCACAAAGAGTAAGGGTCCCAGAACAGATTCCTGGGGCACTCCACTGGTGACCGACCTCCATGCAGAATATGACCCATCTATAACCACTCTTTGCCTTCTGTGGGCAAGCCAGTTCTGGATCCACAAAGCAATGTCCCCTTGGATCCCATGCCCCCTCACTTTCTCAATAAGCCTTGCATGGGGCACCTTATCAAATGCCTTGCTGAAGTCCATATATACTACATCTACTGCTCTTCCTTCATCAATGTGTTTAGTCACATACTCAAAAAATTCAATCAGGCTCGTAAGGCATGATCTGCCTTTGACAAAGCCATGCTGACTATTCTTAATCATATTATACCCCTCCAAATGTTCATAAATCCTGCCTCTCAGGATCTTCTCCATCAACTTACCAACCACTGAGGTTAGACTCACTGGTCTATAAGTTCCAGGGCTATCTCTACTCCTTTCTTGAATAAAGGAACAACATCCGCAATCCTCCAATCCTCCGGAACCTCTCCCGTCTCCATTGATGATGCAAAGATCATCGCCAGAGGCTCAGCAATCTCCTCCCTCGCTTCCCACAGTAGCCTGAGGTACATCTCATCTGGTCCCGGCAACTTATCTAACTTGATGCTTTTCAAAAGCTCCAACACATCCACTTTCTTAATATCTACATGCTCAAGCTTTTCAGTCTGCTGCAAGTCTGCACTACAACCACCAAGATCCTTTTCCATAGTGAATACTGAAGTAAAGTATTCATTAAGTACCTCTGCTATTTCTTCCGGTTCCATACAAACTTTCCCACTGTCACACTTGATAGGTCCTGTTCTTTCGTGTCTTATCCTCTTGCTCTTCACTTACTTGTAGAATGCCTTGGGGTTTTCCTTAATCCTGCCTGCCAAGGCCTGCTCATGACCCCTTCTGGCTCTCCTAATTTCCTTCTTAAGATCCTTCCTATTAGCCGTATACTCTTCAAGATCTCTAACATTACCTCGCTCCCTGAACCTTTTGTAAGCTTTTCTTTTCTTCTTGACTAGATTCATTACAGCCTTTGTACACCACGGTTCCTGTAACCAACCATAACTTCCCTGTCTCATTGGAACGTTGCTATGCAGAACTCCAGACAAATATTCCCTGAAAATTTGCCACATTTCTTCCGTACATTTCCCTGAGAAAACCTCTTTCCAATTTAAGCCTCCAACTTCCTGCCTGATAGCCTCATAACTCCCCTTACTCCAATGAAACACTTTTCTAACTTGTCTGATCCTATCTCTCTCCAATGCTATTGTAAAGGAGATAGAATTATGATCACTATCTCCAAAATGCTCTCCCACTGAGAGATCTGACACCTGCCCAGGTTCATTTCCCAATACCAAATCAAGTACAGCCTCTCCTCTTGTAGGCTTATCTACATATTGTGTCAAGAAACCCTCCTGAACACACCTAACAAACTCCTCCCCATCTACACCCCTTACTCTAGGGAGATTCCAATCCAATCAATATTTGGGAAATTAAAATCTCCCATCACGACAACTCTGTTCTTATTACACATTTCCAGGATCTGGTTCCCTATCTGCTCCTCAACATCCCTGTTACTATTGGGCGGCCTATAGAAAACACACAGTAAAGTTATTGACCCCTTCCTGTTCCAAACCCACAGAGACTCCGTAGACAATCCCTCCATGGTGTCCATCTTTTCTACAGCCGTGACACTATCTCTGTTCAACAGTGCCACACCTCCACCTCTTTTGCCTCCCTCCCTGTCCCTTCTGAAACATCTAAAACCCGGCACTTGAAGTAACCAGTCCTGTCCCTGAGTCATCCAAGTCTCTGTAATGGCCACCACATCATATTTCCAAGTAGTGATCCACGCTCTAAGCTCATCCACTTTGTTCACAACACTCCTTGCATTAAAATAGACACATCTCAAACCTTCGGTCTGAGCGCTCCCCTTCTCTATCACCTGCCTGTCCTCCCTCTCACACTGTCGACAAGCTTTCTCTATTTGTGAGCTAACCTCCTCTCTCCCAACCATCCTAGTTTGAACTCTCCCCAGTAGCCTTAGCAAACCTCCCCACCAGGATATCGGTGCCCCTGAGATTCAAGTGCAACCCATCCTTATTGTACAGGTCACAACTGCCCCAAAAGAGGTCCCAATGATGCAGAAACCTGAATCCCTGCCCCCTGCTCCAATCCCTCAGCCATGCATTTATCCTCCACCTCATTCCATTCCTACTCTCTCTGTCACGTGGCACAGGAAGCAATCCTGAGATTACTACCTTTGCGGTCCTTCTTCTCAACTCTCTTCCCAAATCCCTATATTCTCCTTTCAGGACCTCTTCCCTTTTCCTACCTATGTCATTGGTACCAATATGTACCACGACCTCTGGCTCTTCTCCCTCCCACTTCAGGATACCTTGGACGCGATCAGAAACATCCCGGACCCTGGCACCAGGGAGGCAAACTACCATCCGAGTTTCTTGACCGCGTCCACAGAATCGCCTGTCTGACCCCCTCACTATTGAGTCCCCTATCACTACTGCCTTCCTCCTCCTTTCCCTACCCTTCTGAGCTACAGGGCCAGACTCTGTGCCGGAGGCACGGCCACTGTTGCTTCCCCCAGGTAGGCTGTCCCCCCCAACAGCACTCAAACAGGAGTACTTATTGTTAAGGGGCACAGCCACTGGGGTACTCTCTAGTACCTGACCTTTCCCCTTCCCCTTCCTAACCGTGACCCACTTGTCTGCCTCCCGAGGCCCCGGTGTGACCACCTGCCTGTAACTCCTCTCTATCACCTCCTCATTCTCCCTGACCAGACGAAGGTCATCGAGCTGCAGCTCCAGTTCCCTAACATAGAACATAGAACATAGAAAGCCACAGCACAAACAGGCCCTTCGGCCCACAAGTTGCGCCGATCACATCCCCACCTCTAGGCCTATCTATAGCCCTCAATCCCATTAAATCCCATGTACTCATCCAGAAGTCTCTTAAAAGACCCCAACGAGTTTGCCTCCACCACCACCGACGTCAGCCGATTCCACTCACCCACCACCCTCTGAGTGAAAAACTTACCCCTGACATCTCCTCTGTACCTACCCCCCAGCACCTTAAACCTGTGTCCTCTCGTAGCAACCATTTCAGCCCTTGGAAATAGCCTCTGAGAGTCTACCCTATCCAGACCTCTCAACATCTTGTAAACCTCTATCAGGTCACCTCTCATCCTTCGTCTCTCCAGGGAGAAGAGACCAAGCTCCCTCAACCTATCCTCATAAGGCATGCCCCCCAATCCAGGCAACATCCTTGTAAATCTCCTCTGCACCCTTTCAATGGCTTCAACATCTTTCCTGTAATGAGGTGACCAGAACTGCGCGCAGTACTCCAAGTGGGGTCTAACCAGGGTCCTATAAAGCTGCAGCATTATCTCCCGACTCCTAAACTCAATCCCTCGATTAATGAAGGCCAGTACGCCGTACGCCTTCTTGACCGCATCCTCCACCTGCGAGGCCGATTTAAGAGTCCTATGGACCCGGACCCCAAGGTCCTTCTGATCCTCTACACTGCTAAGAATGGTACCCTTCATATTATACTGCTGCTTCATCCCATTGGATCTGCCAAAATGGATCACCACACACTTATCCGGGTTGAAGTCCATCTGCCACTTCTCCGCCCAGTCTTGCATTCTATCTATGTCTCGCTGCAACTTCTGACATCCCTCCAAACTATCCACAACACCACCTACCTTGGTGTCGTCAGCAAACTTACCAACCCATCCCTCCACTTCCTCATCCAGGTCATTTATGAAAATGACAAACAGCAAGGGTCCCAGAACAGATCCCTGGGGCACTCCACTGGTCACTGACCTCCATGCAGAGAAAGACCCCTCCACAGCCACTCTCTGCCTTCTGCAGGCAAGCCAGTTCTAACGCGGTCCCTTAGGAGCTGCAGCTTGACACACCTGGTGCAGACATGGATGCCCGGGAGGGTAGGAGACTCCAGGACCTCCCACATCCGACACTGGCCTCACACTCATAATTCCCCCTTCAATTCTTCAATTCCTGAAGACTCCAGGTCATTCCTGGAGGGTTGGCAACTCTAACTCTACCCCATCCGAGGTCGAACATCTTCTTTATCAGCAAGAAGAGAGATCTAGGACTTTCATGAGCTGAGTCACTCATTCATTCAAGAGATAAGCACGCTGAGTCATTTGGAGAGCCATTTAAATAAAAACATAATTTACTATTATCATTACTATCATTATCATTACAATCATGGGGCAGCATGGTAGCACAGTGGTTAGCACCACTGCCTCACATCGTCAGGGACCCGGGTTCGATTCCAGCCTTGGGTCACTGTCTGTGTGGAGTTTGCACATTCTTCCCGTGTCTGTGTGGGTTTCCTCCGGGTGCTCCGGTTTCCTCCCATTGTGTAACGATGTGCAGGTTGATTGGCCATGCTAAATTGACCCGAGTGTCAGGGGCACTAACAGGGTAAATATGTGGGGTTACGGGAATAGGGCCTGGGTGGGATTGCGGTCAGTGCAGATTCGATGGGCTGAATGGCCTCCTTCTGCACTGCAGGGATTCTATGATTCTACCGTCTCAAAGATCTGTTAAAACTGCATGGCATTCCAACTTATCTTATCAGGCGTCTGGTAGATCTTTATTAATTTTTTTAAATATCAATTTGTTTTTCTGGAAGTGTATTTAGACTGCTATCAGCTGCTTGAGTATATGAAGTGTAGGCCGCAGCCTGACTCCATTTCCTAGGCAGCACACAGCATAATGACAGACACAGGGGCCTTTCCATTCAGTGTGGGGTTTCAGCTGATCCAAAAGCAGGTGGGATCAATGACCCTGTGAGACTGGCCCTCAGACTTATTTTATTTATTTATTTATCAGCGTCACAAGTAGGCTTACATTAACACTGCAATGATGTCCCTGTGAAAATCCCCTAGTCACCACACTCCGATGCCTGATCGGGTAAACTGAGGGAGAATTTAGCATGGCCAATTCACCTAACCAGCACGTCTTCCATAAGAACATAAGAAAATAAGAACATAAGAACTAGGAGCAGGAGTAGGCCATCTAGCCCCTCAAGCCTGCTCCACCATTCAATAAGATGATGGCTGATCTTTTGTTGGACTCAGCTCCACTTACCCGCCCGCTCACCATAACCCTTAATTCCTTTACTGTTCAAAAATGTATCTATCCTTGCCTTAAAAACATTCAATGAGGTAGCCTCAACTGCTTCACTGGGCAGGGAATTCCATAGATTCACAACCCTTTAGAACCATAGACCATAGAACCATAGAAAATTACAGCTCAGAAACAGGCCTTTTGGCCCTTCTTGTCTGTGCCGAACCATTTTATGCCTAGTCCCACTGATCTGCACTTGGACCACATCCCTCCACACCCCTCTCATCCATGAACCCGTCCAAGTTTTTCTTAAATGTTAAAAGTGACCCCGCATTTACCACTTTATCTGGCAGCTCATTCCACACTCCCACCACTCTCTGCGTGAAGAAGCCCCCCCTAATATTCCCTTTAAACTTTTCTCCTTTCACCCTTAACCCATGCCCTCTGGTCTTTTTCTCCCCTAGCCTCAGCGGAAAAAGCCTGCTTGCATTCACTCTATCTGTACCCATCAAAATCTTATACACCTCTATCAAATCTCCCCTCAATCTTCTACGCTCCAGGGAATAAAGTCCCAACCTATTCAATCTCTCTCTGTAACTCAGCTTCTCAAGTCCCGGCAACATCCTTGTGAACCTTCTCTGCACTCTTTCAATCTTATTTACATCCTTCCTGTAACTAGGTGACCAAAACTGTACACAATACTCCAAATTCGGCCTCACCAATGCCTTATATAACCTTACCATAACACTCCAACTTTTATACTCGATACTCCAATTTATAAAGGCCAATGTACCAAAGGCACTCTTTACAACCCTATCCACCTGTGACGTCACTTTTAGGGAATTCTGTACCTGTATTCCCAGATCTCTCTGTTCAACTGCACTCTTCAGAGTCCTACCATTTACCCTGTATGTTCTACTTTGATTTGTCCTTCCAAAGTGCAATATCTCACACTTGTCTGCGTTAAATTCCATTTGCCATTTTTCAGCCCATTTTTCTAGTTGGTCCAAATCCCTCTGCAAGCTTTGAAAACCTTCCTCACTGTCCACTACACCTCCAATCTTTGTATCATCAGCAAACCTGCTGATCCAATTGACCACATTATCATCCAGATCATTGATATAGATGACAAACAACAATTTTGTGTGAAGAAGTTCCTCCTCAACTCAGTCCTGAATCTGCTCCCCCTTATTTTGAGGCCATGCCCCCCGCCAATGGAAACAACTTCCCTGCTTCTATCTTATCTATTCCCTTCATAATCTTATATGTTTCTATAAGATCTCCCCTCATTCTTCTGAATTCCAATGAGTATAGCCCCAGTCTATTCAGTCTCTCCTCATAAGCCAACCCTCTCAACTCTGGAATCAACCTCATGAATCTCCTCTGCACCCCCTCCAGTGCCCTCGAAGTGTGGGAGGAAACCAGAGCACCTGGACAAAACCCACGCAGACACGGGGAGAATGTGCAAACTCTGCACAGACAGCGACCCAAGCCAGGAATCAAACCCGGGTCCCCTGGCGCTGTGAAGCAGCAGTGCTAACCCACTGTGCCACCGTGCTGTCTGCGCTGTACAGATGCAATTGTCTTTAAGGTTTGCTCCCTCGGGCTGTGTCGAGTTAGCTGTGTGGCAGGATAGGGTAGAGTTGGCCTTGGTGTCACTTGGATAGGGAGCAAAACAGCTAATCAGGGTTCATTTTCTGGATTGGTGACTCCTACAGGGAAGTGTGGACATGTGAAGTAAAGATAAGACCCATCCTGTGATTCTCCCCAAAGCCCATCGCAGTGTCAATAGTTCAGAACATTTATCTGATTGCAGCGATGTGAGATAACAAGAAAACATTGATACACTTTGAAAACAATCTTTATTGTGGGTAAGTGTGAATAACATCTTTTGGGAGGAAGAATTAGGAGGTCACATATTCCTTGGAAAATAAAATGGTTTTTATTGGGAAGAGGAACATAGCAGCAATATAGGTTAATAAGGACATAAT
The DNA here is from genome assembly GCF_964213995.1 of Mustelus asterias. NCBI lineage: Eukaryota > Metazoa > Chordata > Chondrichthyes > Carcharhiniformes > Triakidae > Mustelus > Mustelus asterias. The sequence goes on along the minus strand of NC_135805.1, from coordinate 16,741,747 downwards.
TATACAAAACTGAACACTTGATTTCTGGAGGGTGTGGTTAATGTGAGTTTATAAAGAATGTAAATACTAGAGGGGAAACAACAGTGCATGGCCCCTTTAAAATCTGGTTTTGTTTAATGCTGAGATGTTTAAAATGCAGAGTACACCCAGACTCTAAGTTGCAACATTTGTATTGAGGACCAGACAACAGGGTTGCCTTGGCTACAGGCTCTGCAAGTTTTTGTATTTTGTTAGCCTATGAGTTTAAAGACGACACTCAGCTAACAGCCTATGGGCCCGATTTTACCATTTTGATTCTAAGGGCTGAATCTGGGAGTGTTTCAGATCTGACTTTTAGACCCGTTCCAGGCGCCCCCATACGCACTGTGTCTGAAACAATAGCAGTGAGTCTGAATCGTGCTGCAGAGCCCTGTGGGTGGGGCTTATTGCACCCGAAACGCTGCAGCTCCGATCGGAGCCTTCAACTGCGCAGTAAAAGAAATCGAAAAATGTTCTCCTGCTACATCGCTCCCAGGCCGGATAGTGCCTTCCCCCTGGCCCCCATAGACATTGCCTCACCCCCACAACATAACTGTCCCCCTTATCCCCCACCCCCCACAATCCAGACTGATCACAGCCCCCTGCCCCCCTTCCCCCCCCCCCACCAATTGCACACAGAGTGGCAGCAGACCGCCCTTTCCCCGCAACCAGAGAGCCATCTCTCCCACCTCCTTCCTCAACCCCCCCCCCACCAGAGAGTGATCTGACCTGCTCCCTCCTCACCCTCCACCGGAGAGACATCTGACCCGCCTCCCTCCTCACCCCCACCAGACAGCAATCTGACCCGTCTCCCTCCTCACCCTCCACTGGAGAGACATCTGACCCACCTCCCTCCCCCCCCACCCCCCACCAGAGAGCCATCTAACCCACTTCCAACTATCACCCCCTCCCCCCAACCACCGATCTGAGCCAGTGAGCCAGTGGAAGCTCTGAACTTACCTCCTCAGAAGCTGGAGCACCCGAATCGGACCTTTGCGGACCATGTCTGTTTCGTGCCGAATCTGGATGGGTGAACCTGGTGGTAAAGGGGGAAATGTCGGTAAGTTTGGGCATCCAACCCATTAAGTCAATTTAAATGCATCCACATGCATTCAAATTGCCATCGCGTCCATTTTGGGCGCAGTCCCGATCGTGGCCATTTTAGGCGCTTGGTAAAGGGGGAGCAGATGCGGAGATGATCACAGATCGCGCAACTCGCTTCATGCCCGACTTAACCAAGTTTGTGCTCGAAAATGGGTGCAACTTGATAGTAAAATTGGGCCCTATGAGTTTAAAGAAGACACTCAGCTGAAGGGAACCTATCAGATTTGAATTTGCTGTTGCTGTCAGCATCAAACCAATCCTGATGTAGAAGATGCAAAGGTCATCAGGAATATAAAAGAGGAACTCAACTGCCTTCAGTTCAGTTCCATCAGGGGTTGAGCTAGAAGTTCAACAAGACGCAGGGCCCAATCACCTGAAGCAGTTAAAGGCAGTTAAAGGCAGTTAGAACAACTGGAGCAGTTGGTTCTTAACTCTGCCAGCTTCAGACGGGTCTTAAGATAAAACACCCTCTAACCAGCGAAAAGTACCAAATCAGACAGCTCTCACAGACAGCGGACAACTACCAAAGAAATCTAAAACTTCCGAACGCTATCAGACCTAATTCTTTGAGAGTGACTAAAATTCTGTTATTACTGTTTTGGTAATAAATGTTCCTTGTGTTTATTTGAACAGCATTTCAGTCAAACTTTCCTTTAATTAAAATGTTACTGGTTTGGTTAAAGTTCGTGTTTGGTTAAAAATAAAATAACTTGTTAATTATTCTCTTAAAGTGAGTGTCAGGTCTTCATATTAATGAACCTCTAAAGGTTAATGTAGAACAGTTACCACCTTCTCAAACACTTTAACCAGATTACGAAGCGAGGGAAAGGGGATTAACCTCTGCGACGTAACAAGGGATAGGATTGAAAAACAGAGTAATAAGAATTTAAGAATATTAGATGAAAAAGTAGGGGTTCTCCAGCCCAGCGAGAGTGACATCGAAGAATTCTGACCAATATCCCACTCATCTCCCCCTCTGGTTCTTTTTCTAATTTTCTTAAACCTGTGTCCTCAGGACACTGATTCTCCAGCCAATGGAGAGACTTTCTACTAATTCTATCAAAACCCCTTTCCAGATATTTCGGATTAAATAAAACCATAAGATACAGGAGCAGAGTTAGGCCATTCAGCCCATCGAGTCTGCTCTGCCATTCAATCATGGCTGATCAATGGGAAAGGGAAGAGGTTGGTGCAGTGGTAACTTCACTGGGCTAGAAATCCAGATGCTCAAGCGAATTCTCTGGGGACACGGGTTCAAACCTCATCCATGGCAGCTGGTGGAACTTAAATATGATTCATTCAACATCTGGCACTGAACGTTATGCCGGAATTTTACTGCCCCGCCCGCCACGGAAATTGGAGTGGGCAAAGGGCGAAAAACGGGAAGGTCCATCGACCTCAGGCTGGTATTTCCAGTTTCGGGACGAGCGAAGCCGTAAAATGGTGACCATGAATCTATTGTAGAATTTTTTTTTTTTAAATTATAGAAACCCTACAGTGCAGAAGGAGGCCATTCGGCCCATCGAGTCTGCACCGACCACAATCCCATCCAGGCCCTACCCCCACATATTTACCCGCTAATCCCTCTAACCTACGCATCAGGACTCTGAGGGGCAATTTTTAACCTGGCCAATCAACCTCACCCGCACATCTTTTGACTGTGGGAGGAAACCGGAGCACCCGGAGGAAACCCACGCAGACACGAGGAGAATGTGCAAACTCCACACAGACAGTGACCCAAGCCGGGAATCGAACCCGGGACCCTGGAGCTGTGAAGCAGCAGTGCTAACCACTGTGCTACCGTGCCGCCCAAGATTGTCACAAAAACCCATCTGGTTCACTAATGTCCTTCAGGGAAGGAAATCTGCCGTCCTTACCTGGTCTGGCCTACGTGTGACTCCAGGCCAGCTCTTAACTGCCCTCTGAAATGGCCAAGCAGGCCACTCAATTCAAGAGCATTTAGAGATGGACATCAAATGCTGACCCAACCAGCGACGTCCTTGAAAGAATAAACACATTTTAAAAAAATCTCCCTTAAATGTCTCAACACTGAGGATAAAGGAGAACCCAAACTCTCAGAATCACAGAACACTACAGGGCAGAAGAGACCCTTCAGCCCATCAAGTCTGGACTGACGCATGAAATGCCCTGACCCACTTGCCAGCACTTGGCCCATAGCCTTGAATGTTATGATGCGCCAAGTGTTCATCCTGTTACTTTTTAAAGGATGTGAGGCATCCCACCTCCACCACCCTCCCAAGCAGCGCATTCCAGACTGTCACCACCCTCCACGTAAAAAAGCTTTTCCTCAAATCCCCCCTAAGCCTCCCACCCCTCACTTTTAACTTGTGTCCCCTCATAACTGACCCTTCAACTAAGGGGGATAGTGACTCCCTATCCACCCTGTCCATGCCCCTCATAATCTTGAACACCTCGATCACGTCGCCACGCAGCCTTCTCTGCTCCAAGGAAAACAACCCAAGCCTATCCAACCTCTCTTCATAACTTAAATGTTCCATCCCAGGCAGCATCCTGGTGAATCTCCTCTGCACCCCTTCCAGTGCGATCACATCCTTCCTATAATGTGGCGACCAGAACTGCACACGGTACTCCAGCTGTGGCCTCACCAAAGTTCTATACAACTCCATCATGACTTCTCTGTTGTTGTAATCTACCCCGATTGATAAAGGTGAGTGTGCCACATGACTGAAATCCCTCATCCTGAAGGGAACATTGCTATAAATTGTGTCTGCACCAAGGTCGATGGAACAGAGGGATCTTGGGGTAATCATTCACAGATCGCAGCAGAGCACATGAATAGGACAGTTAAAAAGGCATATGGGATACTTGCTTTCATCAGTTGTTGTATAGAGTATAAGAGCAGGGAGGTAATGTTGCAGTTGCACAGAGCATTGGTTAGGCCGCAGCTGGAGTATTGTGTGCAGTTCTGGTCACCTCACTATAGGGAGGATGTGACAGCACTACAGCGGGTACAGCGAAGGTTCACTAGGATGTTGCCTGGGATGGAGCATATGAGCTATAAGGAGATACTGGATAGGCTTGGATTGTTTTCTTGAGAGCAGCGAAGGCTGAGGGGGGACATGATTGAGGTGTATAAGATTATGAGGGGTATGGACAGGGTGAGTAGGGAGCATCTGTTCTCCCTGGTTGAGGGGTCAATCACGAGGGGGCATAGTTTTAGGGTGAGGGGCAGGAGATTCAGAGGGGATTTGGGAAAGCATTTTTTTCACTCAGAGGGTGGTAGGAATCTGGAATGCACTGCCTGGGAAGGTACTGGAGGCCGGAAACCTGACAGCCTTTAAAAGTATTTGGAAACATCATAACATTCAAGGAAATGGGGCTTAGAATCATAGAAACGAGAAGCAGGAGGAGGCCATTCGGCCCATCGAGCCTGTTCCGCCATTTATTTTGATCATGGCTGATCATCGAATTCAATATCCTGATTCCCCCCTTCCCCCCAATATCCCTTGATCCCTTTAGCTCCAAGAGCTATATCTAATTTCTTCTTGAAAACAGACAACGTTTTGGCCTCAACTACATTCTGTGGTAATGAATTCCACAAGTGCGGGGCAAGTGCAGGAAAATGGGACTAGCGCGACTTTAGTGATAATTATTGTCGGTACAGACTCGATGGGCAGAAGGGCCTTTTCTTCACTGTATGACTCTATCTCCATGGCTTAAAAATGCTTCTCGAAGTGTCCAGAGCGAGAGAAAAATCCCTGCTTCAGTCTAAATGTTAAGGGTGTGGGGGCAGGGTGGGGGAGGGTAGGGGGAGGGAGGGTGGGACTGCCTCTTAAGTACCTGAAATAAATTATGTAATCATGCAGAAGGCAAATAAATAAAACGGTTATTTAAAGTTTTGCCCGAGGGAAACAAATTAAGGCCTGAGTGGGCGAGGTCTAACCATTTGACCCTTAGTTCCTCTGCCAAACTGCGCCTATCAAGATTTTCCCATGGATGTGAAAAACAGCTGGGAAGCATATGAAGACATGTCATGGTGCCTGCTGAAAATATGCGCCAAGTTTGCTGATGCCATCCCATGTGGATTGAAATGCCCAAGTACTTAACAAGAGTCAAGTTGGCAGGAGGATGGCACAGAGGAGAAAGTACAAACGTGACCTCCGTAAACAGCTGCCTGAGTTGCGCAGCGGCCAAGAATTAATTGCTACAAGGGTTGATTTAATGAATTAATTGCAACTCGATCCTGGAGTTCGTGTTGTCAGCCTTGGCTCGGTGGTCAGTTCTGTGTTGCTGGCTGGCTTCAGACCCAACTCCAGGGACTTGAGCACATCATCCAGGCTTACACTCCAGCGCAGTGCTGAAGGAGCGTTGCATTGTCTTAAGTGTAGTCTTTTGATTGCCACCTTGAACCGGGACTCTGTCAGCCCTCTCAGGTGAATGTGGAAGATCCCATTGTGGAGGGCTTCTTCCCCTGTGTCCTGACTCAATATTCACCCCTGAGTCAACATCATTCGAAAATAAATTGTTCATTGTCACAGAGCTGATTTTGCGCAAATTGGCTGCCGTGTCTCTGACATTTTACAGTCAGTACCCCAATTCAAGAGTACTTCGTTAGCTGTAAGCTGCTTTGGAACATGATGAGAGGTGATGGAGGAAAGCAAGTTATTTGTTCTCTTTCTGTCGTTCTGTCTTTCCTTCTATCTCCTTAGCACCACCTTTTTGTTAAACCACCAGCGACCACTCAGATCCTGACCTCAATACAGCCTTGGTCCAAACAAGGGCAAAAGTGCGGGTGTGGGAGTGGCTGCCCCTGACATCAAGGCAGCGTTTGACTGAGTATGGCATCAAGGAGTGGGAAAAGCTTTCCACTGGTTGCAGTCATACCTGGCACAAAGGAAGATGCTGGTAGTTGTGGAGGGTCAATCGTCTCAGTCCCAGGGCAGCACTGCAACAGAGCACCAGGGTAGTATCCGAGGCCTAGTCACCTTCAGCTACTTCATCATTGACTTTCCCTTCATCATAAGGTCAGAAATGGGGATGTTTGCTGATAATTGCACAATGTTCAGCACCATTCACAACCCCTCAGGTACTGAAGCAGCGTGTGCCCTTATGCAGCAAGACAACATTCTGGCTTAGGCTGATAAGCGGCAAGTAACATTCCTGCCACACAGGTATGGCCATCACCAATAAGAGACCATAAGGCCATAAGACCGTAAGACATAGGAGCAGAATTAGGCCACTCGGCCCATCGAGTCTGCTCCGCCATTCAATCATGGCTGATATTTTTTCTCATCCCCATTCTCCTGCCTTTTCCCCATAACCTCTGATCCCCTTATTAATCAAGAACCTATCTATCTCTGTCTTAAAGACACTCAATGACCTGGCCTCCACAGCCTTCTGCGGCAAAGAGTTACACAGATTCACCACTCTCTGGCTGAAGAAATTTCTTCTCATCTCTGTTTTAAAGGATCGTCCCTTTAGTCTGAGGTTGTGCCCTCTGGTTCTAGTTTTTCCTACTAGTGCAAACATCCTCTCCATGTCCATTCTATCCAGATCTCGCAGTATTCTGTAAGTTTTAATAAGATCCCCCCTCATCCTTTTAAAGTATAACGAGTTCAGGTCCAGAGTCCTCCACCATTCCTCATACGGCAGCTCTTCATTCCAGGGATCATTCTTGTGAACCTCCTCTGGGCCTTTTCCAAGGCCAGTACATCCTTCCTTAGATATGGGGCCCCAAACCGCTCACTATACTCCAAATGGGGTCTGACCAGAAAGAATCCAATGACCTCCCCTTGACCTTTAATGGCATTACCATCGCTGAATCCCCACTATCAACGTCCTGGGGTTACCATTGACCAGATATAAACCTAGCCTTTCCTCATGAAACAATTCACCCATTCCTGGGATGAGTCTGGTAAACTGGACTGCTCCAAATACATTGCCAGAATTCCTAAAATAAGGAGACCAATACCATTCACAATACTCTTTTCCTTCTCAGCTTTGACGAAGGGTCACCTAGACTCGAAACATTGGCCCTACTCTCTCTCCATGATGTGGAAATGCCGGCATTGGACTGGGGTGGGCACAGTAAGAAGTCTCACAACACCAGGTTAAAGTCCAACAGGTTTACTTGGTATCACGAGCTTTAGGAACGCTGCTCTTTCCTCAGGCAAGTCTTTGTTATCACGAGCTTTCAGGACATTTGGAATCATGAGCTTTTGGAGCTGACTCAGCTGAGGAAGGAGTAGCCCTCCGAAATCTTGTGATTCCAAATAAACCTGCTGGACTTTAACCTGGTGTTGTGAGATTTCTTACTCAACTCACTTTCCACAGATGCTGTCAGACCTGCTGAGATTTTCCAACATTTTTCTGTTTTTGCTTCAGATGTGGTCTCAGCAATGCCCTGTATAATTGAAGTATAACCTCCCTACTTTTCCTTTCAATTCCCCTCACAATAAACAATAGCATTCCATTAACTTTTAGGTTTCTTCGACAGCAACTTAAAACCTGCAAACACCACCACCTATAGGGACAGGGGCAAATCAGGAGTGTGATGGAATACTCTTCACTCAGCTGGATGAGTGCAGCTAAGATAAAACACAAACAGATTGACACTATCAGTGCTGGGACCTTTGCTATTTGTAATATATATAAATGATTTGGAGGAAAATGTAACTGGATTGATTTGTAAGTTTGCGGACGACACAAAGGTTGGTGGATTTGCAGATAGCAATGCGGACCATCAGAGGATACAGCAGGATATAGAGCAGTTGGAGACTTGGACGGAGAGATAGCAGATGGAGTTTAATCCGGACAAATGTGAGGTAATGCATTTTGGAAGGTCTAATACAGCTAGGAAATATACAGTAAATGGCAGAACCCTTAAGAGTATTGATAGGCAAAGGGATCTGGGTGTACAGGCACACAGGTCACTGAAAGTGGCAATGCAGGTGGAGAAGGTAGTCAAGAAGGCATATGGCATGCTTGCCTTCATTGGCCGGGGTATTGAGTTTAAAAATTGGCAAGTCATGTTGCAGCTTTATAGAACCTTAGTTAGGCCACACTTGGAATATAGTGTTCAATTCTGGTCGTCACACTACCAGAAGGATGTGGAGGCTTTGGAGAGGGTACAGAAAAGATTTACCAGGATGTTGCCTAGTATGGAGGGCATTAGCTATGAGGGGAGGTTGGAGAAACTTGGTTTGTTCTCACTGGAGCGATGGAGGTTGAGGGGAGACCTGATAGAAGTCTACAAGATTTTGAGAGGCATGGACAGAGTGGATAGTCAGAAGCTTTTTCCCAGGGTGGAAGAGTCAATTACTAGGGGGCATAGGTTTAAGGTGCAAGGAGCAAGGTTTAAAGGAGATGTACGAGGCAGATTTTTTACAGAGAGTAGTGGGTGCCTGGAACACGTTGTCGGGGGAGGTAGTGGAAGCGGATACGGCAGTGACTTTTAGGGGGCATCTTGACAAGTACATAAATAGGATGGGAATAGAGGAATATGATCCCTGGAAGGGTAGGGGGTTTTAGTTAAGTTGAGCAGCGTGGTCGGTGCAGGCTTGGAGGGCCGAAGGGCTTGTTCCTGTGCTGTAATTTTCTTTGTTCTTTGTTCTATCCAGGACAATGCGCATTCTAATTAGTATTCTGTAACTTGATTTCTGTGTCTGTGCACTGTTTGAGAGCAGATATCCACTCCATCTGACGAAGGAGCAGTGCTCCGAAAGCTTATGGTATTTGCTACCAAATAAACCTGTTGGACTTTAACCTGGTGTTGTGAGACTTCTTACTATCCAGGACAAAGCAGCCCATTTGATTGACACCTCATCCACCACCTTCATATAAGGAGAGACGAAGTTGGTTAGGATTATATTCACTGGAGTTTAGGAGAGTGAGAGGGGATCTCATAGAAACTTATAAAATTCTAACGGGGTTAGACAGGGTAGATTCAGAAAGAATGTTCCCAATGATGGGGGAGTCCAGAACAAGGGGTCATAGTTTGAGGATAAGGGATAAACCTTTTAGAACTGAGATGAGGAGAAATTTCTTCACTCAGAGTGTGATGAATGTGTGGAATTCACTATCACAGAAAGTAGTTGAGGTCAAAAGGTGGTGTGATTTCAAGAAGAAATTAGGATCAAGTGATATGGGGGGAAGGGGGATCAGGATATTGAATTTAATGATCAGCCATGATCAAAATGAATGGCCGAGCAGGCTCGAAGGGCCAAATGGCCTCCTCCTGCTTCTAGTTTCTGTGTTTCCGTATTCACTCCTTCAACCACTGATTCACAGTGTATCATCTACTTAATTGCACTACAGCAACTCACAAGGCTCCTTCATCAGCACCTTCCGAACTTGCAACCTCTATCGACTAGAAGGACAAGGGCAGCAGATACTTGGGAACATCCACTACCTGCAGGTTACCCTTCAAGCCTCTCACCCTCTTGCCTTGGAAATATGTCGCCATTCCTTCACTGCCGGGTCAAAATCCTTGAACTCCTTCCCCAGCGGCATGGTGACACAATGGTTCGCACTGCTGCCTCACAGCACCAGGGACCTGGGTTCGATTCCTGGCTTGGGTCACTGTCTGTGTGGAGTTCTCCCCGTGTCTGTGTGGGTTTCCTCCGGGTGCTCGGGTTTCCTCCCACAATCCGAAAGATGTGCTGGTTAGGTGTATTGGCCATGCTAAATTCTCCCTCAGTGTACCCTAACAGGCGCCCGAGAGTGGCGACTAGGGGATTTCCACAGTAATTTCATTGCAGTGTTAATGTAAGCATACTCGTGACACGAATAAATAAACTTTAAACTTTAAAACGTTCCTTAACAGCACTGTGGGCGTACCTACATCATATGGACTGTTGCGGTCCAAGAACGTGGCCTTCACTGCCACCTTCTCAAGGGCAATTAGGGATGGGCAATAAATGCTGGTGGAGCCAACACCACCTGGATCCCATGAAAGAAAGAAAACAAAGCGATATCCAAACTTATTTATGGTGGACGGTTGAAAATAACAATCTTGGGCCCCAGTAAAAGGAGCAGGGACTCATAGAAACCCTACAGTGCAGAAGGAGGCCATTCGGCCCATCGAGTCTGCACCGACCACAATCCCACCCAGGCCCTACCCCCACATATTTACCCGCTAATCCCTCTAACTACACATCTCAGGGACAATTTTTAACCTGGCCAATCAGCCTAACCCGCACATCTTTGGACTGTGGGAGGAAACCGGAGCACCCGGAGGAAACCCACGCAGACATGAGGAGAATGTGCAAACTCCACACAGACAGTGACCCGAGCCGGGAATCGAACCCGGGACCCTGGAGCTGTGAAGCAGCAGTGCTAACCACTGTGCTACCGTGCCGACTCAAGTGAGTGATCAGCCAATTAAGGATTGAGTTTGGGATGTGGCATGTGATGATGTGGGTAAGGTTTGTGATTGATTTGAGGTTGAGTAAGGGCATGGGGGCTGGAGGCAGTCCAGGACAATAAAAATAAACCAGGAGAGGGCTGCCAGTAATCCAAAGGGCTGTCAAACCATGGAAGAGAAATAGGCCACGGTAACATTGCAATTACTGCTGCAGGTCAGCATTAAGAGCAATTCAGAGTAGGTTCACATGACTGATTCCTGGGATAGGGCTGGGGTGTTACCGTATGAGGAAAGTTTGGTCAGGTTGGCCCTTTATCCATTGAATTTTAGAAGAATAAAAAGTGATCCAATTGAAACAGAGGATTTGAGTATAGGGACAGGGATATTTTGCTGCAATTGTATAGGGCGTTGGCGAGGCCACACCTGGAGTATTGTGTGCAGTTTGAAGAAGGATGTCCTTGCTATAGAGGGAGTGCAGCAAAGGTTTACCAGGCTGATTCCTGGGATGGCAGGTCTGTCACGGCATGGTGACACAGTGGTTAGTGTCTCACGGGGCCAGGGACCTAGGTTCAAATCCAACCTTGGGTCATTGTCTGTGTGGAGTTTGCACGTTCTCCCCATGCCTGCGGAGAACATCCATTTTCCTTCCACAGTCCAAAGATGTGCGGGTTAGGTGGATTGGCCATGCCAAATTGACCCGAGTGTCAGGGGGATTAATAGGGTCAATATGTGGAGTCACGGGGATAGGGTCAGGATGGGATTGTTGTCGGTGCAGACTCGATGGGCTGAATAGCCTCCTTCTCCACTGTAGGGATTCTATGATTCTATATGAGAAGAGGTTAAGTCGGTTCAGATAATATTCACTGGAGTTTAGAAGAGTGAGAGGGGATCTCATAGAAACTTTTAAAATTCTAACAGAATTAGACAGGGTAGATTCAGAAAAAATGTTCCCGATGGTGGGGGAGTCCAGAACTAGGGGTCACAGTTTGAGGATAAGGGGTCAACCTTTTAGAACTGAGGTGAGGAGAAATTTCTTCACTCAGAGGGTGGTGAATGTGTGGAATTCACTCCCACAGAGACAGTTGAGGCCAAAACGTTGTGTGATTTCAAGAAGAAATTAGATATAGCTCTTGGGGCTAAAGTGATCAAGGGATATGGGGGGGAAGGGGGAATCAGCCATGATTATAATAAATGGCGGAGCAGGCTCGAAGGGCCGAATGTGTCTCTATCCAGACGAGATTTGACAGGGTGGATGCTGAAAACATGATTCCTCTTTTGTGAGAGGGGCGGCACGGTAGCGCAGTGGTTAGCACTGCTGCTTCACAGCTCCAGGGTCCTGGGTTCGATTCCCGGCTCGGGTCACTGTCTGTGTGGAGTTTGCACATTCTCCTCGTGTCTGCGTGGGTTTCCTCCGGGTACTCCGGTTTCCTCCCACAGTCCAAAGATGTGCGGGTTAGGTTGATTGGCCAGGTTAAAAATTGCCCCTTAGAGTCCTGGGATGTGTAGGTTAGAGGGATTAGCGGGTAAATATGTGGGGGTAGGGCCTGGGTGGGATTGTGGTCGGTGCAGACTCGATGGGCCGAATGGCCTCCTTCTGCACTGTAGGGTTTCTATGTTCTATGTTTCTATGAGAGAGACAAGAAATCGGGGACATTGTTTAAAAATAAGGGGTTCCCATTTAATTTGGAGATGAGGAGAATTGCTTTCACTTAGTGGGCTGTATGTCTGAGGAATTCCCTTCCCCACAGAGTGATGGAGGCAGGATCATAGAGTCATCGAGGTCTGCAGCACAGAAATGTGCATATCTAAATACTTCTTCCTGGAACACTTGGATAACAAAGACACCTATGTCAGGCTCCTATTTATTGACTCCAGCTCCGCCTTCAACACTATTATTTCCACGAAACTCATCTCCAAACTCTGTGGCCTGGGCCTCGGCTCCTTCCTCTACGACTGGATCCTGAACTTCCTAACTCACAGACCACAATCAGTAAGGATGGGCAACAACACCTCCTCCATAATCATCCTCAAAACCGGTGCCCCACAAGGCTGTGTTCTCAGGTCCCTACTATACTCCTATACTACTATACACCTATGACTGTGTGGCCAAATTCCCCTCCAACTCGATTTTCAGGTTTGCTGACGACACCACCGTAGTGGGTCGGATCTCAAACAATGATGAGACAGAGTACAGGAATGAGATAGAGAATCTGGTGAACTGGTGCGGAAACCATAATCTCTCCCTCAATATCAACAAAATGAAGGAGATAGTCATCGACTTCAGGAAGCTTAGAGGAGAACATGCCCCTGTCTACATCAACAGGGACAAAGTAGAAAGGGTCAAGAGCTTCAAGTTTTGAGATGTCCAGATCACCAACAACCTGTCCTGGTCCCCCCATGCCGACACTATAGTTAAGAAGGCCACCAACGTCTCTACTTTCTCAGAAGACTGAGGAAATTGGCATGTCAGCTGCGGCTCTCACCAACTTTTACAGATGCACCATAGAAAGCATTCTTTCTGGTTGTATCACAGCTTGGTATGGCTCCTGCTCTGCCCAAGACCGCAAGAAACTACAAAAGGTCGTGAATGTAGCCCAATCCATCACTCAAACCAGTCTCCCAGCCATTGACTCTGTCTACACTTCCCGCTGCCTCGGCAAAGCAGCCAGCATAATTAAGGACCCCACGCACCCCGGACATTCTCTCTTCCATCTTCTTCCATTGGGAAAAAGATACAAAAGTCTGAGGTCACATACCAACCGACTCAAAAACAGCTTCTTCCCTGCTGCTGTCTGACCTTTGAATGGATCTACCTTGCACTAAGTTGATCTTTCTCTCCACCCTAGCTATGACTGTAACACTACATTCTGCACTCTCTCCTTTCGCCCTCTATGAACGGTATGCTTTGTCTGTATAGTGCGCAAGAAACAATACTTTTCACCGTATACTAATACATGTGACAATAATAAATCAAATCAAATCAAATCAAATGAGGATCAATTAATTTATTTCAGGCTGAGTTAGACAGATTCTTGCCTGGCACAGGATACAAAGATTATAGAGAGTAGGCAGGAAAAGAACAAACAAAGAATAAAGAACAGGAACAGGCCCTTCGGCCCTCCAGGCCTGCGTCGATCATGATGCCTGCCTGAACTAAAACCATATGCACTTACAGAGTCCGTATCCTTCCATTCCCATCCTATTCATGTATTTGTCTAGTTGCCCTTAAATGACACTATCGTACCTGCTCCCACCACATCCCTGGGCAGCGCATTCCAGACATTTCAGGAATTGAGGCCAGAACCAGATCGGACATGATCTTATTGAATGGCGGAGCAGGCTGAAGGGCTCAATGGTTTACTCCTGTTCCTAATTTGTACGTTCGTATGTAGAGTATGACTGGTCTGATTGATCACTCAGCTCAATACTGCCTCTTCCATTCCTTCACCAACACCTTCTCACTGGTGTACAACTGTCCATTACAGGTAAGGACAGCCCCAAATGCTTCTTTTCACTCCTGGGCCACCGTCTCCAACATTCTCTTCCTCTACTCCCCTCCAGCCCAAAATACCAGCCCAAGTAAACCCCACCAATCCTGGGGCATTCAGATTGTGGAATGTACGGGGGTCACATTCTGGACACCAGGAAACATTGCCTCCAACAGATATTGGAAAATCTCAGGCAAAGGGAGTTTGGAGCTTGACAGCTTTATCCCACCTGGTGAGGGTGATGCACTCCTCTAATGGAACAGCAAGGAGGTACAGCAGTTAGCACTGCTGCCTCACGTCGCCAGAGACCCGGGCTCAATTCCCTGTTGGGTCACCGTCTGTGTGGAGTCTGCATGTTCTCCCCGTGTCTGCGTGGGTTTCCTCAACTTAAACATTGCCCAAATTAACACGGATGGTAAAGCTCGGTTTGCGCGATCTTCCAATGTTTAATCATCCCATGATTTAACTGTCAGCCCACTGCCTTCCCCCTTCTCATCATTTGACTTCAAGATCTGGTGAGACAGAACCACCCAGCCGGAACCACTTCTGTACACTGAAGCGCGAGAGAGCCACTAACCAACCAAGAGCTACATCTAATTTCTTCTTGAGATCACACAATGTTTTGGCCTCAACTACTCTCTGTGGTAGTGAATTCAACACATTCACCACCTCTGGGTGAAGAAATGTCTTCTCACCTCAGTTCTAAAAGGTTTACTCCTTTTAGTCTCTCCTCATATGACAGACCTGCCATCCCAAGGATCAGCCTGGCAAACCTTCGCTGTACATCCTTCCTCAGATAAGGATACCAAATCTGCACACAAAACTCCAGGTATGTCCTCATCAACGCCCCACACAACTTCAGTAAAACATCCTTATCCCTATACTCAAATCCTCTCGCTATGAAGGCCAACATACCATTTAATGTCTTTACTGCCTGCTGTACCTGGAATGTCTGGAATGCGAATCAAGTCTTAAAGATACAGACAATGTGAGTGGAGGGAGCATTAGGCACAGGTTAAAGAAATGTGTATTGTCTCCAGACAGCACAGTCAGTGAGATTCTGCAAGTCCAGGAGGCAAGCTGTGGGGGTTACCGATAGTGTGACATGAACCCAAGATCCCGGTTTAGGCCGTCCTCATGTGTGCGGAACTTGGCTATCAGTTTTTGCTCAGCGACTCTGCGCTGCCGTGTGTCGTGAAGGCCGCCTTGGAGAACGCTTACCCGAAGATCAGAGGCTGAATGCCTGTGACGGCTGAAGTGCTCCCCCACAGGAAGAGAACAGTCTTGCCTGGTGATTGTCGAGCGGTGTTCATTCATCCGTTGTCGTAGCATCTGCATGGTTTCCCCAATGTACCATGCCTCGGGACATCCTTTCCTGCAGCATATCAGGTAGACAATGTTGGCCGAGTTGCAAGAGTAGGTACCGTGTACCTGGTGGATGGTGTTCTCACGTGAGATGATGGCATCCGTGTCGATGATCCGGCACATCTTGAAATGGCATTTGCTACCAAATAAACCTGTTGGACTTTAACCTGGTGTAGTTAAAACTCTTACTGTGTTTATCCCAGTCCAACGCTGGCATCTCCACATCATGACCAATGAAACCAAGCATGCTGAATGCCTTCGTCACCTCCCTGTCCAACTGTGACTTCACTTTCAGGGAGCAATGAACATGTACCCCTAGATCTCTTTGTTCTATAACTCTCCCCAATGCCCTACCATTAACTGATCAAGTCCTACCCTGGTTCGATCTTTCAAAATGCATCACCTCGCATTTATCTAAATTAAACTCCATCTGCCATTCATTAGCCCACTGGCCCAATTGATCAAGATCCCGTTGCAATCCGAGATAACTTTCTTCACTGTCCACTATGCCACCAATCTTGGTGTCATCTGCAAACTTACCTCCCAGCCATGCCTCCTCTATTCTCATCCAAATCATGAATATAAATGACAAATGGACCCAGCACCGATCCCTGAGGCACACCGCTGGTCACAGGCCTCCAGTTTGAAAAACAACCCTCTACAACCACCCTCTGGCTTCTGTCATCCAGCCAGTTTTGTATCCATTTGGCTACCTCACCCTGCTAACATCCTGGTGAATCTTTTCTGTTCCCATTAAATATTTTCAAGATGAAAGTAGATAGATTCTTGTCAGTCAAGGGAGTCAAAGGTGATTGGGAGGGGGAGGGGGGGGGGCGGAGATCGAATGTCGAACTTGAAACACAAACAGATCAGCCATGATTCTATGATTCTATGATCTGATCAAATGGCAGAGCAGGATTGAGGGGTCGAATGGCCTATTTTTGCTCCGATCCTGTATGTTTTTATTTCAACACCTCAAAAAACTCATAAAAGCACCAAGATAAAGTGGGATAATTGATAAGTGGACAAAAGGTCAAGATTGAAGTCAATGGAAAAGATTCTTGGGAATCACGTGCAGTATAAAGTAGGTTATCGATTTACTGTGAGCCTATTCCCGTGCCGGCAACCTCACCCACAAAGCCTGCTCAGTAAATTACCATTAGCAACAAAATAAACACAACTCCAGCCTTGATTCCCTCCTCTGTTTGCAGGATAATTAAGGGTGACAAAGGCCATCGAGCACAGCTTATCTCATCCATCAAAATGACGCGAGCATATTAGAAAGCATTTGGTCCCTCGAGCCTTCTCTGCCATTTGATAACATTGTCCACATTATACCAGTAACCACCACATCTCAAAAATACTTAATCGGCTGTGAAAGGTGGTATATAAATGTGAGTTTGTGGTTCTTTCATTACATACATATGCAGTATGTAGAATAACAGGAGCAGTAGTGTCCCTTCCTGGCATTATTTGAGTCCACACTGCGTAGGTGTCACCATACACCCGCATCGTTATAATACAGGGCCGCAAAACCTGAGACCTGGCAGTTTCTGACCAGTTTGGTCCACCGCTGAGCCACAACTAACACAGAATTGCAGCACTGTTAGAGGTGGATAGTCAGAAGCTTTTTCCCAGGGTGGAAGAGTCAATTACTGAGGGGCACAGGTTTAAGGTATGAGGGGCAATGTTTAAAGGAGATGTACGAGGCAGGTTTTTTACACAGAGGGTGGTGGGTGTCTGAAACTCGCTGCCAGAGGAGGTAGTGGAAGCAGGTAGAATAGTAAAGTTTGTTTATTAGTCACAAGTAAGGATTGCATTAACACTGCAATGAAGCTATTGTGAAATTTCCCTAGTCACCACACTCCGGTGCCTGTTCGGGTCAATGCACCTAACCAGCACGTCTTTCAGAATGTGGGAGGAAACCGGAGCACCCGGAGGAAACCCACGCAGACACGGGGAGAACATGCAAACTCCACACAGTCTGTGACCCAAGCCGGGAATCGAACGCAGGTCCCTGTCTCTGTGAAGCAGCAGTGCTAACCACTGTGCTACCGTGCCGTGCCTTGTGACTTTTAAGGGGCATCTGGACAAATACATGAATAGGATGGGAATAGAGGGATATGGTCCCCGGAAGGATAGGGGATTTAGTTAACTCGGGCAGCATAGACGGTGCAGGCTTGGAGGGCCGAAGGGCCTGTTCCTGTGCTGTAATTTTCTTTGTTCTTTCTTTCTCACCCAGATACTTCCTGTGGCACTTTAGGGAACAGCCAGTGAAACACGCTGCTTCTATAGCATCCTATCCTAGCTCACAGCCACTCTGGAATCTTCAAATGAACCAGATAGCAGGGGCTAGTGAGCGTCAACTGAGGGAGGGGGGGAGGGGGGGAGGTGGGGGATGGACGGTGGGTAGTGGGGTGGTGGGGGGAGGTGGCAGGGACAGGGAACGGTGGGAGGAAGGTTTTTGGTTTCCATTGATCTCAAGCCATGTCTCGAGGGGGAGTCAGATCATACCAAAAGAATGGTAAAATCCATTAAGGATTTGAGACAGACACAAAAGGAAAATGTGCTCCAGTCACGCACACCCTCAGTCACCTGACAACACAGTTGAGAGAGTTCCATACTGGCAGATATTGAGCAATGATCTCAGATGCGTAACAAAATGTCTGGCCAAGCAAAAATCAACCTACATGGCTGGATGAAGATCCAGGTTTGAGGGACATCACAACTGCTGTCCGTTTATTTTACTAAACTTCCACCAGCGTTTAAGAAAAATATGTCCCACGCCCAATTCCAAGAACCGTCAGCCTTCAGTTGCTGCCTCACTCAACTTCAATCAAAAAGACCAAAGGTATATTTTTACACCAAGCTGTTTATGATGGATGCCCAAGGAGATTCCTGGCCCAGTGTCTGACCCATGGTCTCCTTTAGGATTGGCGTCAGGGATTGAAAGAAACCTCAACTTTGGCAAATTTGATTCTGTTGAATTCTTTTAAATTAAACTGCTGGGATTCGAAAGCTCTTCCGTTATGTAATCTGAAGGAGTTTGGAAGGAGTTTCCATTGATAAAATCTATGGGACTCATTGCCACATTGGGACTTGCTTAGTGGTTAAAAAAAAGGGCGGTATTGACAAGTTGGGCTGAAGGTCCTGTTTCCATGCTGTTTATCCCCTGTGACTCGCTGACTCAGAAGGCTGTGGAGGCCAGGTGTATTTAAGACAGAGGTAAATAGGCGTTTGATTGATAAGGGGATCAAAAGTTACGGGAAAAAAGCAGGAGAATGGGGTTGAGAAGCTTATCAGCCATGATTGAATGGCGGAGCAGACTCGATGGGCCGAATGGCCTAATTCTGCTCCTATATCTTGTGGTCTTATGGCCCAGAGTAAAGAGGTCCACTGTGTCTATGCTTTAAAGGGATGGCAGCATCACTCCCTTTCAAAGAGGTAGTATTGCCATAGGGACCCTGCACAAAGCCTGACATTGTCAGAATTTGAAGATTAAACTCCAGGACGCTGCCTTGAACAACTCAGGTGCCCATTAAAGAAAATGCATGTTTTCGTTCATTGTTTTTGAACACTTCTGCTTATTGGTTATATAAATATTGTAGGCGGGAAAAGCAGCTTGACTCAGAATCAAACCTCTTTCTGACTGGCCGTGGGAAGACAGTGCATTGGGTGATTGGACATGTCAGGGGACCATTGGCAAGCTGTAAGAAGACAGAGGGTGGTGGTTGATGGGAAATGTTCATCCTGGAGTTCGGTTACTAGTGGTGTACCGCAAGGATCTGTTTTGGGGCCACTGCTGTTTTGTCATTGTTATAAATGACCTGGATGAGGGCGTAGAAGGATGGGTTAGTAAATTTGCGGATGACACTAAAGTCGGTGGAGTTGTGGACAGTGCGGAAGGATGTTGCAGGTTACAGAGGGACATAGATAAGCTGCAGAGCTGGGCTGAGAGGTGGCAAATGGAGTTTAATGCGGAAAAGTGTGAGGTGATTCACTTTGGAAGGAGTAACAGGAATACAGAGTACTGGGCTAATGGTAAGATACTTGGTAGTGTGGATGAACAGAGAGATCTCTTGAATTTTCAAAACACCAAAAGATGACCAAAAATGTCAGGACTGTCAGCAAGGCTTTACAAAGAGCGAGAGAGCAGAATCCTTAGGAAGGCTTATCAAGGATACCCCTGTGAAAGGGGAAGACTCACTAACAGGTAGGAGAATAGTCCTCAGCATTGCGCAGCACAGAGCACATTCTCATTCTGGAACCATATTATCCCCATCCGGATTTACATAATCTCCCAGCCTTCACTACAGATCAAGTGTACCTCATTCAAACAACACATTTCCAAAGGCAGTGATCATGAACCTTAGCATTGCTAACAATGTCCTTGCTAAAAACAGATTATCTGGTCATAGTATCCATTACAAGCTCACTGACTCCCACAACTACCTTGACTACCGCTCTTCACATCCCACATCCTGTCAGGACTCCATCCCATTCTTTCAGTTCCTTCACCTCCACCGCATCTGTTCTGGTGATGCCACTTTCCAAAATATGCTGCCGATATGTCTTCCTTCTTCCTCGATGGTGGTTTTCCACCTACTGTGTTTAACAGGTCTCTCAACCGTGTCCAACCCATCCCCCGGGCCATTGCTGTCACCCCCCTCCCCGCCCTCCCAGAACAAGGATAGGGTTCCCCTTGTCCTCACTTTTCACCTGGCCAGTCTCTGCATTCAAAGGATCATCCTCCACCATTTCCGCCAACTCCAGCATGATGCCACCAAGCAACACATCTTCCCCTCACCACTCTGTCAGCATTGCGCAGGGACCACTCTCTGTGGGCACTCTGGTCCACTCCTCCATCATACCCAATACCTCACCTCTTGCCCCACGACACCTTCCCATGCAATCACAGAAGGTGGAACACCTTTACCTCCTCCCTGCTCACCATCCCAGGTCCGAAACACCCCTTTCAGATGAAGCAGCGCTTCACGTGCGCCTCCTTCAAACTGATCTGTTGCATTCGCTGCTCCCAATACGGTCTACTCCAAATCGGAGAGACCAAATACAGACTGGGTGACCACTTTGCTGAGCACCTTCGGTCCGTCCACAAGCAGGACCCAGACCTTCCTGTCGCTTGCCACTTCACCACCCTGCTCTCCTGTCCACATGTCCATCCTTGGCCTTTTGCGTTGTTCCAGAGAATCCCAACGTAAACTGGAGCAACAGCGCCTCATCTTCTGATTGGGCACTTTACAGCCTTCTGGACTGACCATTGAGTTCAACAACTTCAGAGGATATTCTCTCCTTCACCCTCACACCATTTCCATTTATTTTATTTCATTTCACTTCATCTAATTCATCCATTTTATCATCCTCCTTTTTCACCTCTATTTTTCCACTTCTCTGTTCCAGCTCTCCTTCTTTCCAAACCCTTCCCCCCTCCTCCCCGCTTTCAGGGCAACTGCCACATTCCTCAGGCAGTCCTTTAACAATCTGTGCCTCTGTTTTGCCATTCTCTCATACTGATCACTCAATGGACACTCTTAGCACTTTCTCAGACTTCTGTATCCTTGTATACATTTCCTTTGCCCAATTCCACACCCACTCCACCACCCCACCACCAACCCCAACCCCAATAGTATAAATCTCTGCTGATTCTCTTTGCACAGTAAGCAGTCTCACAACACCAGGTTAAAGTCCAACAGTGATCACAGATCTCCCATTCACCTGACGAAGGAGCAGCGCTCCGAAAGCTAGTGGCATTTGCTACCAAATAAACCTGTTGGACTTTAACCTGGTGTTGTGAGACTTCTTACTGTGTTTACCCCCAGTCCAACGCCGGCATCTCCACATCATGATTCTCTTTGCATTCAGCTCTTGCGAAGGGTCATCCAGACTCGAAACGTTGGCTCTATTCTCTCCCCACAGATGCTGTCAGACCCACTGAGATTTTCCAGCATTTTTCTGTTTTTGTTATCTGGTCATTTATCTCATTGCTGGTTATGGAACTTTGTGAAATAGCTGGCTGCGTTTCCTTCATAGCAACAGTGATTATATTTCAGAAAGTACTCCATTGCCTAGGTGGAGTTGTGCAAAATCACAAATTAAATTATGAATTGTTCCTTCTCTTTCTATACCCTATCAGCTTTCTTTGTTTGGTTCAGTAACCACAGCTGGTAGATTCTTGGCCTGAATTTGGATTCTGCCCACTGTCTGTTTGGCTATCATTCCATCTTTAGATAATAAATAAACATTTAGACTTTTTTTTTAACCGCAGGCCTGATTCTGGGATTGCCTCCTCCGCCAGGAATTAGATATGTACTTTCCCACAATATGGTCAGGCTACAGAGCCAGTGAGTAGACTCTTTATCCGAGGCCAAGTCTGGGACCTCATCAGATCAGACTATGGATTTGACTGAGGCATCTTAATCATGGCAAGCAAGACAGACATAGGAAACAAAATCCCTGAAAGGTGGAGTTAAATTAATCAACAAGGAGAAAGGCCAGACATTGGAAATCATTGAATCATAGAATCCCTACAGTGCAGAAGGAGGCCATTCAGCCCATCGAGCCTGCACTGACACAAACCCGCCCAGGCCTTTACCCCCTAAACAACCTTGTATTTACCCCTGACACTCAAGGGCAATTTAGCGAGACAACCCAGCTAACATGCACATCTTTGGTCTGGGGGAGGAAACCGGAGGAAACCCACGCAGACATGGGAAGAATGTGCAATCTCCACCCAGGCTGTCACCCAAGGCCGGAATCGAATCCGGATCCCTGCCACTGTGAGGCAGCAGTGCCAACCACTGCGCCACCATGCAGCCTACAAATCTGAAGTAAGAAAGAGAAAATGGTGGACCAACTCGGTCACTAGTATCTGGAAAGAGAATATTGCAGCCTTTGTAACTATGGTTCATGCACAACCAGAGAATTATGGGTAGTTCTGGTCACCATACTTTACAATGATTAGGAGAGTCCTTGAGATATTGCAGATGATGATTGTAAGGATGAGCTATTTTAACTCCAGGGGTTAGCTTGCTATTCTCCTTGGAGCAAAAGGAGATTGAGGGAGGATGTGGACAAAGTGTTTGATAGAACATAGAACAGTACAGCACAGTACAGGTCCTTCGGCCCTCGATGTTGTGCCGAGCTTTGTCCAAAACCAAGCTCAAGCTATCCCACTCCCTATCATTCTGGTGTGCTCCATGTGCCTATCCAATAACCGCTTGAAAGTACCTAAAGTGTCCGACTCCACTATCACAGCAGGCAGTCCATTCCACACCCCAACCACTCTCTAAGTAAAGAACCTATCTCAGACATCCCTCCTATATCTCCCACCATGAACCTTATAGTTATGCCCCCTAGTAACAGCTACATCCACCCGAGGAAATAGTCTCTGAACGTCCACTCTATCTATCCCCCTCATCATCTTATAAACCTCTATTAAGTCACCTCGCATCCTCCTCCGCTCTAAAGAGAAAAGCCCTAGCTCCCTAAACCTTTCCTCATAAGACCTACCCTCCAAACCAGGCAACATCCTGGTAAATCTTGTCTGCACTCTCTCCAATGCTTCCACATCCTTCTTATAGTGAGGTGACCAGAACTGCACACAATATTCCAAATGTGGTCTTAACAAGGTCTTGTACAGTTGCAGCATAACCCCACGGCTCTTAAACTCAAACCCCGTGTTAATAAACGCTAACACACTATAGGCCTTCTTCACGGCTCTATCCATTTGAGTGGCAACCTTCAGAGATCTGTGGATATGAACCCCAAGATCTCTCTGTTCCTCCACATTCCTCAGAACCCTGCTGTTGACCCTGTAATCCGCATTCAAATTTGTCCTACCAAAATGAATCACCTCGCACTTATCAGGGTTAAACTCCATCTGCCATTTTTCAGCCCAGCTCTGCATCCTATCAATGTCTCTTTGCAGCCGACAACAGCCCTCCACCACTACTCCACCAATCTTGGTGTCATCAGCAAATTTACTGACCCACCCTTCAGCCCCCTCCTCCAAGTCATTGATAAAAATCACAAATAGCAGAGGACCCAGCACTGATCCCTGTGGTACACCGCTGGTCTCCAGTCTGGAAATTTTCCATCCACTACCACCCTCTGTCTTCTATGAGAAATGATGTGGAGATGCCGGCGTTGGACTGGGGTAAACACAGTAAGAAGTTTAACAACACCAGGTTAAAGTCCAACATGTATATTTGGTAGCAAAAGCCACACAAGCTTTCGGAGCCCCAAGCCCCTTCTTCAGGTGAGTAAAGAAGAAGGTGCTTGGGGCTCCGAAAGCTTGTGTGGCTTTTGCTACCAAATAAACCTCTTGGACTTTAACCTGGTGTTGTTAAACTTCTTTCTATGAGATAGCCAGTTACTTATCCAATGGGCCAAATTTCCCTCTATCCCACACCTCCTTACTTTCTTCATGAGCCGACCATGGGGGACCTTATCAAACGCCTTACTAAAATCCATGTATACGACATCAACTGCTCTACCTTCATCTACACACTTAGTTACCTCCTCAAAGAATTCAATCAAATTTGTGAGGCAAGACTTACCCTTCACGAATCCGTGTTGACTATCCCAGATTAAGCTGCATCTTTCCAAATGGTCATAAATCCTATCCCTCGGGACCTTTTCCATTAACTTACCAACCACCGAAGTAAGACTAACTGGCCTATAATTACCAGGGTCATTCCTATTTCCTTTCTTGAACAGAGGAACAACATTCGCCACTCTCCAGTCCTCTGGCACTATCTCCGAGGACAGTGAGGATCCAAAGATCAAAGCCAAAGGCTCTGCAATCTCATCCCTTGCCTCCCAAAGAATCCGAGGATATATCCCATCTGGCCACTCAGCTTTTTCAAAATTGCTAATACATCTTCCCTCAGAACATCTACCTCCTCCAGCCTATCAGTCTGTATCACACTCTCATCCTCAAAAACATGGCCCCTCTCCTTGGTGAACACTGAAGAAAAGTATTCAATCATCGCCTCTCCTATCTCTTCTGACTCCATGCACAAGTTCCCGCTACTATCCTTGACCGGCCCTAACCTCACCCTGGTCATTCTTTTATTTATCACATAAGAGTAAAAAATCTTGGGGTTTTCCTTGATCCGGCCCGCCAAGGACTTCTCATGCCCCCTCCTAGCTCTCCTAAGCGCTTTTTTTAGCTCATTCCTTGCTACCTTGCAACCCTCAACTGAGCCAACTAAACCTTGTTTTCTCATCCTTACATACGCTTCCTTTTTCCTCTTGACAAGGCATTCAACCTCTTTTGTGAACTATGGTTCCCTCACTCGGCCATTTCCTCCCTGCCTGTCAGGGACATACCTATCAAGGACACGCAGTATTTGTTCCTTGAACAAGCTCCACTTTTCATTTGTGCCTTTCCCTGACAGTTTCTGTTCCCATCTTATGCTCCCTAATTTTTGCCTAATCGCATCATAATTACCCCTCCCCCAATTATAAACCTTGCCCTGCCGTATGGCCCTATCCCTCTCCATTGCAATAATGAAAGACACCGAATTGTGGTCACTATCTCCAAAGTGCACTTCCACAACCAAATCTAACACTTGGCCCAGTTCATTACCCAGTACCAAGTCCAATGCGGCTCCACCTCTTGTCGGCCTATCCACATATTGTGTCAGGAAACCCTCCTGCACACACTGTACAAAAACTGCCCCATCCGAACTATTCGACCTATAAAGGTTCCAATCAATATTTGGAAAGTTAAAGTCACCCATGACAACTACACTGTGACCTCCACACCTATCCATAATCTGCTTTGCAATTTCTTCCTCCACATCTCTATTACTATTTGGGGGCCTATAGAAAACTCCTAACAACGTTACCGCTCCTTTTCTATTTCTAACTTCAGCCCATATTACCTCAGTAGGCAGATCCCCCTCGAACTGCCTTTCTGCAGCCGTTAAACTATCCTTGATTAACAATGCTGCTCCTCCACCTCTTTTACCAGCTTCCCTACTCTTACTGAAACATCTATACCCCGGAACTTCTAAGAACCATTCCTGTCCCTGTTCTAACCATGTCTCCGTAATGGCCACAACATCGTAGTCCCAAGTACCAATCCACGCTCCAAGTTCACTTACCTTATTCCAGATGCTCCTTGCATTGAAGTAGACACACTTCAACCCACCTTCCTGTCTGCTGGTACACTCCTGCGACCTTGATACCCTCCTCGGTACCTCACTGCTCTCAACACTGGCTTCTGCATTACAGCTCGTTTTCCCATCCCCCTGACAAATGAGTTTAAATCCCCCAGACAAAAGCTGATTGCACAAGGATTGGAGGGACAAAGATTCAAGTTTTTGGGAAAGTGACACCTGGCATCATGAAGAAGAAATTAATTTATGAGTGTCACATGTAGGCTTACATTAACACTGCAATGAAGTTACTGTGAAAATCCCCCTGTCGTCACACTTCGGCACCTGTTCGGGTACACTGAGGCAGAATTTAGCATGGCCAATGCACCTAACCAGCACGTCTTTCAGACTGTGGGAGGAAACCGGAGCATGCGGAGGAAACCCACGCAGACACGGGGAGAATGTGCAGACTCTGCACAGACAGTGACCCAAGCTGGGGATTGAACCTGGGTCCCTGGTGCCGTCAGGCAGCAATGCTAACCACTGTGCCACCGTGCCACCCAATTTGTAGATGATACTACACTAGGGAGAATAGTGAATTGTGAGGATGGCTGAGTGACTTCAGAGGGTCATTGACAAGTTGGCCAAATGATGCCTGGCAGATGCTGGCAGATGAATTTCAATGTAGTGAGATGTGAGGGAATGCATTTTGGCAGAAGAAACATGGGGAGACGATACAGGATCAATGGTACAATACTGAGGAAATTACAGGAATAGAGGGACCTCAGGGTTCAATGCATCATATTCTGAAGGTGGCCAGGCAAGATGAAACAATTGTCAAGAAGGCTTATAGGATCATTCGGTTTATTAGTGAGAAAGTGATGCTAAAGCTCTACAAATCATTGGTCAGACCACATTCGGAGTATTGTGTTCAGTTCTGGAGGGATGTTAAAGCCCGAGAGAGAGGGCAAAGGAGATTTACTAGGAGACTTTGGAGAGGGTACAGAAGAGGTTTACCAGGATGTTGCCTGGTCTGAGGGTATTAGCTATGAGATGAGGTTGGATTAACTCGGTTTGTTCTCACTGGAATGACGGAGGTTGAGGGGCGACCTGATGGAGGTCCACAAGATTATGAGAGGCATGGACAGAGTGGATAGTCAGATGCTCTTTCCTTGGGTAGAAAAGTCAAGTACTAGGGGACATAGGGTTAAGGTGCGTGGGGAAAAGTTTAGAAATGTGCGAGGCAAGTTTTTTACACAGAGGGCGGTGAATGTCTGGAATGTGCTGCCCGGGGAGGTGGTGGGATCAGGTACGATCGCAGCATTTAAGGGGCAGTTAGATGAATACATAAATCGGATGGGAATGGAAGGCTACGGACTCTAAGTGCATACGGTTTTAGTTTAGGCAGGCATCATGATCGGTGCAGGCTTGGAGGGCTGGAGGGCCTGTTCCTGTTCTTTGTTACCAGAAATTTTAGATCCAAGGAAAGATTAGAGAAATTGGGCTTATTCCCCTTGGAGCAGAGAGGATTAAGAGGTGACCTTATTGAGGTGTTTAAAATTATGAACAATTTTGACAGGGTAAAGAAGGATGTTCTGCTTCCACTAGTTGGTATGTCAGTGACCTGGGGTCACAGTTTCAAGATGGTCAGCAAGAGATCTAGGAGTGAGATGAGGAGAAATGTTTTTACTCGGATAGTTGTTGGGATTTAGAATGCGCTGCCTGGGAGAGAGGTGGAGGCAGATTCCACAGGAGGTTTCAAAGGAGAGCTGGATGTATAATTGAAAGTGATGAATGTAGAGAGCTATGGAGATAGGGCTGGAGAATGGGACTAGCTGGATAGATCTTTCACGAGCGGCGTGGATATGATGGGCTGAATGGCCTCTTTCTGTGCTGTAAACTTCTATGATTTTATTTGATTGATTGCTGGGCAATGTGGACTGTTGTTGAATTAATTTTTCTTCTTCATCAGGCCCCATCCTCTTCTCGATGGTTGGATTCACTTCTACCGTGAGCTGTAAGTATTTTTTTGCTTCAAGTTTGTGTTGCTGATTTTGGGATGATCCCAGGCAAGCCCCCGGTCCTTTCTGAGGTGACTGGCCATGAGTCCTCTGTGTTGGGAGGATCCCTGGATTTGTCGCACCACTTGCAGGCGTCCTCCCTCAGGGCCATGGTCCTCTTACTAGGATCATCTGCCTCTTCCATCTCTCATGCACTTAGAGGGGTGACAGACCCCCTCCACACATGGTAACCACAGAGCCATTGAATCTCTACAGTACAGACAAAGACTGTACCAAAGAAGTCTGCACCGATTCTCCGACAGAAGACCTACCTTGCACTAACTTGATCTTTCGCTACACCCTTGCTGTGTCTGTAACATTCTATACCCTCTGCTTTCATTCTCCCCTATGTACTCTATGAACAGTATGTTTTTTTTGGTATAGTGTGCAAGAAACAATACTTTTCGCTGTATACTAATACATGTAACAATAATAAATCAAATCATCCCCTTCAGGCCCACCCTATCCCTGTAACCCCACAGGTTTAGCACGGACAATTCACCCAATCCGCACATCCTTGGAGTATAGGAGGAAACCGGAGCACCCGGAGGAAACCCACGCAGACACGGGGAGAATAAGAACAAAGAACAAAGAAAATTACAGCACAGGAACAGGCCCTTCGGCCCTCCAAGCCTGCACCGACTATGCTGCCCGACTGAACTAAAACCCCCTACCCTTCCGGGGACCATATCCCTCGATTCCCATCCTATTCATGTATTTGTCAAGGCGCCCCTTAAAAGTCACTACTGTATCCGCTTCCACTACCTCCCCCGGCAACAAGTTCCAGGCACCCACCACTCTCTGTGTAAAAAATCTTAAGAGGCCCTTAAGTGTGGAGTATTCCATCACACTCCTGACTTGTGCCTTGTAGATGGTGGGTGGGCTTTGGGGAGTCAGAAGGTGAGTTACTCACCACAGGATTCCTTACCTTTGTGCTCCTCTTTCAGCCACAGTATTTATATGGCCAGTCCAGTGCAGTTTCTGGTCAATGATAACCCCCCAGGATGTTAATTGTAGGGGATTCAGTCATGGTAATGCCATTGAATGTCAAGGGCCGATGGTTAGATCCTCTCTTGTTGGAGATGGTCACTGCCTGGCATTTGTGTGGCACGAATGTTACTTGCCACTTAATAGCACAAGCCTGGGCATTGAATGTACAGACTCCACGCAGACTGTGACCAAAGGCCAGAATTGAACCCGTGTCCCTGAAGCTGTGAGGGAGCAGTACTAACCACTGGGCCAACGTGCCGCTCCAGGACTGATGATACACTCGCGCAGTATGGCCAGTCAGCCAAGGTGAGATACCAGAGTCTGCCAGTTACTTGGAATTATAGGGGAGAGCTGAGGGGGATAAAAGCCAAATACTGCGGATGCTGGAATCTGAAACAAAAACAGAAATTGCTGGAAAATCTCAGCTGGACTGACAGCAGCTGTGGGGAGACAATAGAGCCAAAGTTTCAAGTCTGGATGACCCTTAGTCAGAGCTGAAGGGCCACTAATGAAGTCCACCCAAATGTAAAGCGGAAGTGTGTGGCTTGCAGTGACACAGAAGAACTAACAATCTCACACAAATCCCCCATATCCTCCAGCTAATTACTAGATATGTTCAAATGTTGTTTTTTAACTGACAAGCCTGTTGCTGGTATTTGAGCTTCCATCTTGCCACCGGGTGTAACTCCCAATCTTCATTCGGCTCTCTGACAAATCTTTTAAAAAGTGATTTGGTTTTTTGGCGCTTCTCATTTTCATCCTGGGCTGTCCGTGAGAATTCTTCAATGTGATTGGTTGCTGGGACATCTCGATGACATCGCTGCAGGAGAGTCATAGAGTCAGAGAGGTTTACAGCAGGGAAACAGGCCCTTCGGCCCAACTTGTCCATGCCACCCCTTTTTCTTTAAACCCCTAAGCTAGTCCCAATTGCCCGCATTTGGCCCATATCCCTCTCTATCCATCGTACCCACGTAACTGTCTAAACGCTTTTTAAAAGACAAAATTGTACCCGCCTCTACTACTACCTCTGGCAGCTTGTTCCAGACACTCACCACCCTCTGTGTGGAAAAAGTGCCACTCTGGACACTTTTGTATCTCTCCCCGCTCACCTTAAACCTACGCCCTCTAGTTTTAGATTCCCTACCTTTGGGAAAAGATATTGACTATCTGGCTGATCTATGCCCCTCATTATTTTATAAACTTCGATAAGATCACCCCTCAGCCTCCTACGCTCCAGAGAAAAAAGTCCCAGTCTATCCAGCCTCTCCTTATAACTCAAACCATCAAGTCCCGGTAGCATCCTCGTAAATCTCTTCTGCACTCTTTCGAGTTTAATAACATCCTTTCTTTAGTAGGGTGACCAGAACTGTGCACAATACTCCAAGTGTGGCCTTACCAATGTCTTGTACAACTTCAACAAGACGTCCCAACTCCTGTATTCAATATACTGACCGATGAAGCCAAGCATGCTGGATGCCTTCTTCACCACTCTGTCCACCTGTGACTCCACAGTAACACACTGGGAATCTCCATTAAAGAAAATGCCACAATCAATTATAAACCAATTGAGTTGAAGTTCTCGCCACAGAGATCGCCAGGTTAAACTGCTGTCTGAATGGTCAGGGGATCAAAGGTTACGGGGAAAAGGCAGGAGAATGGGGTTGAGAAACATGTCAGCCATGATGGAATGGTGGAGCAGTCGATGGGCCGAATGGTCTAATTCTGCTCCTATATCTTATGGTCTTGTGAATATACGCCTGTGCAAATATGATGGCTGGAATGTTACTGCTACCCCCACCACGGGAATCAGAACGGGCGAGGGGCAGACAATGGATACGTCTGTTAACCTCAGGTGGGATTTTATGGTTTTGGGACGAGCGAGGCATGCACGGTGGCACAGTGGTTAGCTCTGCTGCCTCACAGCACCAGGGACACGGGTTCAAATCCGGCCTCAGGTCACTGTCTGTGTGGAGTTTGCACGTTCTCCCCGTGTCTGCGTGGGTTTCCTCCGGGTGCACCGGTTTCCTCCCACACTTGACAAATGTGCGGGTTTCGGTTGATTGGCCATGCTAAATTGCCCCTTAGTGTCAGGGGGATTAGCAGGGTAAATATGTGGGGTTATGGGGAAATATAGGGCCTGGGTGGGATTGTGGTCGGTGCAGACTCGATGGGCCGAATGGCCTCCTTCTGTGCTGTACCAATACTGTGATCTCTCAGCAAGGCATCCTTTGAAGTTAGCAATGAACGCTCTTTCATTCGCACTGACCACAAACACTGGACCATTCCATAGAGAGGACAAAACTGCTTGGCAGCTCAGTGAGCTGCAGTGTCACATTGTTGACGAGAGAGGGCGACATTAACCATGTTTTTTCTCCTTGCCCTCATTGCAAAACCCTGAGGTACTGTCCGACTTCCCCCAATGCACAAGACCCTGGTCTGGATTCGATTCGCTTCAGCAAATGAGCATCAAATTCAACTAGAAAGGTCTTCTGGGGAAGGATCGGGCATTTATAGAGAATCCTTTGAGACCTCAGGACGTCACAAAGCACTTGACAGCTGATTAAGTACTTTTGAAATCCAGCCTCTACGTCAGTGCTCCAGTTAATTTGTACAAAACAAGATCTCATGAACAGGATTGTGATAATTTTCCAGATTATCTGTGAAAGTGATGTTGATAAAGGGATAAATCTCGAAGAGGATATTAGAACTCCTACAGTACAGAAGGAGGCCATTCGGCCCTTCGAGTCTGCACTGACAACAATCCCACCCAGGCCGTATTCCCATAACCCCACATATTTACCCTGTTTCCCAGAGGGTGGTGAATGTGCGGAATTCACGAACACCGAATGTGGTTGAGGCTAAAACATTGTGTGATTTCCAGAAAAAATTAGATATCGCTCTTGGGGGCTAAAGGGATCAAGGGATATGGAAGGGGAAGGGAGGATCAGGATATTGAATTTGATGATCAGCTATGATCAAAACAGAACAGGCTCGAAGGGCCGAATGGCCTACTCCTGCTTCTAGATTCTGCGTAATTCCTCTAACATACATGCCCCGGGACATTAAGGGGCAATTTAGCATGGCTAATCCACCCAACATGACATCTTTGGGCTGTGGGAGGAAACTGGAGCACCCGGAGGAAACCCACGCAGACACTATGTTAGTGCTCCAGTTAATTTGTACAAAACAAGATCTGGTAAATATTAATATTGACATTTGTCCAGATTATCTGTGAAAGTGATGTTGATAGAGGGATGGAGCTGTGAGGCAGCATTGCTAACTGCTGTGTCACCGTTCTCACTCGCTTCTCTCCTGCAATTGAGGGCCGTGGGACCTCTTACTTACGCTTGAGAGAGCTGCCTCATTTTAAAAACTTCGCCTCTGACAGCACAACGATCCTCCAGCGCTGTACTGAGCGCGGCACGGTGGCACAGTGGTTATCTCTGCTGCCTCACAGCGCCAGGGAACCGGGTTCGATTCACGGCTTGGGTCACTGTCTGTGCGGAGTCTGCACGTTCTCCCCGTGTCTGCGTGGGTTTCCTCCGGGTGCTCCGGTTTCCTCCCACAGTCTGAAGGACATGCTGGTTAGGGTGCATTGGCCATGCTAAATTCTCCCTCAGTGTACCCGAACAGGCGCCGGAGTGTGGCGACTAGGGGATTTTCACAGGAAATTCATTGGAGAATGAAGAGAGAATGGGAATAAGGAAAATATCAGCCATGATTGAATGGTGGAGCAGGCTCGATGGGCCGCGTGGCCTAATTCTGCTCCTATGTCTTATGGTTTTATTGCAGTGTTAATGTAAGCCGACTTGCGAGACTAATAAATAAACTTTAAACTTCAACATGGATTATGTACTCAAGTCTCTGGAGTGAAACTTAAACTCACGATCTTCTGACTCAGAGGCTAGGGCGCTAACATTGCTGACGACTTATACTTGGATTCCGCTCTCTCTCCCAACCAGAACCACTTTAATTTGTTATTTCCCTCCCTCTCCCTGCCCCCACCCCCCCATCAACTACAATAATCCCACAAAACAGCGACGATGCCAACTCTCACAGTGCTCAGTGAGGGGGGAGGGGAGGACAGTCCGATGCTGGGCTAAGGGGTTTGCAATCTGTCCCAGTGCATCAAAGCACTGGTAGACTGAGAGTCCCCAGTGTCCATAACCTCATCTGCAGAGATGCCAAAACGGCAAGGATACAGCACTGTTAGCCACAGTAAAATGTACTTTATAGGTGAGCTACCAAGCAAAGGTTGGCACTGAACTCCATCTGGAGCCATTAGATCAGAGAGTCTTAAACTCAGCTAATGGTTAAGAAGTGCCTTCAAGGAGGAAAGGAAGCTGGAGAAGTGTTAGGGAGGGAATTAAGTTCAGCAACATTTGTCCTCAACGCAGTAAAACATCCCAGGGTGATTGACAGGGGCGTAAATCAGACAAAAATTGGCATTGAAGCCTTGAGGAAACATTGGGATCAAGAGCAGCTTTATACAATCTTCAAAAAAGTGAATTTAATTCTATCTTCAGAGCCCTGGATGCTTTACCTTTGACCACCACCAGTGGCAGTGTTGTCCATGTTCTGACAATGTACTTCCAACATTCCCTGTTCTGTTTGAGGTCTGTGGCCTCTTCTGACAAGTCTCGGTGGGTCTACACTGTAGGATTCTATTCTATTCTATGAGATAGGGTGGATAGTGATAGCCTTTTTCCTCTGATGGAGAAATCCAGCACGAGGGGGCATGGCTTTAAATTGAGGGGGGGTAGTTATAGAACCGATGTCAGGGGTAGGTTCTTTACCCAGAGGGTGGTGAGGGATTGGAATGCCCTGCCAGCATCAGTAGTAAATGCGCCTAGTTTGGGGGCGTTTAAGAGATCCGTAGATAGGTTCATGGACGAAAAGAAATTGGTTTAGGTTGGAGGGTCACAGTTTTTTTTTTAACTGGTCGGTGCAACATCGTGGGCCGAAGGGCCTGTTCTGCGCTGTAATGTTCTATGTTCTATAAGTCCACTCCTTTTAAACGCCTGTTAGATTTTTCCCTAACTCCTCTCAGCTGCAGTAAATACAGCCCAAACTTCCTTTTTTTCTTCAAATCTTCCCTTTTTGCTTTGATCTCTCATACTTGATGTAATCCCAGTGGTTACAGATTAAACATTTTCCACATCCTTGCTAAAATGGATGTCAGGGTACTCGGACTGTGGTCTTCTGCTGATTCTTTACACTTTTACATAAGGTGCAAATTCTCAGATTCCAACTGGCATTCGAAATGTCTTTTTCCGCCTATAAACCTGCTCTTAAACATTTCCATCCCTAGATGGCTGTCCTTCTCCATACAGAAATATACTGTCTGCTTACATGACTTCTCTGTACTTCTTGACAAAAAATCTACTCTGTTGTGGTCAACTACTTTGAATTGCATGTGACAGATATCTGTCTGATTGCTGAATTGCTGTTCGGTCATGTTTGAACACCTCCATAACCTCAGCCTTCCCTGTAACCGCCTCCATCCCTCCAAATCTTCAAGATCTCCGCATTTTGCTGGGCACTTTCATCCTCCCCACTCACCCCCTTCACTTATTATTCATATCAGAGTCCCAAAGCCTAAGGACAAATCCAACCCAGTCTTTCAGACAAGTCACCAGCAGCAGAGGCAATGGCCTCGTGGTATTATCGCTGGACCATTAATCCAGAATCTCAGCTGATGCTCTGGGTACCACGGCAGGTAGTGGAATTTGAATTCAATAAAAAATATCTGGAATTAAAAATCAACTTATCACCATGAAACCATTGTCGGAAAAACCCATCTGGTTCACCAATGCCCTTCAGGGAAGGAAATCTGCTATCCTTACCTGGTCTGCCTACATGTGACCCCAGAGCCACAGCAATGTGGTTGACTCTGAACTGCCCTCGGGCAACTAGGGATGGGCAATAAATGTTGGTCAGCCAGCGATGCCCATGTCCCATGAACGAATAAACAAAGTAGATGGCAGTGAAAGTTTAACAGGTGTTAAGCTCATGCCAAGGCAGAGAAGGTGGCGATGGGAAGAAAGAGCGACAGGGGAATAGTGGTTAAGGGAAAGGGTATAGTGGTTCGTATAAACCTTAGTTAGGCCGCACTTGGAATATAGTGTTTAATTCTGATCGCCACGCTACCAAAAGGATGTGGAGGCTTTGGAGAGGGTACAGAAAAGATTTACCAGGATGTTGCCTGGTATGGAGGGCATTAGCTATGAGGAGAGGTTGGAAAAACTTGGTTTGTTCTCACTGGAGCGACGGAGGTTGAGGGGAGACCTGATAGAAGTCTACAAGATTATGAGGGACATGGACAGCGTGGATAGTCAGAAGCTTTTTCCCAGAAGTGGACGAGTCAATTACTGGGGGCACAGGTTTAAGTTGCGAGGGGCAAGGTTTAAAGGAGACATACGAGGCAAGGTTTTACACAGAGGGTGGTGGGTGCCTGGAACTCGTTGCCGGGGGAGATAGTGGAAGCAGATACAATAGTGAGTTTTAAGGGGCGTCTTGACAAATACATGAATAGGATGGGAATAGAGGGATATGGTCATACGGACAGCATGGTCGGTGCCGGCTTGGAGGGCCGAAGGGCCTGTTCCTGTGCTGTAATTTTCTATGTTATTTGTCTAGGTATGGTGGGTGGCAGGAACAGCTGAATGGTAAGCAGGATGTGAGTGCAACACAAAGTAGTGTGATAATGGGACAAGTAAAGGAATAAAAGATGTGTCTGGAGGAAGTGTAAATTGGTGCGGTGAAGTAGCAGAGGGGGAGGAAAAGATGGTAAAGCTGTGAAAGTTGAGAAACCTCCTGGAATAAGGAAGTGGCATGTGGATAAATCTCAGGAGTACAGAGTGTCCCTTTGGGCTTGGATTAACAGAGGATCCCCACTCAAAAAATATCCATTTACTCTGTCCCTGATCCATGGCACAATTAAACACTGATATTATCTTTGCAAGTCAGTATCAAGCAATTGTTGAAATTCCAACACCTTCTGCAGCCCCATTGTCCACGTGGCCGGTGATCGGATTAAATTAACCCAGAGTGGTTTATACTTTTTCAATCCATGCCCTGATTGGCTCAGACTTCTCCACCAGTCAGCCCAGGCTGCAGGGTCACATGGAATCACAGAACCACTACAGCGCAAAAGGAGGCCACGCGACCCATCAAGTCCGTAACGACAACAATCCCACCCAGGCCTTATCGCTGAAACCCCACTTATTTACCGTGCTAGTCCCCCTGACACTAAGGGGCAATTTAACATGGCCAATCAACCTAACCCGCACATCTTTGGAGTGTGGGAAGAAACCGGAGCATGCGGAAGAAGCCCATGCAGCCACAGGGAGAAAGTGCAGACTCCGCACAGACAGTGACCCGAGCCAGGAATCGAACCTGGGTCCCTGGCACTGTGAAGCAGCAGTGCTAACCACTGTGCTGCCATGCCGTCCCTTGATCCAGGCAGAAAGATCAGTTAGATGATAGATAAGCTGCAGAGGATTCAATAAACAATGAAATGACTCTTGTCAGAATTTTATATACAAGATTGACCAGTCTGATTGGTCAACTGCGTGAGGACTAAGCCAGCAAAAATAAATGTTTAAATGGAGAAACACCACATTTTCTTTTGTATTTGAGTGTAATTAGCACAACTCCACAGAACTTCAAATGGATTAGTTTGCAAGCGCAGTTTCTAAAACAAGGTTACATATAGTATATTATACACTATATATCCTTTGGTGGACCAATATATCACATACTGTACAGATTATAATGAATATCACACCTTGTATATATTATAGTGAATTCTCTATCTCGTATATAGAACAGTGAAAATCACACCCTGTATTTAGAATAGTGGATATATTTCCTTGCATTTCTTATAAAGATTAGCACACCCTGGGTATATCAAAAGGGATGGCACGGTGGCACAGTCGCTAGCACTGTTGCCTCACAGCTTCAGGGACCCGGGTTTGATTCCTACCTTGGGTAACTGTGTGGAGTTTGCACATTCTCCCCATAGTCACGTAGGTTTCCTCCCACAGTCGAAAGATGTGCAGGTTAGGTTGATTGGCTTGCAGGTGGTGATGTTCCCATGTATCTTCTTCCCTTGTCATTCTAGATGGAAGTGGTCGTGGGTTTGGAAGGTGGTCGAGGGAGTGAATGTTTGTGGATGTCGTGCCAATCAAGCAGGCCATCAGAAAACGTCTGTTCGCCATTCATTTTGATCATGGCTGATCATCAAATTCAATATCCTGATTCCCCACTTCCCCCTGTATCCCTTGGTTAGCACTGCTGTCTCACAGCGCCAGGGACCCAGGTTCAATTTCTGGCTCGAGTCACTGTCTGTGTGGAGTTTGCACATCCTCCCCGTGTCTGTGTGGGTTTCCTCCGGGTGCTCCGGTTTCCTCCCACAGTCTGAAAGAGGTTAGGTGGTTAGCTGGTTAGGTGCATTGACCCGAACAGGTGCCAGACTGTGGAGACTAGGGGCATTTCACAGTAACTTCATTGCAGTGTTAATGTAGTGTTAATGTCTTACTTGTGACTAATAAATAAACTTTTAAAAAATCCCTTCAGCCCAAGTGCAATATCTAATTTCTTCTTGAAATCACACGTTTTGGCCTCAACTACTTTCTGTGATAGTGAATTCCACATATTCACCACTCTCTGGGTGAAGAAATTTCTCCTCACCTCAGTTCCAAAAGGTTTACCCCTCATCCTCAAACTATGACCCCTAGTTCTGGACTCCCCCACCATTGGGAACATTCTTTCTGAATCTACCCTGTCTAACCTTGTTAGAATTTTATAAGTTTCTATGAGATCCCCTCTCACTCTTCTAAACTCCAGTGAATATAATCTTACCCGACTTAGTCTCTCCTCATATGACAGACCTGCCATCCCAGGAATCAGCCTGGTAAACCTTCGCTGCACTCCCTCTCTAGCAAGGACATCCTTCCTCAGATAAGGACACCAAAACTGCACACAATACTCCAGGTGTGGCCTCACCAACGCCCTATGCAATTTCAGTAAAACATCCTTATCCCTAAACTCAAATCCTCTCGCTATGAAGGCCAACTTACCATTTCCTTCTTTACTGCCTGCTGTACCTGCGCACTTACTCTCAGTGACTGATGCACGAGGACTCCAAGGTCTCGCTGAGTATCCACCTCTCTCAATTTACGTCCATTCAAGTAATAATCTGTCTTCCTATTATTGCCACCAAAGTGAATCACCTCACATTTATCCACATTATACTGCATCTGCCGTGCATATACCAGCACACTCAGTCTGTCCAAATCACACTGAAGCATCTCTGCATCCTCCTCACAGCTCACCCTCCCACCCAACTTTGTATCAACTGCAAATCTGGAGACAATACATTCAGTTCCCTCTTCCAAATCATTAATATACAATATGCACAGTTGGGGTGCTAGCACAGACCCCTGCGGAAGCCCACCAGTCACTGACTGCAATTGGATAAAGACCCATTTATGCCAACTCTTTGCTTCCTATCTGCTAACCAGCTTTCTATTCGTCTCAAGATGTTACCTGCAATCCCATGCGCTTTAACTTTACATAGTAGTGACTTTACATTCCTTCCTTTACGGGCATCACGGCGGCACAGTGGTTAGCACTGCCGCCTCATAGTGCCAGGGATCCGGGTTTGATTCCCGGCTTGGGTCACTGTCTGTGTGGAGTTTACACTTTCTCACAGTGTCTGCATGGGTTTTCTCTGGATGCTCCGGTTTCCTCCTACAGCCCAAAGATATGCGGGTTAGGTGGATTGGTCATGCTAAAATTGCCCCTTAGTGTCAGGAGGACTAGCTAGGGTAAATGCATGGGGATAAAGCCTGTGTGGGATGGTGGTCGGTGCAGACTTGAATGGGCCGAATGATCTCCTTCTGCACTGTCAGATTCTATGAAATTCTATGTCCCTGTGGTATGGTGCCATAGTGGTGATATTACTGGCCCAGTAAACCAGTTTAATGTTCTGTGAGAGACGGGTTCAAACCCCACTATGGCAGCGTTGGAATTTAAGTAATAAATCTGGAATATTGGGGGGGTTTTCCATGCCAGTTTTTGATGGGCAAGAATGGCAGCGGGGCTGGAGAATCCAAAGGGAATCACCAAGCTGCTGCTGTCAGGATTTCCTGTTCCAATTGTACCCTCACCCCATCCCCGCCAATGATATAATGGGGTTATCTGACCATTGCATTTGAATATTATTGGCAGGCTACCCCACTCTATTACCCCCACCTTAGAATTCCCCCTCCCCCCTTCGCCATGACCTTAACTCACCGGGATTTACAACAACTTTTGGTCAATGGAAACTTGGCAAAGAGATCCCACCCACATTTAACCATAGTCCCCAAGGGGGAGAGGGTCATGCCTGGGCAGCACCTTGGCAGTGCCCTGATACTGACCCTTGGCAGTTCCCTCCTGCCAGTGGGCAGCACCGGGGTCCAGTGCACAGACAGTGTCAGGGGCAGTGCCAGGGAGCACCCATCTGAGTCTGGGTGACAGAATCAACAAGAGGGGAAAAAACCTACTTAACATTGCCTTTGCCAACTTATTTGTCACAGTTGCAACTATCCATGGGTGAATTGGTAGAAGTGACCATTGCACAGTCCTTGTGGAGGTGATGTCCCATTTTCACACCAAGTAGAAAGAATAAAAAAACAATCTATTGTCCAGGTGGAGAGGGGTTGCAGAACTCTGTGGTATTGCGAGATCTGAATCACAAAAAATAGTATGTAGGTATAATAAGTGGAAGGCAAATTGAGAGATCCTATGTATGCTTAGTCCTTCAGTTTGCTTCAGTCTGTGCAAATTTTTTTAATTCATTCATGGGACATGGTCATCACTGGCTGGCCAACATTTATTGCCCATCCCTAGTTGTCTGAGGGCAGTTGAGAGTTAACCACATTGCTGTGGCTCTGAAGTCACATGTAGGCCAGACCAGGTAAGGACAGCAGATTTCCTTCCCTGAAGGACATTAGTGAACCAGATGGGTTTTTCTGACAAACGACAATGGTTTCATGGTCATCAGTAGATTCTTAATTCCAGATGTTTTAAATTGAATTCAAATTGCACCATTCTGCCGTGGTGGGATTCGAACCCGGGTCC
This sequence comes from Mustelus asterias, assembly GCF_964213995.1. Lineage (NCBI taxonomy): Eukaryota > Metazoa > Chordata > Chondrichthyes > Carcharhiniformes > Triakidae > Mustelus > Mustelus asterias. The sequence continues at coordinate 16,702,122 of NC_135805.1, read as the reverse complement.
CCAGAACATTAGCTGAGTTTCTGGATTAAAAGTCTGGCGATAATACCACAAGGCCATCGTCTCCCCTTTAATACTTTATTTTAAGGTATTTCTGCCAATGCAGTTACATTTAAATGCTAGATTCTAAGGGTTGACTAACACTGCTAACTTGACTACATTTTAAAACTCAGAAGGCATGCTGGGTTAGCTAGAAGTTGACTGCATTCCTAAAGGGTACACAATGGAGGCAAAACAAGTTTTTGATAACAGCAGCTGCCAGACTTGTTTTCCTGAATGGAGACAGCATGTGAAGAACACCTCCCACAACGAGATAAGGATTGAAGTATATTTCATTTCAGTACATGTTTATGTACAGGGCCTGGCTGTGAAGGCAGTCTCCAAGTTCACTCTCCTCTCACTTCTGTCATGTTAATTGTTTCTTAAGTTTTGTTTAATAAAAAAAAACATTTTAAAACTCGTACCGAGTGCTGTCCCCTTGTCTATTCGAGTGAATGAATGGACCCTACACAAATGAATAGTTGTTTTTTATTGCAAGGGAAATGGAATATAAAAATAGGGATGTTTTAAGCAGCTGGGAAGAAATCTGCTGGAACCCATGGCCAGGAATTACCATTCCGGGCCTCGGTCTGGTGGCGGGAGCAGGAACTCAGGGGGAGACATCCACTGTAAAGGGGAGTGGGTGAGGAGGCCGAGTTGTGCACTGCTCTCACCTCATTAATTGTGCAGCTGTTGGTCGTACATCAAAAAGGAAGGTGCATGGGCAGGAAGACATTCGGCCGCCATATTTAAAAGGCAGCTGGGCAGCCATTCCTCCATCAAGCCAGGAGTCCAGGATCCAAACATGGCTGCCAGGAGACAGCAAGTACCGGCCTCACTGAGGACCCAGCCTCCCCCAGGCCATGGAGGACAGGAAGGATGCCCTCTTCCCCAGAGGTGGGAGCAGGAGGCCCGCTCACTCACCATAGCTGCCCTGGGAGCTGGTCGTCAGAGTGGTCAATGCCACAGCTCTGCAGAGGAGGAAATGAGTGAACAACCTCATCCGTGTCACCAGGGTCGGCGAGCCCTCAACTCTTCATACTCCTCTCACCGTTCTCTTTATTGGCCCTGGGATGTGTGCGTCAATGGCAAGGTCATGGCAAGGTCAGCATCTATGCTCCATGTCCCAAAAAGCCCTTCACAAGGTGTTGGGGTGCTGTCTTGTTGTGATGTTGAATTTGTAAAGATGTAAAGAATGTTTGTAAAGATATAAAAGAATCGTAAAAAATGCGAGAGGGAAAGAAAACAGTGCGTGGTCCCTTTAAAAGCTGTTTCTGAATTCTGTGCTAAAATGCAGAGTGCACAGACTCCAGGTTGCAACATTTCTTTCAAGGACCGAGCATCAGGGTTGACTTGGTAACAAGCTTTTGCATTCTGCCAGCCTATCAGTTTAAAAGGGACAATTAACTATCAAGATCCCATCAAATTTGAATTTGATAGTGTTGACAGCATCAGACCAATCCTGGGGGAAGTAAATTGGGAGGTCAAGGCAGGTGTAAAAGGCCAAAGCAACAGCCTTTTCTGGGAGAACATCTCCAGAGACCAGGGCAGCCAATCAAAAGCCAGCATTCATCTCTAGAGCAGCTCTCCACGCCTGCCAGTTTAAATATCCCTTCAGAGAATTATCCAGCTATCTACTCCTCCAATCAGCTTGGCTCATGTAGATCAGGCCCAAGACAGGTGTGAAGGCCCTGTCTCGTCAGCTTGGATCGGAAATGTCTCAACTTGTTGAGACTCTGAATTGGACTTGATTTGATTGAACTGGAAAAGTATAAAAGATTTTTAAAAATTCTGTTATTACTGTTTTGGTAATGGATGGTCCTTGTATTATTTGAACAGCATTTCAGTCAAAACATACCTTAATTAATGTGTTACTTGTTTAATTAAAGTTCCTGGTTATTTAAATAAAATACCTTGTTAATTATTCACTTAAAGCGAGTGTCAGGCCTTCAGATTAATGAACCTCTGAACTTGAATGAAGAACAGATAACACCTTCCCAAATAATCATAGCAGATTACAGGGTAAAGGGGATTAACCTCTGTATCGTGACAATCTCATTGGGTCACTCCAGTCCATGTGGTCCGCGGATGAGCGGATTGAAGGTTAGACTAAAGGATGACTTGTAGATGCGGCTGATGCCATGCTGCTGTTGTCCTTGCCCTTCAAGCTGCTCGAGCTGGTGGGTCTGGAGGGTGCTGCCAATGTACCCTTGGGGACGAGCAGCAGGTCATCTGTCATATGGCACGGAGCTGCCAATGGGCAGGAGCTGGATGGATTGAATATTGAGGGTAGATGGGGTATCTGTCAGGTGGCCTTGCACAGCCTTGCATGGTATCCACCTTCCCGAGTGCTGCTTATCCAGCACAGATGGTGGACTGGCTTTGGGGATTCACATGGTCACTTAGTGTGAGGCAGGACGAGCAGCATGTGACCTGCCCCTCCATCAGAACTGCTCACAAACCATCTTTGCACAGGAGAAGACAGGTTCAAGAGGGTGAGGGCAGGAGAGGGCATGCGCGAAATCCAGCCCCCCCTCATACGATGAACCAAGGTGGCAGGGGAGGACTGTGAATGTGTCCTTGGCATTAGCGAGGCCGGAATCTCCCAGCTATCCGGAGAGGATGCATGCTTACTCTCTGCAAGTCTGTAACAGAGCCCATTCCCGCCCTGATCCTGCCCACTGTGTGTACACCTCCACATCCCCTCAGACCACCCAGAGTGACCCTACAGCCATCACAGACAGACTCTTACCCTCCCACTGAACACATCCCACTGCCCCAGCATATAGTAACTGCGCCCTCCCACCACCAGTGCCTTCAATTCCCCCCGCACGTCCAAGATTCCTCCATTGATACCACAGACCCATCCCTTTGAACCTTCCCCCCTAGCCCCCGCTCTTCAATGCTTTTGGTTTTCCCCTGCAGTGTGCCTCAGTTCCTACCCGCCTCCCCCCTCTACTGCAAGTCTCCATGGTTTCTTCCCCCTTCCCCTGACCCTACCTTTTGCCTTTCCACCCGTTACCTTATGTCCAGCACTCCCCCCTACCCCGCTCCCCTGCCATACGTCATCCCACCACGCCCCCCCCCCCCCCCTTTGAGTTTCAGCAGCCCCCCCCCCCCCCGCCCGCTTACCTCCATGTGAACTGGGCAGGGCCTTCCACTAAGTCCTAACTCGCCATCTCAACCACGCATTGGTCAGGTCATGGTTTGAACTGGCCTGAATTTACAGCGGCAGGGACGGATCATAGACTGGGGGGGTGGGTGGGGAGGAGGGGTAGATTCCAGTTGGCTGTTTATTTGGATTGCATTAACGAGATATTGGTTGGGTTTCATCCGGTGGGAACGGTGAGATGTTATTATCAATGTCAACAAAACAAAAGAGATTATCATCAACTTCAGGAAGCATAGTGGAGAACATGCCCCTGTCTACATCAATGCGGACAGTGTAGAAATTGTAGAAAGCTTCAAGATCACCAACAACCTGTCCTGGTCCTCTCAGGCTGACACTATAGTTAAGAAAACCCACAAACGCCTCTACTTTCTCAGAAGACTAAGGAAATTTGGCATGTTTGCTGCAACTTTCACCAACTTTTACAGATGCACCATAGAAAGCATTCTTTCTGGTTGTATCACAGCTTGGTATGTCTCCTACTCTGCCCAAGATCGCAAGGAATTACAAAAGGTCGTGAATGTAGCCCAATCCATCACTCAAACTAGCCTCCCATCCATTGACACTGTCTACACTTCCTGCTGCCTCGACATTTGAATGGACCTACCTCTCATTAAGTTGATCATTCTCGATACCCTAGCTATGACTGTAACACTACATTCTGCATTCTGTCCTTTCCTTCTCTATGAATGTTATGCTTTGTCTGTATATTGCGGAAGAAACAATACTTTTCACTGTATAGCAATGCATGTGACAATAATAAATCAAATCAAGTCAAAAATCACTCACCCAACACCAAAATCGAACCCAGGTCCTTGGAGCAGTGATAATCACTGTCCCACCATGCCATCCTACATGAAGGTATCAGAGGAGACCAATGCACTAAGTGCAAATCATTACCCTCCAGTGTCACACTGTAAAATGTCACACTTTTCAGACCAACAACAAAACCTTGCATTTATTTTGCACCTTTAATGCATTAAGGCATGCAAAGCATTTTCATCAGAGCATTCGGACAAAAATATTTAAGGCAGAACTGGATAGATTCTCGATTAACAAGGTGACGGTGAAAGGTCATCGGGAGTTAGGCTGGAATGTGGGGTTGAGGTCACAATCAGATCAGCCATGATCTTATTGGACAGTGGAACAGTCTCAAGGGGCCGAGTGACCTATTCCTGCTCCTAATTCGCACGTTCCTATGTTGGGTCTAAAGTCCTAAAGAGTGGCTAAAGTAAACATTGGTCCTTTAGAGGATGAAAAGGGGGATGTAATAACTGGAAATGAGGAAATGGCTGAGGCATTGAACAGGTATTTTGTGTCGGTCTTCACAGTGGAAGACACAAATAACATGCCAAAAATTGATGACCAGAATACTTTGGCAGGTGAGGACCTAGAAACTATCATTATCATGAAAGAGGTAGTGTTGGGCAACTTAATGGGGCTAAAGGTAGACAAGTCTCCTGGTCCTGATGGAATGCATCCCAGGGTACTAAAAGAGATGGCGGGAGAAATAGCAAATGCACAAGTGGTAATTTACCAAAACTCGCTGGACTCTGGGGTGGTTCCCGCAGATTGGAAAACAGCCAATGTGATGCCACTGTTTAAAATTGGAGGTAGACAAAAGGCGGGTAACTATAGGCCGGTTAGCTTGACTTCTATTGTGGTGAAAATGCTTGAATCTATAATCAAGGAAGAAATAGAAAGACATCTGGATGTAAATTGTCCCATTGGGAAGATGCAGCATGGGTTCATGGAACTTGAACTTTAGTTCTTATGGTTACTATTCCTTTATTCTTTCATGGAGTGTGGGCATCACTGGCAAAGTTAACATTTCTTGCCCATCCCTAATTGCCCTTGAACTGAGTGACATGCCAGGCCATTTTAGAGGGTATTTAAGAGCCAACCACATTTCTGTGCTCTGGAGTCACATGTAGGCCAGACCAGGTGAGGGTGGCAGATTTCCTTCCCTAAAGGGGATGAGTGAACTGGATGGGTTTTTAGGAGAGGTGACAATGGTTTCATGCTCACTGTGACTGGGACTAGCTTTCAATTGAAGATTTATTCATTGAATTTAAATTTCACCAGCTGCCATGGTGGGATTTGAACCCGGGTGCCCAGAGCCATAGAAATGGCCCTCTGGATTACTAGTCCACCACACCACCATCTATCCCCATGATCTGAAATGCACTTACGGTAAACGTGGCAGAAGGAAATTCAATCTTAACTTCAAAGGGGAATTGGATAAATGTTAGAAAAATAAAAATGAACAGGGACAATGTGGAAGCAGCAGGGGATTTGTGACGAATTGGATAGCTAAAGAACCAACACAGGCATGATGGACTGAATGGCCTTCTGCAGTGCTGTACAATTCTATGATCATCATGGACATGTACAGTGTCTCAGATCTGGCTGTTCAAAAATCAGAGATGTCCAAAAACCGGACATGTTTACAAGCTGCCATGCATGAATCTTAATTCTTACTAAACAAGTAAAATAACTCACCAGCTTGTTTGGTTAGGTGCTGCATTGGTGCGCCCGTCTGGTTATCTGCTTTACAGTAAGAAGTCTCACAACACCAGGTTAAAGTCCAACAGATTTATTTGGTAGCAAAAGCCACTAGCTTTCAGAGCGCTGCTCCTTCGTCAGGTAAGTGGGAGTTCTGTTCACAAACAGGGCATATAAAGACACAAACTCAATTTACAAAATAATGGTTGGAATGCGAGTCTTTACAGGTAATCAAGTCTCAAAGGTACAGACAATGTGAGTGGAGAGAGCGTTAAGCACAGGTTAAAGAATCATAGAATCATAGAAACCCTACAGTGCAGAAGGAGGCCATTCGGCCCATCGAGTCTGCACCGACCACAATCCCACCCAGGCCCTATCCCCACATATTTACCCGCTAATCCCTCTAACCTACACATCTCAGGACTCTAAGGGGCAATTTTTAACCTGGCCAATCAACCTAACCCGCACTTCTTTGGACTGTGGGAGGAAACCGGAGCACCCGGAGGTGTGTATTGTCTCCGGACAGGACAGTTAGTGAGATTTTGCAAGCCCAGGCAATTCGTGGGGGTTACAGATAGTGTGACATGAACCCAAGATCCCAGTTGAGGCTGTCCTCATATGTGCGGAACTTGGCTATCAGTTTCTGCTCAGCGACTCTGCGTTGTCGTGTGTCGTGAAGGCCGCCTTGGAGAACACTTACCCGAAGATCAGAGGCCGAATGCCCGTGACCGCTGAAGTGCTCCCCAACAGGAAGAGAACGCTCTTGCCTGGTGATTGTCGAGCGGTGTTCATTCATCCGTTGTCGTAGCATCTGCATGGTCTCCCCAATGTACCATGCCTCGGGACATCCTTTCCTGCAGCGTATCAGGTAGACAACATTGGCCGAGTTGCAAGAATATGTACCGTGTACCTGGTGGATGGTGTTCTCACGTGAGATGATGGCATCTGTGATAGCCACGTTGTTTGTGAACAGAACTCCCACTTACCTGGCGAAGGAGCAGCGCTCCGACAGCTAGTGGCTTTTGCTACCAAATAAACCTGTTGGACTTTAACCTGGTGTTGTGAGACTTCTTACTGTGTTTACTCGAGCTGGAACGAGCTGAAAAAGGGGCTGAGGAGAGCTAGGAGGGGACATGAGAAGTCCTTGGCGGGTCGGATCAAGGAAAACCCCAAGGCTTTTTACTCTTATGTGAGGAATAAAAGAATGACCAGGGTGAGGTTAGGGCCGGTCAAGGACAGTGGTGGGAACTTGTGTATGGAATCAGTAGAGATAGGCGAGGTGATGAATGAATACTTTTCTTCAATGTTCACCAAGGAGAGGGGCCATGTTTTTCAGGAAGAGAAGGTGTTACAGGCTAATAGGCTGGAGGAAATAGATGTTCGGAGGGAGGATGTATTGGCAGTTTTGAATAAACTGAAGGTCGATAAGTCCCCTGGGCCTGATGAAATGTATCCTAGGATTCTTTGGGAGGCGAGGGATGAGATTGCAGAGCCTTTGGCTTTGATCTTTGGGTCCTCGCTGTCCACGGGGATGGTGCCAGAGGACTGGAGAGTGGCAAATGTTGTTCCTCTGTTTAAGAAAGGGAATAGAAATGACCCTGGTAATTATAGACCGGTTAGTCTGACTTCGGTGGTTGGTAAATTGATGGAAAAGGTCCTTAGGGATGGGATTTACGACCATTTAGAAAGATGCGGATTAATCCGGGATAGTCAGCACGGATTTGTGAAGGGCAAATCGTGCCTCACAAATTTGATAGAATTTTTTGAGGAGGTAACTAGGTGTGTTGATGAAGGTAGGGCGGTTGATGTCATATACATGGATTTTAGTAAGGCGTTTGATAAGGTCCCCCATGGTCGGCTTATGATGAAAGTGAGGAGGTGTGGGATAGAGGGAAAGTTGGCCGATTGGATAGGGAACTGGCTGTCTGATCGAAGACAGATGGTGGATGGAAAATTTTCGGACTGGAGGCAGGTTGCTAGCGGAGTGCCGCAGGGATCGGTGCTTGGTCCTCTGCTCTTTGTGATTTTTATTAATGACTTAGAGGAGGGGGCTGAAGGGTGGATCAGTAAATTTGCTGATGACACCAAGATTGGTGGAGTAGTGGATGAGGTGGAGGGCTGTTGTAGGCTGCAAAGAGACATAGATAGGATGCAAAGCTGGGCTGAAAAATGGCAAATGGAGTTTAACCCTGATAAATGTGAGGTGATTCATTTTGGTAGGACTAATTTAAATGTGTATTACAGGGTCAAAGGTAGGGTTCTGAAGACTGTGGAGGAACAGAGAGATCTTGGGGTCCATATCCACAGATCTCTAAAGGTTGCCACTCAAGTGGATAGAGCTGTGAAGAAGGCATATAGTGTGTTAGCTTTTATTAACAGGGGGTTGGAGTTTAAGAGCCGTGGGGTTATGCTGCAACTGTACAGGACCTTGGTGAGACCGCATTTGGAATATTGCATGCAGTTCTGGTCACCTCACTATAAGAAGGATGTGGAAGCGCTGGAAAGAGTGCAGAGGAGATTTACCAGGATGCTGCCTGGTTTGGAGTGTCGGTCTTATGAGGAAAGGTTGAGGGAGCTGGGGCTGTTCTCTCTGGAGCGGAGGAGATTGAGGGGAGACTTAATAGAGGTTTATAAAATGATGAAGGGGATAGATCGAGTGAACGTTCAAAGACTATTTCCTCGGGTGGATGGAGCTATTACAAGGGGGCATAACTATAGGGTTCATGGTGGGAGATATAGGAAGGATATCAGAGGTAGGTTCTTCACGCAGAGAGTGGTTGGGGTGTGGAATGGACTGCCTGCAGTGATAGTGGAGTCAGACACTTTAGGAACATTTAAGCGGTTATTGGATAGGCACATGGAGCACACCTGGATGGTAGGGAGTGGGATAGCTTGATCTTGGTTTCAGATGAAGGTCGGCACAACATCGTGGGCCGAAGGGCCTGTTCTGTGCTGTACTGTTCTATGTTCTATGTTCTATGTACTCCAGTCCAACGCCAGCATCTCCACATCTGCTTTACAACCAGACTTTTCCCATGCTACATATAGTTCGAGCGATCCTTGACCTCACCCAACCTGGCTTGGCCCAAACCTGCCAAACTGACCCGGACCAATCTGCCTGACCTGAAACCTGGCAAGATCCAAAATGTAGGGTAGACTCAGTCAGTCCCGAGGCTGCCCCTTTGAGACCTTGTACCTGCGAATGCTCTCAGCAATGGTGTTTCATGTATCTGACTCATCACGGATGATATAATTTGTACCAAAGTCTGGAGTGTGAAGCCAAATGTTTTCCTGGGTGACACAGTATTGGAGACAGGCAAAGTATGGGCACCATTAATCAGGAGACAACATGGATCCCTTGCAGTAAAGGCTAAACATTTAAGTTTCAGATATAGTTGCTTATTTTGAAAGACTTATTTATCATTAACTGCTGATTCACCAAGATCCTTTCTGGTTGTATCACAGTTTGGTATGGCTCCTGCTCTGCCCAAGACCGCAAAAAACTACAAAAGGTCGTGAATGTAGCCCAATTCATCATGCAAACCAGCCTCCCATCCATTGACTCTGTCTACACTTCCCGCTGCCTCGGCAAAGCAGCCAGCATAATTAAGGACCCCACGCACTCTGGACATTCTCTCTTCCACCTTCTTCCATTGGGAAAAAGATACAAAAGTCTGAGGTCACGTACCAACCAACTCAAGAACAGCTTCTTCCCTGTTGCCATCAGACTTTTGAATGGACCTACCTTGCATTAAGTTGATCTTTCTCTACACCCTAGCTATGACTGTAACACTACATTCTGCACTCTGTCCTTTCCTTCTCTATGAACGGTATGCTTTGTCTGTATAGGGCGCAAGAAACAATACTTCTAACTGTATACTAATACATGTGACGATAATATAATCAAATCAAAAAAAGGCTGTTTTTTGGGCAATTGATAAATTTAGGGCAATTTATAAAATTTGATTGCTCATGTCCCAATTTTCACCAAGTTCCTTTTACCTATCACCTCTGAGCTTATCTGACCAGTCCAACGATGCCTCATTTTTAAAAACCTTCCAGTCTGCAAAGTGTAAGAATGTATTCAAATAAAATGGCACATCCCCATAATATTTCCCATTGTGTCCTTTCCCAACTCTTTTGCCCTCCAGACTGATGAAGAGCATGTTTAAACAGCTCCCACTTTGGAGCTAATAGTGAAGGATGAGAAATAAAAGTATCGCTCGCAGAACGGCGCTTTTAGTGTCATTCGATATGCCACTGAGTTGTGGAAATCATGCCAATCTGATCCAGGGTTTGTTTGGCAGTTTGTACATTGAACTCCGCCAAGAAGCCTTGTCAGACTCATCCAGGTTCTGACCATACAGCACTCATGGGAAGATCTTCAGGTGACCAGGAACCTATCCCAGGCCTACTTCATCCCTCAATTGAGACGTTAAACCAAAGGCACAACTATCCTCCCATGTGGGTGCGAAAGATCCCATTATTTGAAGAAGGGCGAGAGAGTTGCCTTGAGTGCTTTGGCCAACAGTTATCCCTCAAACAACACGACAAAACCAAATTATCTTATTGCTGGTCGTGGAATCTTGCTATGCCACATTTCCTGGCACAGTGGTTGGCACTGTTGCCTCACTGTGCCAGGGACCCGGGTTCGATTCCCGGATTGGGTCACTGTCTGTGTGGAGTCTCTATGTTCTCCCCGTGTCTGCATGGATTTCCTCCGGGTGCTCCGATTTCCTCCCACAGTCCGAAAGACGTGCTGGTTAGGTGCATTGGCCGTGCTAAATTCTCCCTCAGTGTACCCGAACAAGCGCCGGAGTGTGGTGACTAGGGGATTTTCACAGTGACTTCATTGCAGTGTTAATGTAAGCCTACTTGTGATACAAATAAATAAACTTTACGGTAGAAAAGTGGCGATTCTTCAAAAGTACTTTGTTGGTTGCATCACATTTTTGGGTGAACACAGGTTGTCAATTGACATGCATCTACTTCCTTTCATCTCGGAAAACATTCCAACACATCAAGGAGGCAAAATGTTATGATCCCCTTATCTAAGGAAAGACATACTGGCATTGGAGGTAGTCTAGGTTTGTTAGGTTGATGCCAGGTATGGAGGGATTTTCTTATAAAGAGAGGTTTTGATTTGATTTGATTTATTATTGTCACATGTATTAACATACAGTGAAAAGTATTGTTTCTTGCGCACTATACAGGCAAAGCATACCATTCATAGAGAAGGAAACGAGAGAGTGCAGAATGTAATGTTACAGTTACAGCTAGGGTGTAGAGAAAGATCAACTTAGTGCGAGGTAGGTCCACTCAAAAGTCTGATGGCAGCAGGGAAGAAGCTGTTCTTGAGTCAGTTGGTGTGTGACCTTGGACATTTGTATCTTTTTCCCAGCGGAAGAAGATGGAAGAGAGAATATTACTGATTGTTGTCTGTGGGTTAGGAAGTTCAGGGTCCAGTCACAGAGGGAGGAGCCGAGCCCCAGAGTTTGGAGATGAGTTTCGTAAGAATAATGTTGTTGAAGGCTGAGCTGTACTCAATAAATAGGAGTTTGACATTGATGTCTTCATTGTTTAGGGATTCCAGGGCTGAGTGCAGGGCCAGGGAGATGGCGTCTGCTGTGGACCTGTTGCCGCGGGAGGCAAACTGTCGTGGATTGGGCCTGTGCTCATTGAGAAGAATGAAAAGTGACCTTTTTGAGACATATAGGATTCTCAGGAGGCTTGTCAGGGTAAATGCTGAAAGGTTGTTTTCCCATGTGAGAAAGTATAGGGCCAGAGGGCATAATCTCAGTGTAAGTGGGTGAAATGGTATTGTTTCGCTTGGGATAAACCTTGGCCAGGATACCTGTTCCACATTTCTTCAAGCAGGTGCCATGAGAACTTTTACATTCACTTGAGGGGTCAGACAGGTTTAATATCGTGTCAGAAAGAGCGCCTGGATCATGTGCTCAAGTGTTGGAGTGAGAATCAGGGGCATGTGTACTACACAAGGCTGGCATTTGTCCAAACACATAAATGTACTAAACTAATATCACAGTGGTCGCCACACTACCAGAAGGATGTGGAGACTTTGGAGAGGGTACAGAAAAGATTTACCAAGATGTTGCCTGGTATGGAGGCCATTAGCTATGAGAGGAAAGATTGGAGAAACTTTGTTTGTTCTCACTGGAACGACGGAGGTTGAGGGGAGACCTGGTTGAAGTCTACAAGATTATGAGGGGCCTGGACAGAGTGGTTAGTCAGAAGCTTTTTCCCAGGGTGGAAGAGTCAATTACTAGGTTTAAAGTGAGAGATGCAAGGTTTAAAGGAGATGTACGAGGCAAGTTTTTTACACAGAGGATGGTGGGTGCCCGGAACTCACTGCTGGGAGAGGTAATGGAAGCAGATACGATAGTGACTTATAAGGGGCATCTTGACAAATACATGAATAGGATGGGAATAGAGGGATATGGTCCCTGGAAGAGTAGCGGGTTTTAGTTCGCGTGGGCAGTATGGTCGCTGCAGACTTGGAGGGCCGAAGGGCCTGTTCCTGTGCTGTAATTTTCTTTGTTCTTTGTTCAGTTAGCAATTTCCACGCTGTGGCCCCTTTTTCACGTGTGGCGATAATGATTTTATTTTTAAATTGGTGATTGTAGATTACTGCGACTCTCTCACTGCCCTGACTGGCTTAGAACTTGTTCAAACATTAACCCATGCAGAAATACACTGGAGATTATGGTTTTAATGGGAATTTATTAAAGAATTCCCTGTCTTCACCCTGTCAAATTCCCCCCCAAATAGCAGTAGCGCTTTCTGCAAATGAAGCTCCTGGAAGGAAAGTTTCCAGTCTAAACAAATATTGCTGATTGAACTGGTTTGTTGCAAAGGCAGGGAGGAGCCTGTCGGGGAGGCCTTGGGGGGTGGAAACGCATGGATTACATTAAGAAATGTCTGAAACGAGAAATGGAGAAATACCACAAGGATTTTCATAACCTTTATCGAGGCGTTTAATTCTTCTGTGGATGACCCTGTGCCTGTCTTTCTACTGGGAGAAGAAAAGACTTAAACAGTTTGTTAATGAAAACCTTTATTACACGCTGTGCGTTACACCAAGTCGAGTCAGTTTAGAAGCATTCCAAAGGAGCTCCCCTTTGAGGTGTGTGTACGTGTGAAACTCTGTGGGTATATGTGTGTGTCTGTCTGTGTAGCTCTGTGTGTGGGTAGCTGTGCATGCATTTGTGCGTATGCCTCTGTGTATTTGTCTGTTCTTATTTGTGTTTTTGGATGTGTGTGTGTGGGCGGGGTTGAGGGGTGGGTGGGGTGTGGGGTCTGAATGTATTTTTTTATTCATTTGTGGGACATGGGCGTCGCTGGCTGGGCCAGCATTTATTGCCCATCCCTAATCACCCGAGGGCAGTTGAGAGTCAACCACATTGCTGTGGCTCTGGAGTCACATGTAGGCCAGACCAGGTAAGAACGACAGATTTCCTTCCCTAAAGGACATTAGTGAACCAGATGGGTTTTCCCGACAATCGACGATGATTTCATGGTCATCAGTAGATACTTGATTCCAGATATTTGTCGTGGCGGGATTCGAACCTGAGTCCCCAGAACATTAGCTGAGTTTCTGGTTCAATAGTCTAGCAGTAATACGACTAGGCCAACGCCATCCTGACACTTGCGTGTCTATGTGTCTATGTATGTGTGTGTGTGTCTGTTTTTGTGTTTCCGTGTGTTTAAAAGTAAAGTTTATTAGTCACAAGTAAGGCTTACATTAACACGCAATGAAGCGACTGTGAAATTCCCCTAGTCGCTACACTCTGGCGCCTGTTCTTAGAATCTTAGAATCTTAGAAACCCTACAGCACAGAAAGAGGCCATTCGGCCCATCGAGTCTGCACCGACCACAATCCCACCCAGGCCCCACCCCCATATCCCTACATATTCACCCACTACTCCCTCTAACCTACGCATCCCAGGACACTAAGGGCAATTTTTAACCTGGCCAACCAACCTAACCCACACATCTTTGGACTGTGGGAGGAAACCGGAGCACCCGGAGGAAACCCATGCAGACACGAGGAGAATGTGCAAACTCCACACAGACAGTGACCCAAGCCGGGAATCGAACCCAGGTCCCTGGAGCTGTGAAGCAGCAGTGCTAACCAATGTGCTACCGTGCCGCTGGTGAACGTGTTTGTCATGAGTGTTTTTAATTTTCTTTCAGGGTAAACTTCCATTGTTCTCTTCTCACCCTCCACCTTGCTCACATGTTATTTGGCACCGAAGGTACCAAACTGCCCGATACTGCACCCACACGGACAATCCTTACCTGCAAAGTAGAGGAGTCAGCTTTATCCAGCCTGTCCTGAGCCTGACATCCTGACATCTGCACATTTTCCCAGCGGAAATCAATTGGTCGGGATTGAGAGCCCCGTCATGATTCTTTCCTCTCCTTGATGCGGGATGGTACTGAGGCAAATTGTCATGTCTCCTTCCTACAGTTAAGTAACCGAGTACAGAAGGTGGATTGAACCTGAGATATTTGGTTCTGTGTGGTTGAAGGGTATAGTAGGCAGAGCCATTGCCAATTGAATGGTCTTCATAACAGAGGGACATTCACTCAAAGAACAAAGAACATAGAAAATTACAGCACAGGAACAGGCCCTTCGGCCCTCCAAGCCTGCACTGGCCATGCTGCTCGACTGAACTAAAACCCCCTACCCTTCCAGGGACCATATCCCTCTATTCCCATCCTAATCATGTATTTGTCCAGACGCCCCTTAACACTCACTATTGTATCTGCTTCCACTACCTCCCCCGGCAGCGAGTTCCAGGCACCCACCACCCTCTGTGTAAAAAACGTGCCTCGTACATCTCCTTTAAACCTTACCCCTCGCACCTTAAACCTATGCCCCCTAGTAATCATCCGACCTGTACCATTATTCAATCAAATTATCGCTGATCTGTGCCCTCTTTTACTCCATACCCTCTGGTCGGCACAACATCGAGGGCCGAAGGGCCTGTACTGCGCTGTAGTGTTCTATGTTCTATGTTCTTAACTCACAAAACAGGATGGCAAGATGGTACAGTGGTTAGCACTGCTGCCTCACAGTGTCAGGGACCTGGGTTCAATTCCCGGTTTGGGTCACAGTCTGTGTGGAGTTTGCACATTCTCCACGTGTCTGCGTGGGTTGCCTCTGGGTGCTCCGGTTTCCTCCCACAGTCCAAATGACGTGCTGGTTAGGTGCATTGGCCATGCTAAATTCTCCCTCAATGTTACCCGAACAGGCCCTGGAGTGTGGCGACTAAGGGATTTTCACAGTAACTTCATTGCAGTGTTAATGTAAGCCTACTTGTGACACTAATAAATAAACTTTAAACTTAAACTTTATCTATCTTATTCCTGAAAGTTATTTCTAAATTAATTCATGGAATGTGAGCACCGCTTGACCAGTACAGCATTTATTGCCCATCCCTAACTGTCACTGGGAAAGTTGTGGTGAGCTACCTTCTTGATCCCACGCAAGTGTGGACATGTGGCAGTTGGATCCGAGTGTCATGCTAGCCCAGTTCAGTAAAGAGACAATCACATTGCTGCTGATTTGGAGTCAGATATTGGCCAGACCGAATAAGGATGGCAGATTTCCTCCCCTGTAGGATGTCATTAATGAACCAGATGGGTCATTCGGACGATTTGATATTTTCATGGCCACTACTGAACATAGAACATAGAACATAGAAAGCCACAGCACAAACAGGCCCTTCGGCCCACAGGTTGCGCCGATCACATCCCCACCTCTAGGCCTATCTATAGCCCTCAATCCCATTAAATCCCATGTACTCATCCAGAAGTCTCTTAAAAGACCCCAACGAGTTTGCCTCCACCACCACCGACGTCAGCCGATTCCACTCACCCACCACCCTCTGAGTGAAAAACTTACCCCTGACATCTCCTCTGTACCTACCCCCCAGCACCTTAAACCTGTGTCCTCTCGTAGCAACCATTTCAGCCCTTGGAAATAGCCTCTGAGAGTCTACCCTATCCAGACCTCTCAACATCTTGTAAACCTCTATCAGGTCACCTCTCATCCTTCGTCTCTCCAGGGAGAAGAGACCAAGCTCCCTCAACCTATCCTCATAAGGCATGCCCCCCAATCCAGGCAACATCCTTGTAAATCTCCTCTGCACCCTTTCAATGGCTTCAACATCTTTCCTGTAATGAGGTGACCAGAACTGCGCGCAGTACTCCAAGTGGGGTCTAACCAGGGTCCTATAAAGCTGCAGCATTATCTCCCGACTCCTAAACTCAATCCCTCGATTAATGAAGGCCAGTACGCCGTACGCCTTCTTGACCGCATCCTCCACCTGCGAGGCCGATTTAAGAGTCCTATGGACCCGAACCCCAAGGTCCTTCTGATCCTCTACACTGCTAAGAATGGTACCCTTCATATTATACTGCTGCTTCATCCCATTGGATCTGCCAAAATGGATCACCACACACTTATCCGGGTTGAAGTCCATCTGCCACTTCTCCGCCCAGTCTTGCATTCTATCTATGTCTCGCTGCAACTTCTGACATCCCTCCAAACTATCCACAACACCACCTACCTTGGTGTCGTCAGCAAACTTACCAACCCATCCCTCCACTTCCTCATCCAGGTCATTTATGAAAATGACAAACAGCAAGGGTCCCAGAACAGGTCCCTGGGGCACTCCACTGGTCACTGACCGCCATGCAGAGAAAGACCCCTCCACAGCCACTCTCTGCCTTCTGCAGGCAAGCCAGTTCTGGATCCACAAGGCAACAGCCCCTTGGATCCCATGCCCTCTCACTTTCTCAAGAAGTCTTGCATGGGGGACCTTATCGAACGCCTTGCTGAAGTCCATATAGACCACATCCACCGCTCTTCCTTCGTCAATGTGTTTGGTCACATTTTCAAAGAACTCAACCAGGCTCGTAAGGCACGACCTGCCCTTGACAAAGCCGTGCTGACTACTTTTGATCATACTAAACTTCTCTAGATGATCATAAATCCTGTCTCTCAGGATCCTCTCCATCAACTTACCAACCACTGAGGTTAGACTCACCGGTCGGTAATTTCCCGGGCTGTCCCTGTTCCCTTTCTTGAATATAGGGACCACATCTGCAATCCTCCAATCCTCCGGAACCTCTCCCGTCTCCATCGACGATGCAAAGATCATCGCCAAAGGCTCCGCAATCTCCTCCCTCGCCTCCCACAGTAACCTGGGGTACATACCATCCGGTCCCGGCGACTTACCAACCTTGATGCCATTCAATAGTTCCAACACATCCTCTTTCTTTATGTCCACATGCTCGATCCTTTCTGTCCACCGCAAACCAGCAGTACAACCACCCAGATCCCTTTCCACCGTGAATACCGAGGTAAAGTATTCATTAAGCAGCTCCGCCATTTCTAACGGTTCCGCACAAACTTTTCCCC
Organism: Mustelus asterias; assembly: GCF_964213995.1. Lineage (NCBI taxonomy): Eukaryota > Metazoa > Chordata > Chondrichthyes > Carcharhiniformes > Triakidae > Mustelus > Mustelus asterias. Next base: position 16,684,960 of record NC_135805.1, on the reverse strand, counting down.
CTTCACCTTTTAAGGGTCCTATGCCTTCACATCTCATCCTTTTACTCTTGACATATTTGTATTCCAAGTTTATTTAATTATCTGTATTCAAATTCGATTGCTGCTGCAGTGGGATTTGAACACATATACCTAATTATTTAGTCCATGCCTCTGGGTAATTAGTCTAATAACATAACCATTATGCTACCCGTACTCAGCAAACTGTTCCCCTGCATCATCACACTCCCACCAGTAGGTGGTGCTCTTTTCATCTAATCCCCCCTCGCAAATCCACAGGGAGACCCCCTCCCCCGCCATGTGGCATCCTGTTCCCCTATCACTGCCGGTGTACCATAAAGGTGTGCATTTCTCGTGATTTCTTACTGGCAGCATTGAAGCTGAACAGGGCACATTGGAGGTGACCTCTTTGACCGTTTATGGGGTAACTGTTCAGAGTAACAGCACAGCCTGAGTGAACACATCATGTTCATTAAGCTCTTAGTTCATTGAACCTCCATGGCCTCCGAGCCTCAATCCTGCAAACACCACACGCAAAAACTGGCGACGAGGATCGGATGAACAATGCTTGCAACTACCAGGAGGAAACGAAAACATTTCAGAGAAAAGAACTTTGATGAGAAGCTCACCACGTGCTCCAGTCACAATGAACTCAGTAGCTGTGAGTAACAATTACTCGGCAGCAGCAAATCGAGAGCTGGGGGTGTTTTAAAACAAGAAAACCAAGCTAAATTGTGCTTTGTTTTAAGAGGGGTAAGGTAAGGTTCGCTAAAACTTTGTGGCACACTGTACATACACAGATCCTTCCATCAAGAGAATACGGTGGACATTTTTGGCACCATGGGACTGGCACAGTGGCACAGTGGTTAGCACTGCTGTCTCACAATGCCAGGGACCCGGGTTCAATTCCCGGCTTGGATCATTGGCTGTGTGGAGTCTGCACATTCTGCCCGTGTCTGCGAGTGTTTCCTCCCACAGTCCAAAAGATGTGCAGGTTAGGTGGATTGGCCATTCTAAATTGCCCCTTGGTGTCAGACGGACTAGCTAAGGTAAGTGCGTAGGGTTCTGTGGATGGGGCCTGGATGGGATTGTGGTCGGTGCAGACTCGATGGGGCGCGTGTCCTCCATCTGCACTGTAGGGATTCTATGATTCTATGGTTACAGGGCAAAGGAGCTTGTATATGGAACACTTTGACTATTTTGCACAAGCTAACAAGATGGCAGAGGAAAAAGAAGTTCCCACATTCCTGAGCATAATGGTGGGGCGTTTAATGAAACCTCCTCAGGAGTCTGGTGTAGCTGGCAAAGCCAGGCACAAAAGACATACTAAGAAATGGTGGAAATTTTGCAAGGGTCACTAATCACCAAAACCTTTAGTCATTGCAGAAAGGTTTAGATTTCAAAGCTGCAATCAAGAGGGTGAATCTCCTTTACACTGGAAGGGGTGCAGAGGAGATTCACCAGGATGCTGCCTGGGATGGAACATTTAAATTATGAAGCGAGGTTGGATAGGCTTGGGTTGTTTTTGTTGGAGCAGAGAAGACTGAGGGGGACCTGATCGAGGTGTACAAGATTATGAGGGACATAGACAGAGTGGATAAGGAACAGTTGTTCCCTTTAGTTGTCAGGTAAGTCACGAGGAGATTTAGGTTCAAGGTGAGGGGCAGGAGGTTTAGGGGGGATGTGAGGAAAACCCTTTTTACCCAGAGGGTGGTGACGAATGGGAATGCGCTGCCTGTGAGGGTGGTGTAGGCGGGTTGCCTCAGATCCTTTAAACAATATCTGGATGAGCACCTGGCATGTCACAACATTCAAGGCTATGGGCTGGTCCTGGCAGATGGGATTAGATGGGAGTTCAGGTGTATCTAATATGTCAGTGCAGACTCGATGGGCCGAAGGTCCTCTTCTACACTGTATGATTCTTTGATTCTAAAAAGAGGGGGAATCAATTGCATAACTTGTGGCTACAGTGAAAAGACTGGCAGAGCACTGTGAGTTTGGGGATGTATTAAATGATACAATCCGAGAGAGACTGGTCTGTGGTTTGAGGAGCAAGGCAATTCAAAAGTGGTTATTAACTGAAAGCAACCTGACTTTAAAGAAAGCCATAAAAGTTGCTGTATCAATGGAGTTAGCAGCTAAAGAAGCTCAGCAGTTGAGTTCAAAAGCAAGGATTCACAAGACGTCTGCCGAAATGCAAACACAGACTTGTACTTACCATAGATGTGCAAAGACTGGACATCAGCAACAAATTGTTGGTGCAAAGATACCATGTGCAGAAACTGTCGGAAAAAGGTCACACTGAGTGCTTTGGGAAAAAAAGTAGCGAAAAACAAGAGCTGAATAAAGCAACCCACAAGCAAACCAAAGGAAAAAATGGCCATGTAGTACAAACAGGTGAGAGAAAAGACTTGATTCATAGTCTGAGGATGAATTGTCATTGAATGTGCTAGCCATTGCTCATGCTGCAATTAGGTATTGAGTCACTCCACTCCTGGTAGAACAGCCGATAAAGATGGAGGTAGACACTGGGGCAGCAGTCTCGCTGGTGCCAGAGACTTATCTACAAAGAAAAGCTCTGACATTTTCCACTGAGACACCCAAGAATTGTGTTCAAGGCTTAGACTGGTGAAGTGATGCCATTGAAGGGCTGTATTGTCGTAGCAGTACAATTAAATGGACACTTGGCCTTGTCCTTTGTCCTTACACATAGTCAAAGGCAATTGTCCGGCACAAATGGGTCAAACTTGGCTGGAAAAGATCCAACTAAATTGGGCTGAAGAAAACCGAATGCCTGATTCAGAATCGGGCCTTACCAATATCCTGAAGTGACACGCTGAGGTTTTCGACGGGGAGCTGGGAAGTATAAAGGACATCGCAGTGAAGGATGTAGATAGGCTAGAAAATTGGTTGGAGAAATGGCAGATGGAATTTAATCCGGAAAAATGTGAGGTGATGCATTTTGGTAGGTCCAATTCAGCTGGGAGTTATAAAATAAATGGCAGAACCATCAGGAGTATAGACACACAGAGGGATCTGGGCGTGCAGGTCCACAGATCCTTAAAAGTGGCAGCACAGGTAGAAAAGGTGATGAAGAAAGCAAATGGCATGCTTGCCTTCAGCAGACAGGGCATCGAGTACAAAAGTTGGCAAATTATGTTACAGTTGTATAAAACGTTGGTTAGGCCACATTTGGAATACTGTGTTCAATTCTGGTCAGCACACTACCAGAAGGACGTGGAGGCTTTGGAGAGAGTACAGAAAATGTTTACCAGGATGTTGCCTGGTATGGAGGGTATTAGCTATGAGGAGAGACTGAATAAACTGGGATTGTTCTTCCTGGAAAGACGGAGGCTGAGGGGCGACCTGATAGAAGTTTATAAAATTATGAGGGGGATAGATAGGGTGAGCAGTTGGAAGCTTTTTCCCAGGGCAGAAATGACTATTACAAGGGGGCACAAGTTCAAGGTAAGGGGGGAAAGGTTCAGTGGAGACGTGCGAGGGAAGGTTTTTACACAGAGGGTGGTGGGGGCCTGGAATGTACTGCCAAGTGAGGTGGTTGAGGCAGATGCGTTAGCCACATTTAAGACTTATCTGGATAGATACATGAACAGACGGGGAATAGAGGGATACAGACGGTTTCTAAATAGGACGTGATCGGCGCAGGCTTGGTGCGCCGAAGGGCCTGTTCCTGTGCTGTACTGTTCTTTGTACAGAACGAAATTCACAATATTGAAAGACCATTGTACATTAATGACAATTTTTGAACCACATCCAGGTATTACATCACTGTCAGTGAGCAGAATGTGGAGATGGGCATTGCTGTGGCCGGGATTCCCTCAATTAGAACAGGATTCCCTCAGGTAGAACAGGATTCCCTCAGGTAAAACAGGATTCCCTCAGGTCGAACAGGGTTCCCTCAGGTAGAACAGGATTCCCTCAGGTAAAACAGGATTCCCTCAGGTAGAACAGGATTCCCTCGGGTAGAACAGGATTTCCTCAGGTAGATCAGGATTCCCTCAGGTAGACCAGGATTCCTTCAGGTAGAACAGAATTCCCTCAGGTAAAACAGGATTCCCTCAGGTAGAACAGGATTTCCTCAGGTAGATCAGGATTCCCTCAGGTAGACCAGGATTCCATCAGGTAGAACAGAATTCCTCAGGTAGACCAGGATTCCCTCAGGTAAAACAGGATTCCCTCAGGTAGAACAGGATTCCCTCAGGTAGAACAGGATTTCTCAGGTAGACCAGGATTCCTCAGGTAGAACAGGATTACATCAGGTAGAACAGAATTCCTCAGGTAGACCAGGATTCCCTCAGGTAAAACAGGATTCCCTCAGGTAGAACAGGATTCCCTCGGGTAGAACAGGATTTCCTCAGGTAGATCAGGATTCCCTCAGGTAGACCAGGATTCCTTCAGGTAGAACAGAATTCCCTCAGGTAAAACAGGATTCCCGAAGGTAGAACAGGATTCCCTCAGGTAGAACAGGATTTCCTCACGTACAACAGGATTCCCTCAGGTGGAACAGGATTCCCTCAGATAGACCAGGATTCCTTCAGGTAGAACAGGATTCCTCAGGTAGACCAGGATTCCTCAGGTAGAACAGGATTCCTCAGGTAGAACAGGATTCCTCAGGTAGAACAGGATTTCTCAGGTAGACCAGGATTCCTTCAGGTAGAACAGGATTCCATCAGGTAGAACAGAATTCCTCAGGTAGACCGGGCTTCCCTCAGGTAGAACAGGATTTCCTCATGTACAACAGGATTCCCTCAGGTGGAACAGGATTCCCTCAGATAGACCAGGATTCCTTCAGGTAGAACAGGATTCCTCAGGTAGACCAGGATTCCTCAGGTAGAACAGGATTCCTCAGGTAGACCAGGATTCCCTCAGGTAGAACAGGATTCCCTCTGGTAGACCAGGGTTCCCTCAGGGAGAACAAGATTCCCTCAGGTAGACCAGGATTCCCTCAGGTAGAGCAGGATTCCCTCAAGTAGACCAGGATTCCCTCAGGTAGAGCAGGATTCCCTCAGGTAGAGCAGGATTCCCTCAAGTAGACCAGGATTCCCTCAAGTAGACCAGGATTCCCTCAGGTAGAACAGGATTCCCTCAGGTAGAACAAGATTCCTCAGGTAGAGCGGCAGGGTGGCACAGTGATTAGCACTGTTACCTCACAGCACCATGACCCGGGTTCGATTTGGGTCACTGTCTGCGCAGAGTCTGCACGTTCTCCCCGTATCTGCGTGGATTTCCTCCGGGTGCTCCGGTTTCCGCCCCGCAGTCCAAAAGATGTGCTGGTCAGATGCATTGGCCAGGCTAAATTCTCCCTCAGTGTATCTGAACAGATGCCGGAGTGTGGCGACTAGGGGATTTTCACAGTAACTTCACTGCAGTGTTAATGTAAGCCTACTTGTGATACTAATAAATAAACTTAAACTTAAAACGAAAGGTGCAATTGGAATCCTCAGGTATAACAGAATTCCCTCAGGTACAATCAAATTTCTTCAGTTAGAATGGGATTCCATCAGGTAGATGGGAATTTCTTCATACAGAAGAGGATCCCCTCCAGTAGAATAGGAATCTCTCAGGCATAATGGTTTTCACTCTGATTCATGAGAGTTCCTCGGCTATAATGTGTTTTCTCGGGTGGCATTCCTTCAGGGAGAATGGGAGCCCCTCAAGTTAAAAGGCGTTCCATGAGGTAAAATGGGATTCCCTCCAGGAATATATTCTACAAACGATTCACTCACAGGATTTCCTTGGGCACAAATGGATTTCCTCAGGTACACTAAAAAATATTTGCATTTATGTAGTACCTTCATGTGCTCCGTATGTTTTGCATTGCTTTACGAGCAAGTAAGCATGTTTTTTTTGAAGTGTAGTCACTGTAATAATACAGGAAACAATGGGTGGAATTATCCCAAAACATTTCTAATAATGGTGAGAATAATGAAGTGATCCATGCCAGTTTCTCAGGCATGCGCCGCACCGCAATCCTCCCCCTGCCCGACCTCCGACATGCGCCCCCCCCCATCACGACCACTGACATGCTCCCCCACAAGGACCCCTGAATTGCCCCCATCATGATTGCCTCATGATCCACCTCTGCATGACACCCCCGGCCCCCCCACCCCCGGTCAGATATCCCTTCATGATGCCCCCATCATGCCCCCATAAAGGCCCCATCCTCTTAGCACTGTTCTTGGTCTACTGGCTATACCCAACTGGCACGCTGGTATCTGCTGCTGGGCTGTTCAGTGGCCACCGCCAGGCACTGCCAGTGTGCCAGGTGGGTCCCGGCAGGTGGGCACTCACGATGGGTACTGCCCGGGCATGCCCCCAGGGGCTTCAATGACCTCCGAGCTATTCCCCCATCGGCGTGACCAAAGCACCAGGTCTCCGTAGGTGAAGACGAGTAGTTCTCAACATTATCACGCCATGACCAAAGGCCGGTAAATTTTGTGCGCTAGCAGTTGAACGGGCTTTGGATATTTAAATGCTACTTCAAATATACTAATTGGACTCACGCCCTTTCTGGGCACAATCTAGTTCACGCCATTAGGAAGGGGCCGGGAGCATCACAAACTATTAGCGCCGGGCACAAAACCAATTTTTAGCCCTGCACGTTATTCCCTGGGATTGGCACGATCTGCGCCAGACGTGGCGAGGTCAGAGAATCGCACCCAGAGTGACTTCTTTCGATATCATGGGATTCGCTGAGGTAAGATGAGATTCCTTCTGGTAGCACACTCTCAACATGAATTATTCCTCACGCAGATAGATATTGCCACTGAACATCATCATATTTATTGCCCATCTCCAATAGGTCTTGAAGAGATGGTGGCTATTTGCTTGAATCTCTGGAGTCTATCTTGTTGTAGGTAAACCCATGGTGTGATATGTGGCTGCTTCTTAATATCTCTGAAGTGGTCACGCGTATTCAGGCCTTGGATTGGCTTTCATTGCAACAGTGCCAAAACAAGTGATCGGGTGCATCAAGACCAAGATGCTCTTGCATCTTGAGGGTCAGGGGAACAGTACGACATGGGACTAAAAACTGAGACTCTCGGAGGCAACCTTAGAAATAAAAGAAATGTGGGGAAAACGTGTTGGGTACGCGCCATGTGTCAACTGCACAAACGTACCACCTGGAATCTTCTTTCAGATTGGTGACTGCAATAGTCCAAATGGTCTCTGTAGCAGTCAATGAGTTAAAGAAAGGAATCTCTCGGGGGTTACAAACTGGATATATTAATAGGCTAGAGTCGAACTTTTAAAGTTTTTTTATTCGTCACAAGTAAGGCTTACTTATAGAGTAACAGATACTGCAATGAAGTTACTGTGAAATTCCCCTAGTCGCCACACTCCGGCACCTATTCAGGTCAATGCACCTAACCAGCACGTCTTGAAGAATAGTCATAAACTTAGATATCGCTTTAGTTAAGCAGCATTTTATTTTGATTTGATTTGATCTGATTTATTATTGCCACATGTATTAGCATACAGTGAAAAGTATTGTTTCTTGCACACTATACAGACAAAGCATACCGTTCATAAGGAAGGAAAGGACAGGGTGCAAAATGTAGTGTTACAGTCATAGCTAGTATGTAGAGAAAGATCAGCTTAATGCGAGGTGGGTCCTTTCAAAAGTCTGACAGCAGCAGGGAAGAAGTTGTTCTTGAGTCGGTTGGTACATGACCTCAGACTTTTGTATCTTTTTCCCGACGGAAGAAGCAGGAATCCAGTATTGCAATGCTCTTAACGACATGGAATCAGCCATTGTGTGGAACAAGACACCCGATCCACTAGACCTTTGCAGTGGCTGCATCAGATCTCATAATGTACACGCAATCCTCACCATCTGAAAGTCTGCGGTTTGATCGCAGATATCAACTCGTTCGATGTAACAAAAAGATAGTTGAGACTGTTCTATTTTTTTGCATGACAGCGTGCAGGTTGAAAGGCTTATATTTTTGTTTTGGAGACGTTTTGTTCACAAATTAAGTGGGCCCAAGAGGTGATAATAATCGAAATACCAGAGGAGCCTACTGGTAGTCAGTATGTTGACAAGCGGCAGAAGCAAGGGCATTCACAACCATCCAGATCACGGGACAGATACGGTAGGATAGGGAAAGAATAGAAAAGAGGAGGAGGAGCAGCTGACTGCCTCTCTTTGAAGTGGTAATTGTAGAACAGATGTTATTAGTTTGAGGAAGAAAGTAAATGAGGCCTTTTGATGGCTGGGCCACGATGCGGGTAAGTGATGGGCATCAAGATGGTAGGTGCTGATTTGGTGCATTGAGCACCCATAAAGGGATCAAAGGCAGGGATTACGGAGCTCTGACATCCGATACACTGAGAAAGCAACATGTGGAATTAGGAAGCTAAAGGTATAGGGGAAGCACACGATTTTTTTAATAAAAAAGAGAAAACAACATGCTGGTTCCACAAACACAGACATTGCGACGTGTTTATAACAAGATTAGAATGGTCTGAGGTGAAAAATGGTTCAGGATTTAACTTACAAACTCCGTTGGAGGTGGCAAGGTGGGAGATGGTTGGAAACTGCGAGGAAGAGAATGAATATATCTTGTAGTTCAGCGGTCCAAATTTGCTTGCAATAAAGTTGAGAGGATTTATTTCATTGCCTTGGAGCATAATCCTTTCTCTGCGATAGATTAGTGGAAAATCAGGTGGGCACTGATCCTTCCCCTAGCACATTTGCTCTATTGATGCACTCAGGTAATCCCTTCCACACAAGTGCAATATCTGTCCAGTTATCATAGAAGCAAGAATTGCTTCATTCACTTTGCAAAGATCTCCAAAGTATTAACCACTGAACATAAAAGGAACAGGTAAACTAGGGTTTAAGTGGATTATAAATAGAATAATGAATACCTGGGATTGATTACAGACTGGAATCTAAACCAGGAGTTCCGATGGTTTCTATATAGAATAATGGATACCTGGGAGTGATTACAAACTGGAATCGAATCGAGGGGTTCAGATGGTTTATATATAGAATAATGGATACCTGGGGGTGATTACAAACTGGAATCGAATCGAGGGGTTCAGATGGTTTATATATAGAATAATGGATACCTGGGAGTGATTACAGACTAGAATGTAATCAAGAGGTTCAGATGGTTTATATATAGAATAATGGATAGCTGGGAGTGATTACAGACTAGAATGTGATCGAGGGGTTCAGATGGTTCATATATAGAATAATGGATACCTGGGAGTGATTACAGACTGGAATCTAATCCAGGGGTTCAGATGGTTTATATACAGAATAATGGATACCTGAGAGTGATTATAGACTGGAATCTAATCGAGGGGTTCAGATGGTTTATATATAGAATAATGGATACCTGGGAGTGATTACAGACTGGAATCTAATCGAGGGGTTCAGATGGTTTATATATAGAATAATGGATACCGGGGAGTGATTACAGACTGGAATCTAATCGAGGGGTTCAGATGGTTTATATATAGAATAATGGATACCGGGGAGTGATTACAGACTGGAATCCAATCGAGGGGTTCAGATGGTTTATATATAGAATAATGGATACCTGGGAGTGATTACAGACTGGAATCTAATCGAGGGGTTCAGATGGCTTATATATAGAATAATGGATACCTGGGAGTGATTACAGACTGGAATCTAATCGAGGGGTTCAGATGGTTTATGTAGAATAATGGATACCTGGGAGTGATTACAGACTGGAATCTAATCGAGGGGTTCAGATGGTTTATATATAGAATAATGGATACCTGGGAGTGATTACAGACTGGAATCCAATCGAGGGGTTCAGGTGGTTTATATATAGAATAATGGATACCTGGGAGTGGTTACAGACTGGAATCTAATCGAGGGGTTCAGGTGGTTTATATATAGAATAATGGATACCTGGGGGTGATTACAGACTGGAATCTAATCGAGGGGTTCAGATGGTTTATATATAGAATAATGGATACCTGGGAGTGATTACAGACTAGAATCTAATCGAGGGGTTCAGATGGTTTATATATAATAATAATAGATACCTGAGAGAACAGATAGAACAGAAAGCAAAGAGTGGGGGTAAATGGGTGTTTTTCTGGTTGGCGATCAGCGACCAGTGGTGTGCCTCAGGGATCAGTCTTGGGACCGCAATTGTTTACGATTTACATAGATGATTTGGAGTTGGGGACCAAGTGTAGTGTGTCAAGGTTCACAGATGACACTAGAGCAAAGTGTGCAGAGGACACTAAAGGTCTGCAAAGCTATTTATATTTTCAGTGAAGTGCCACGGTGGCGTAGTGGTTAGCACTGGGTCACTGTCTGTGCGGAGTTTGCACATTCCCCCCGTGTCTGCGTGGGTTTCCTCCGGGTGCTCCGGTTTGCTCCCACAGTCCAAAGATGTGCTGGTTAGGTGGATTGATCATGGTAAATTGCCCCTTAGTGTCAGGCGAACGAGCCAGGGTAAATGCATGGGGTTATGGGAATAGGGGCCTGGGTGGCATTGTGATCGATGCAGACTTGATGGACCGAATGACCTTATTCTGCACTCTAGGATTCTATGATTCTATAAATGGGCGAGGGTCTGGCAGATGGAGTGCAATGTTGGTAAATGTGAGGTCAACCATTTTGATAGGAATAACAGCAGAATGGACTATTATTTAAATGGTAAAAAAATTGCAGCATGCTGCTGTGCAGAGGGACCTGGGTGTCCTTGCGCATGATTCACAAAAAATTGGTTTGCAGGTGCAGCAGGTAATTAAGAAGGCAAATTTCTCTTTCATTGCTGGAGGGATGGAGTTTAAAAACAGGGAGGTTATGTTGCAGCTGTATAAGGTTGTAGTGAGGCCACACCTGGAGTATTGTGTATAGTTTTGGTCTCTTTACTTGAGAAAGGATATACTGGCACTGGAGGGGGTGCAGAGGGGATTCACTAGGTTGATTCCGGAGTTGAGAGGGTTGGCTTATGAGGAGAGACTGAGTAGATTGGCACTATACTCATTGGAAATCAATAGAATGAGGGGGAATCTTTTAGAAACATATAAAATAATGAAGGGAATAGATAAGATAGAAGCATGGAGGTTGTTTCCACTGGCGGATGAAACTAGAACGAGGGGACATGGCCACAAAATAAGGGGAAGCAGATTTAGGACTGAGTTGAGGAGGAACTTTTTCACCCAAGGGGTTGTGAATCTGTGGAATTCCCTGCCCAGTGAACCAGTTGAGGCTCCACCTTTGAATGTTTTTAAGGCAAATGTAGAGATTTTTGAACAGTAAAGGAATGAAGGGTTATGGCGAGCGGGCAGGGAAGTGGAGCTGAGTCCACGAAAAGGTCAGCCATGATTTAATGAATGGCGGAACAGGCTCGAAGGGCCAAATGGCCTACTCCTGCTCCTAGTTCTTATGTTATGTTGAGTGTGATTATATACTGGAATCCAATCCGGGGTAAAGATGGTTTATATGTAGAATAATGGTTACCTGATGGTGATTACAGACTGGAATCTAATCGAGGGGTTCAGATGGTTTATATCTAGAATAATGGATACCTGGGAGTGATTACAGACTGGAATCAAATTGAGAAATTGAGATATTTACATATAGAATAATAGATAGTTGGATCCGATCACAAAATAATCTGTCTTCCTGTGTCTCGGGGTGGTACGGTGACACAGTGGTTAGCACTGCTGCCTCACAGTGTCAGGGACCCGGGTTCGATTCCTGGCTTGGTTCACTATCCGTGTTTGCGTGGGTTTCCTCCGGATGCTCCGGATTCTTCCCACAGTCTGAAAGACGTGCGGGTTTGGCGCATTGACCCGAACAGGTGCCGGAATATGGCAACTAGGGGAATTTTACAGTAACTTCATTGCAGTGTTAATGTAAGCCTTATTTGTGACTAATAAATAAACTTTACTGTCTTTTTTAGAACACCTCATATCAGTTTGGTATTTTTATCCCTGGGCATTCATGTAGAGTATCATAATTGTGAAGCGCATTTTGTGCAATTGTTAAAAGCTGTTTGCTATCTACTCTGCAAAAAACTCAAGCAATGGCTAAATCATTAGCAATTTTTGAACGTAACTGATAAAAGTCATGCATTTATGAATTGTTTTTCATGACATCTCAAAGCTCTTTACTTCCAGTGAAATGTTTCTGACACCAAAATATGACATCCGACACACGAAACAACAATGAAATAAATTATTGCTTTTATTTTAAATATTCATTCATTGTTTGTGGGCATCACTGGCTGGGCCAGCATTTATTGCCCTTGAGAAGTTGATGGGGAGATGCCGTCATGAAACGCTGCAGCCCATGTGGAAATTGGGCATGTCGGCTACAACTCTCACCAACTTTCACAGATGCACCATAGAAATCATTCTTTCAGGTTGTATCACAGCTTGGTATGGCTCCTGCTCTGCCCAAGACCACAAGAAACTACAAAGGGTCATAAACGTAGCCCAGGTCATCAGTCAAACCAGCCTCCCGTCCATTGACTCTGTCTACACTCCCCGCTGCCTCAGAAAAGCAGCCAGCATAATTAAGGCTACGGACCTTAAGGCTTAAAGACCCCAAACATACTCTCTTCCACCTTCTTCCATCGGGAAAAAGATACAAAAGTCTGAGGTTATGTACCAACCAACTTCTTCACTACTGCCATCAGACTTTTGAATTGATCTACGTCGCACTAAGTTGATCTTTCTCTGCACCCTAGCTATGATTGTAACACGACATTCTGCACTTTCTCCTTTCCTTCTCGATGATCGGTATGCTTTGTCCGTATCGCACGCAAGAAACAATACTTTTCACTGTATACTAATACATGTGACAATAATAAATCAAATCAAAGTACATGTACACCCGCAGTGCAGTTAGGGAAGGGTATACAGGATCTTGACCTAGCGACATGCAGGAACAGTGATGTATTTCCAAGTCAGGAAGGTGAGCGATTTTGAGGGGAATTTCTTCCAGGTGTCTGCTGTAGTGGGCATGTCAATGGAAGGTGCTGTATGAGATGCCTTGTTGGGTTCCTGCAATGCATCTGGTAGATGGTACCCACGGCTGCCACTGTGTGACAGTGGTGGATGGAATGAGTGTTTGTGGAAGGGGTAGCAATTAAGCAGCTGCTTTGTCCTGGACGGTGTCGAGTGTCTCGGATGTTGTTGGAGCTGCACTCATCCAGGCAAATGGAGAGTATTCCAGTACACTCTTGACTTGTGCTTTTTTAATGGAGCACAGACTTTGGCAGAGAGGAGGTGAGTTACTCACCATTGGATCTGCTCTTGTAGTCACAGTATTTATATGGCTAGTCCAGCTGTCTTTCTGGTTAATGAATCACCTGGATGTTGATTATTCTTTATTCATTCGTAGGACATGGGCTTCGTTGGCTGGCCAGCATTTAGCGCCCATCCCTAGTTGCCCGAGGGCAGTTGAGAGTCAACCACATTGCTGTGGCTCTGGAGTCACATGTTGGCCAGACCAGGTAAGGACAGCAGATTTCCTACCCTAAAGGACATTAGTGAACCAGATGGGTTTTTCCAACAATCAACAATGGTTTCATGGTCATCAGTAGATTCTTAATTCCAGATTTTTTTTATTGAACTCAAAGTCCACCAACTGCCATGGTGGGATTCAAACCCGGGTCCCCAGAACATTACCCTGAGTCTCTGGATTACTGGTCCAGTGATAATACCACTATGCCATTGCCTGTCCATTGTGGGTGATTCAGCAATGGTAATGCCATTGAGTTTCAAAGGAGATGGTTAGATTCTCCTTTGTTATTGCCTGGCACTTGTGTGGCATGAATGTTACTTGCCACTTCTCAGCCCAAGGCTGGATATTGTCCAGGTCGTGCCCCTTTTGGACATGGATTGCTTCAGTATCTGAGGAATCGCAAATGATGCTGAACGTTATACAGTCGTCAGCGAACATCCCCGCTTCAGACCTTATGACGGAGGGGAGGTCATTGATAAAGCAGCTGAAGATGGTTGGGCCAAGGACACTACCCTGAGGGACTCCTGCAGAGATGTCCTGGAGTTGAGATGATTGACTAGCAATAAACACAACAATCTATCTTTGTCCGGTATGACTCCAACCAACAGAGGGTAGACTGATGGGCGGTAATTGGCCGGGTTGGACTTGTTCTACCTTTCGTGTGCAGGATATACCTGGATAATTTTGCACAATGCTGGGTAGATGCCAGTATTGTAGCTGCCGTTGAACAGCTAGGCTAGGGTCGCGGCAGGTACTGGAGCACAGGTCTTCAATCCTATTGCCAGAATATTTATAGAGTCAGAGTCAGAGGGTTACAGCATGGAAACAGGCCCTTTGGCCCAACTTGTCCATGCCACCCCTGTGGTGAACCATAGTTGGTTACCACTATGAGTGCTGAGCCATGGATGGTCAGCACTATGGGTGTTTGTAGATATGTTACTGTAGTTACTGTTGGTGTTAGGGTTGGGCTGTTCTACCTGTTGATATTGTTCTGTGGTACACTCCAGTTGGCTCCGCCTACCAGGGAAAGTATAAAGGTCACTGCACTGCCTGGTGACCCTTTAGTCTGGGATTGTATTGTATATAGTGTGCTCCATTCTTGTCAGTAATAAAAGCCTTTATTTCCCGGGTACAATCTAGCCTCCGGAGTGATTTAATCGCGCATCAACCCCTTTTTGTAAACCACTAAGCTAGTCAGTCCCAAATCCCTCTATACCCATGTAATGTTTTTTTTTAAATTGTACCCACCTCTACTACTACCTCTGGCAGCTTGTTCCAGACACTCATCACCCTTTGTGTGAAACAATTGCCCCTCTGGCCCTTTTTGTATCTCTCCCCTCTCACCTTAAACCTATGCCCTCTAGTTTTAGACTCCCCTACCTTTGGGAAAAGATGTTCGCTGTCTAGCTGATCTATGCCCCTCATTATTTTATAGACCTCTGTAAGATCACCCCAAAGCCTCCTACGCTCCAGGGAAAAAAGTCTCAGCTCCAATAGTGGGGTGGATGGGGGGGGGGGGGGGGGGGGGGGGGGAGGGAGGGGGAGGGGTAGCACTACATCATTCGCTTTCAGGCAAAAGAAAACAGCAAAGCTTGAAGCACATGCAGCAAACAGCCTCGAAAGCTACTCTAAGACTGTACACGTCAGCAGATTTCAGAAGCCCACCACATGGAAGAGCGACGAGCTCTAACCAACTGGGCTGCAGGTGGCAGATGGTCTCCTCGTCCAGGTACTTGGAAAGCATGACAGCCTTGACCACCTTGTCCTTCAGAGCGTCCCTCATCGTGCTGCACCGAGATGACAATGGTGGGCACGCGGGTGGGGATAACGGCACCGTGGTTCTGCTGGTACTGCACTGTCACCTGAGTTTTGCAATCTGGTTGTCAAGGCCCCTAGCCTTTGCAGTATCCGGTGCCTTCAGACTTTCCTTGATATCATGTGCAGTGAATTGAATTGGCTGAGCAGGCTGAGATGGATCATCCACTCGGCACTTTTGGCTGAACGGTGTTGCAAATGTTTCACCTTTTCCTTTACAATTGTTTTTTGATGAATCAGGACACTGAGAAGACCTTGCTAATTATTAAAATAGTGCTGTATTGTCTTTTACATCTACCTGACAGCATGAACAGCATGGTGGCACAGTGGTTAGCACTGCTGTCTCATAGCGTCAGGGACTTGGGTTCGATTCCCGACTTGGGTCACTGTGTGTGTGGAGTCTACACGTTCTCCCTGTGATGTGTGGGTTTCCTCCGGGTGCTCCGGTTTCCTGCCACAGTCCAAAGATGTGCGAGTTAGGTGGATTGGCCATGCTAAATTGCCCTTAGTGTCAGGAGGACTAGCTAGGGTAAATGCATTGAGTTATCGGAATAGGGCTTAGGTGGGATTGTTGCCAGTGCAGACTCGATGGGCCAAATGACCTCCTTCTGCACTGTAGGATTCTATGATTCTATGATAACAGGGCCTTTGTTGAGCATTTCTGTGTAACCAAAGGGCAGAATCTACCAACAGTCTGGCGTTGCTCTTCGTGCTGCGCTGTGGTGTCAATCTTAATGTTGTGCTCCAGTCTCTGGAATGGGCCTTGAATGCAGAATCTGCTGACCTGGGATCACAAATTGTGGAAGGGGATTTCTAACCAGCCAATTAGATTTATAAGCAGAATGCAGTCCTATAGAGGACAAGGAATCAGTAAGGAGTTAAATGATTCTTAGACCAGCTATCACAAATGTTAATGCAGTAAATGAAACAAAACAAACAGTTGTGATTTTCAAACTTATATGCTGACATTTTATGATATTTTAACATATTTCCAATGCATTGTTCACTTTGGTCAAGCTAAGTTACTGAAAGGCATGGTGGTAAAGGTCAAAGCCAAAGGTCTGGGAACTTGTTAGTCAGCAGCAGCCTGTGCGGGTGGAATTCTTATGAAAGGACGCATTATGCAGCATTAGTGAATAGATGCATTCATTGCCCAGACACCAGGATAGATATGAACCTGGATGCAGGAACACATGTTTATTCAACTTGGCAGTGAGCCGGTGGGAATGTCCATTTTGACCTTGCGGTAGTGTCTGCCATTACCATGGAAAATGGGAAAGAATATATCTGGAATCAGAAGAACAAATAAAATATCACCATGCTATTAAGTATCATATGGTTGGCTGAGGTACTTGTCAGAGATTTGTATTGGTGTATCATTGTTAAGTGAAATTAATTAATTTGGTGGAATTATTGATTCATAGAATCATAGAGTCATAGAGGTTTACAGCATGGAAACAGGCCCTTCGGCCCAACGTGTCCATGCCGCCCTTTTTTTTAAACCCTTAAACTAATCTCAATTGCCTGCATTTGAAAAAACTACAGTTGATCTGTTTTTGACAATGTACTTCAGATCTTTCGGAGAGGTGCTGTCGCTCTGTTCCAGAGCTATTTAACCCAGCTGTACGTTTATATTGTCTTGCTCTATGTCTTACGTGTCAAATAAATTTTGTACATCTTTGCACAGAGATATTTGCCTTGCAAGTTTTGAATTGTCTTAGTTTAAGACACAATTGGCCACCTTTTCAAATTTCCCCACAGCACAAATAATCATTTTTTTCTTTGAAGAGAATTATTTGACATTCGACACATTTACAAAATTTATTTGCCCAGTTTTTGTCGGCAGAGTAATTCAGCCAACTGCGCCAGGGCTATCCTGTGGCATTCAGGGTGATCTTCAGCAGCATTCTGTTGGCAGTAAGTCTCAGAATTTCATTGCAGCATCCTTCCATTCAAACAGATCTGCTGGGGAGAAGGGTAGCTTCATATGGTGCATTTTTGCTCAAGGCTAGAAAGATCAATCCATGCGAGTTTGGTTCTGCTATGAATGCCGCACAGTTATCAGGTGTTGTTGTGGGCTGTTGCTTTTGGCTTTGGTGCCTATTGTCACTGATTGCATATCTGCCCACATATGACTCTTACAGAAGAATGAGATTCGACAAGGTTATAAGCTTTGCTTGCCTTAAACCAGCAACCCTCACTCCTCAACCAGACCCACTCTGTCTCTTGTGGTCAGCAAAAAATTCCCCCATTCCCCCTTTCCCACACCCAATCAAAAGCAATAGCCTCCATCTAAAAACCACCTCCATCTTCCTCTGTTGTCAGCTAGTGTCTGTCAGGTGTGAAAATCAATGTGCAAGGCATTGCAAACAGAGTTTTGGGTGTGATACTGGTCTTCTGATTCTGGCTACCTTGTCATATAGAGAATCTTTGGCAATGTGTCCATTTTCCATTCTGCGAATTGGATGTTGCCTCAGCTTACTGAGTGCCAACATTCTTGGGAAATTGATGAAGGGTCATCCAGACTCGAAACATTGGCTCTATTCTCTCTGCACAGATGCTGATAGATTTGCTGAGATTTTGTTTCAATATTTTCATATCTGTTCATAGTGTCATAGAGATGAACAGCATGGAGACAGACCTTTTGGCCCAGTGAAGACGAAAGTGACCACAAACTAATGTCCTGATGAATTTTTCTCCAGGGTTGCATGGAGATTAATCTTCAATTGGTGGAGACTCCAAGCCAATCCTGGAGAGTTGGCAATCCTATTATCCATACAGGATATGAATATATAGTGGATAGAGTCACAGAGGTTTACAGCAGGGAAACAGGCCCTTTGGCCCAACTTGTTCATGCCGCCCCTTTTTTTTATCGACTAAGCTAGTCCCAATTGTCCGCGTTTGGCCCATATTTCTCTATAGCCATCTTACCAAGTACTATCATATAACTATCCAAGTACTTTTTAAAGGACAAAATTGTACCCGCCTCTATTACTACTTCTGGCAGCTTGAATGAAGTCCAGTCCATCACGCAAACCAGCCTCCCATCCATTAACACTGTCTACACTTTCCGCTGCATCGGCAAAGAAGCCAGCACAATTAAGGACCCCACTCGCCCCGGACATTCCCTCTTCCACCTTCCTCCATCGGGAAAAAGATAGAAAAATATGAGGACATGCACCAACCAACTCAAGAACAGCCTCTTCCCTGTTGCCATCAGACTTTTGAATGGACCTACCTTATATGAAGTTGACCTTTTTCTACAACCTAGCTATGACTGTAACACTGCATTCTGCACCCTCTCCTTTCTTTCTCTATGAACGGTATGCTTTGTCTGTATCGCGCATGAGAAACAATACTTTTCACGGTATCCTAATAAATGTGTGTCTGCGTGGGTTTCCTCCGGGTGCTCCGGTTTCCTCCCGCAGTCCGAAAGCCTGGATAGGTGCATTGGCCATGCTAATTTTCCCCTCAGTGTACCCGAATAGGTGCTGGAGAGTGGCGACCTTTGGATTTTCACATTAACTTTACTGCAGTGTTAATGCAAGCCTACTTGTGACACTAATAAATAAACTTTAAGTTTTTAAAATTTATGTGACAATAATAAATCAAATCAAAATTTTCTCCAGGGTTGCACAGAATTGGAGATTGATAAGACCATAAGACATAGGAGCAGAATTAGGCCACTTGGCCCATCGAGTCTGCTCCGTCATTCAATCATGGTTGATATTTTTCTCATCCCCATTCTCCTGCATTTTCCCCATTAACCCCTGATCCCCTTATTAACATAAGACCATGATAGAATCAGAGAGGCTTACATGGAAACAGGCACTTTGGCCCAACTTGTCCATGCCGCCCTTTTTTAAAAACCCCTAAGCTAGTCCCAATTGCCCGCATTTGGCCCATATCCCTTGATACCCATCTTACCCATGTAACTGTCTAAACGCTTTTTAAAAGACAAAATTGTGCCCGCCTCTACTACTACCTCTGGCAGCTTGTTCCAGACACACCACCCTCTGTGTGAAACAACTGCCCGTCTGGACCCTTTTGTATCTCTCCCCTCTCACCTTAAACCTATCCCCTCTAGTTTTAGACTCCCCTACCTTTGGGAAAAGATATTGACTATCGAGCTGATCTGTGCCCCTCATTATTATATAGCCCTCTATAAGTTCACCCCTCAACCTCCTACGCTCCAGAGAAAAAAGGTCCCAGTCTATCCAGCCTCTCCTTATAACCCAAACCATCAAGTCCCCGGTAGCATCCTAGTAAATCTTTCCTGCACTCTTTCTAGTTTAATAATATCCTTTCTATAATAGGTGACCAGAGCTGTACACAGTACAGAATACAGTGCAGTACACAATAGATCTTCAATTGCTGGAGACTCCAGGCCAATCCTGGGGAGTTGGCAATCCCATTATCCACACAGGGTATGAACAGAGTGTGGATGTGAGAACATTGGGAATGTTTGAGCTCAGAGAGAGAGGCAGATGTTGTTGTTGTTGGGGGAGTTAGGGGGAGGGGCTGGCTGCCCTCTGAACTCAGGCTCGCGCGTCGCCTGGCAACAGTAACCAGGGCAGCGACGCGGAGGGCCCGACCCGGTAGAGCACGCGAGGCTTCCCCCCTCCCTTAGCAACCAGCGGCCCGGGCCCCGGGCGAAGCGGGCAGCATGCAGGCCGACTACCTGCACCAGTACCTGGAGCATGTGGCCAGCAACGGGCTGCTGCTCAGCCCCGAGCAGCAGGCCGCGCTGCACATCTCCCTGGAGATCGCCAAGAAGAACTACAAGTTCAGCCAGCTCTACTTCTGGGGCAAGGTCATCGGCCTGAACGCCGACTACTTCATCGTGCAGGGGGTGGAGAAGGACGAGCTGAGCGACAGGAAGAGTCTGTACAGGTAAAGGGGCTGGGGAGCAGCAAGAGCCTGTACAGGTAAAGGGGCTGGGCAGCAGCAAGAGCCTGTACAGGTAAAGGGGCTGGGCAGCAGCAAGAGTCTGTACAGGTAAAGGGGCTGGGGAGCAGCAAGTGTCTGTACAGGTAAAGGGGCTGGGGAGCAGCAAGAGCCTGTACAGGTAAAGGGGCTGGGCAGCAGCAAGAGCCTGTACAGGTAAAGGGGCTGGGCAGCAGCAAGAGTCTGTACAGGTAAAGGGGCTGGGGAGCAGCAAGTGTCTGTACAGGTAAAGGGGCTGGGGAGCAGCAAGAGCCTGTACAGGTAAAGGGGCTGGGCAGCAGCAAGAGCCTGTACAGGTAAAGGGGCTGGGCAGCAGCAAGAGTCTGTACAGGTAAAGGGGCTGGGGAGCAGCAAGTGTCTGTACAGGTAAAGGGGCTGGGGAGCAGCAAGAGCCTGTACAGGTAAAGGGGCTGGGCAGCAGCAAGTGTCTGTACAGGTAAAGGGGCTGGGGAGCAGCAAGAGCCTGTACAGGTAAAGGGGCTGGGCAGCAGCAAGTGTCTGTACAGGTAAAGGGGCTGGGGAGCAGCAAGTGTCTGTACAGGTAAAGGGGCTGGGGAGCAGCAAGAGCCTGTACAGGTAAAGGGAATAGGGAGCAGCAAGAGTCTGTACAGGTAAAGGGGCTGGGCAGCAGCAAGAGCCTGTACAGGTAAAGGGGATAGGGAGCAGCAAGTGTCTGTACAGGTAAAGGGGATAGGGAGCAGCAAGAGCCTGTACAGGTAAAGGGAATAGGGAGCAGCAAGAGTCTGTACAGGTAAAGGGGCTGGGCAGCAGCAAGAGCCTGTACAGGTAAAGGGGATAGGGAGCAGCAAGAGTCCAGGTAAAGGGGATAGGGAGCAGCAAGAGTCTGTACAGGTAAAGGGGATAGGGAGCAGCAAGAGTCTGTACAGGTAAAGGGGATAGGGAGCAGCAAGAGTCTGTACAGGTAAAGGGGATAGGGAGCAGCAAGTGTCTGTACTGGGAAAGGGGCTGGGGAGCAGCAAGAGTCTGTACAGGTAAAGGGGATAGGGAGCAGCAAGTGTCTGTACTGGGAAAGGGGCTGGGCAGCAGTGCAAACTGCAATAAGAGAAGGGCTATGCATCGCATCTCCTAATCCTAAACATTAGACATTAGGCACTAGACCCTAAACATTATCATTAAACACTAAACATTAACTTCGAAACATAGAAGATAGGAGCAGGAGGAGGCCATTTGGCCCTTCGAGCCTGTTCCGCAATTCATTACGATCATGGCTGATCATCCAACTCAATAGCCTAATCCTGCTTTCTCCCCATAACCTTTGATCCCATTTGCCCCAAGTGCTATATCTAGCTTACTCTTGAACACATTCAATGCTTTGGCATCAACTATTTCCTGTGGTAATGAATTCCACAGGCTCACCACTCTTTGGCTGAAGAAATGTCTCCTCACCTCCGTCCTAAATGGTTTATCCTGAATCCTCAGACTGTGACCCTGGTTCTGGACTCCCCGACCTTCGGGAATATCCCTGCATCTACCCTCTCTAGTCCTGTTAGAATTTTATAAGTCTCTATGACATCCCCTCTCATTCGTCTGAACTCCAGCGAAAACAATCCTAACCTTGTCAATCTCTCCTCATACATCAGTCCCGCCATCCCCGGAATCAGCCTGGTTTAACACTAAACCCTAAACATAAAATGCGAACTGTAAATTTTTTTAAAATTCATTCATGGGTCATGGGTGTCGCTTTCTTGCCAGCATTTGTTGCCCAAGGGCAGTTGAGAGTCAACCACATTGCTGTGGATCTGGAGCCGCATGTAGGCCAGACCGCGTAAGGACGGCAGATTCCCTTCCCTCAAGGGATATTAATGAACCAGATGGGTTTTTCCAACAGTCGGCAATAGTTTTATGGTCATCAGTAGATTCTTAATTCCAGATTTTGTTTTATTGATTTCAAATTCCACCTTCTGCCGTGGTGGGATTTGAATCCATGTCCCCAGAACATAAGAACATAAGAAATAGGAGCAGGAGTAGGCCATCTGGCCCTTCGAGCCTGCCCCGCCATTCAACAAGATCATGGCTGATCTGAAGCGAATCAGTTCCACTTACCTGCCTGCTCCCCATATCCCCTAATTCCCTTATCGATCAGAAAACTATCTACCCGTGATTTAAACATATTCAACGAGGAAGCCTCCACCACTTCAATGGGCAGAGAATTCCAGAGATTCACCACCCTCTGAGAGAAGAAGTTCCCCCTCAACTCTGTTCTGAACCGGCCCCCCCTTATTTTGAGGCTGCGCCCTCTAGTTCTGCTTTCCCTTCTAAGTGGAAAGAATCTCTCCACCTCTACCCTATCCAGCCCCTTCATTATCTTATATGTCTCTATAAGATCACCCCTCATCCTTCTAAACTCCAACGAGCACAGACCCAATCTGTTTAATCTCTCCTCATAAGCTACACCCCTCATCTCCGGTATCAACCTGGTGAACCTTCTCTGCACTCCCTCCAAGGCCAATATATCCTTTCGCAAATAAGGGGACCAAAACTGCACACAGTACTCCAGTTGCGGCCTCACCAGTGCCTTGTACAGTTGCAGCAAGACCTCCCTGCTTTTATATTCTATCCCCCTCGCGATAAAGGCCAACATTCCATTCGCCTTCTTGATCACCTGCTGCACCTGCAGACTGAGTTTTTGTGATTCGTGCACAAGGACCCCCAGGTCCCTCTGCACAGTTGCACAATGTAATTTTTCTCCATTTAAATAATATTCCAATTTACTATTATTTCTTCCAAAGTGGATAACCTCACATTTGCTAACGTTATATTCCATCTGCCAGATCCTCGCCCACTCGCTCAGCCTATCCAAATCTCTCTGCAGACTTTCCGCGTCCTCCACGCAATTCGCTTTCCCACTCACCTTCGTGTCATCAGCAAACTTGAATACCCTAGATTCAGTCCCCTCCTCCAGATCATCTATGTAAATGGTAAACAATTGAGGCCCAAGCACCGATCCCTGTGGCACGCTACTGGTCACCAACTGCCAACCAGAAAAGCACCCATTTATCCCAACTCTCTGCTTCCTGTTAGATAGCCAATCCCCAATCCACGCCAACACCTTACCCCTAACTCCGTGTACCCCAATCTTCTGCAGCAACCTTTTGTGAGGCACCTTATCGAACGCCTTCTGGAAATCTAAAAACACCACATCCACCGGTTCCCCTCTGTCAACCGCACTAGTGACATCTTCATAAAAGTCCAGTAGATTCGTCAAACACGACTTTCCCTTCATGAATCCATTCTGCGTCTGCTTGATCGAACCATTCTTATTCAGGTGCTCTGTTATTTCCTCTTTAATAATGGACTCTAGCATCTTCCCAACTACGGACGTTAAGCTCACCGGCCTGTAGTTACCCGCCTTTTGTCTACTTCCTTTTTTAAACAGCGGCGTAACAGTAGCTGTTTTCCAGTCAGCCGGCACTACCCCAGAGTCCAGCGAATTTTGATAAATTACTACTAACGCATCTGCTATTACCTCAGCCATTTCTTTCAGTACCCTGGGATGCATTCCATCCGGGCCTGGGGACTTGTCTACCTTCAGTCCTATTAGTCTACCAAGCACCACCTCCTTAGTAACAGTAATTGTATTAAGGACCTCCCCTCCCACCAACTCTCGATCTCTAATATTCGGCAAACTATTTGTGTCTTCCACCGTGAAGACCGACACAAAGAACTTATTTAAAGTCTCAGCCATTTCCTCGTTTTCCACTACTAAATCCCCCCTCTCATCTTCCAAGGGTCCAACATTCACTCTAGCCACTCTATTCCTTTTTATATACTTGTAAAAACTTTTACTATCATTTTTTATATTTTGAGCTAGTTTAGTTTCATAATCTATCTTTCCTTTCTTAATCGCTTTCTTAGTCGTTCTTTGTTTTTCTTTAAAGCTTTCCCAATCCACTAATTCTCCACTATTTTTGGCCACTCTGTACACATCTGTTTTTATTTTAATACTCTCCTTTATTTCCTTCGTTATCCACGTCCGGTTATCCTTTTTCTTACAGTCCTTCTTTATCACCGGAATATATTTTTGCTGAGTACTTAAAAAAATCTCCTTAAAAATCCTCCACTGTTCCTCAGCTGTCCTACCTACCATCTGCTCGCCCAGTCTACATTAGCCAATTCCACCCTCATCCTATCGTACTCCCCTCTGTTTAAGCAGAGGACACTGGTTTGGGACCCTACTTTCTCACCCTCCATCTGTATCAGAAATTCCACCATATTATGATCACTCATCCCAAGAGGATCCTTCACAAGAAGATCCTTAATCCGTTAACTGAGTTTCTGGATTAATAGTCCAGCAATAATACCACTGGGCCATCACCTCCCCTAATTAATTCTAAGTCCCAAATATTAAAACCTATCTCCAAGCATTAGCTGCAAACCATAAATGTCACAACCTAACCCTATGCATTAACTCTAATCCGTAACCTCAAAAGTAACTCTGAAACCTCCATGACCTAACCCTATACGTGCTCCCAAACCCCTGAATTAAACACCGTACAGTCTCAAAAGTTACCTGTTTTAATAATAGGATCTTAGAAAACATGGAGATGCATCAAATGTGAGGCAGGAAGTCCTTTTACAGGTACGTGAAGAACTGATTATAGAAGAACACCATGAATAGTAATATATGATCTTGATGTATAAATACATATTTAGAAGATATATCAATACTATATCAATATTTTAAATAGAGTAAGCAGTCTAATATAAATAATGTTACAAAGATTACAATGAAATTATCTTGTTACAATACCATAAAACTGAGAAGTAATGTGATAAAATCACTGTTGTATTGGTCTTTTCTTTGGAGGTTCATAGAATCATAAAATGAAACAGCACAGAGAAACACAATTTGTCCATTTTGCCTGTGCCAACTGTTTGGTAACTCTCCAACATATCCCTCTCTCCTGCTCATTCCCCAAGGACCTACAAATTATTTCCCTTCAAGTACTTATCCAATTATCTTCTGAATGTTACTTGGAAACTTCAAAGTGGTCTTGGATCATGTGCAATGCAATGGCAAATTGAATAGTTATTGACAAGGTCTTTTATTTGTTCATGGGATGTGAACGTTGCTTTCGAGCCAAGCATTTATAACCCATCCTAATTGCACTTGAGAAGATGATGATGTTTTCCTGAACCACTGCAGTCGACATGATGAAGGTACACCCACCGTTCCAGGATTATGATCCAGTGACAGTGAAGGAACGGCAATGCAGTTCCAAATCAGGATGGTGTGTGGCTTGGAGGGGAACTTGCAGGTGGTGGTGTTCCCATGCATCAGTTGCCCTTGTCCTTCGAGGTGTTAAGAGGTTTGGAAGGTGCTGTCAAACGAATAAGTTGCTGCAGTGCATCTTACAGATGCTACACCCTGCCATCAATGCGTCAGTGGTAGGGGGAGTGAATGTTAAAGGTGGTGGATAGGGTGCCAATCATGTGGTCTGAATTGGTCTAAATGGAGTTTAACACTGATAAATGTGAGGTGATTCATTTTGGTAGGACTAATTTAAATGTGGATTACAGGGTCAAAGGTAGGGTTCTGAAGACTGTGGAGGAACAGAGAGATCTTGGGGTCTATATCCACAGATCTCTAAAGGTTGCCACTCAAGTGGATAGAGCTGTGAAGAAGGCCTATAGTGTGTTAGCTTTTATTAACAGGGGGTTGGAGTTTAAGAGCCGTGGGGTTATGCTGCAACTGTACAGGACCTTGGGGAGACCACATTTGGAATATTGTGTGCAGTTCTGGTCACCTCACTATAAGAAGGATGTGGAAGCGCTGGAAAGAGTGCAGAGGAGATTTACCAGGATGCTGCCTGGTTTGGAGGGTAGGTCTTATGAGGAAAGGTTGCGGGAGCTAGGGCTGTTCTCTCTGGAGCGGAGGAGGCTGAGGGGAGACTTAATAGAGGTTTATAAAATGATGAAGGGGATAGATAGAGTGAACGCTCAAAGACTATTTCCTCGGGTGGATGGAGCTATTACAAGGGGGCATAACTACAGAGTTCGTGGTGGGAGATATAGGAAGGATATCAGAGGTAGGTTCTTTACGCAGAGAGTGGTTGGGGTGTGGAATGGACTGCCTGCAGTGATAGTGGAGTCAGACACTTTAGGAACATTTAAGCGGTTATTGGATAGGCACATGGAGCACACCAGGATGATAGGGAGTGGGATAGCTTGATCTTGGTTTCAGATAAAGCTCGGCACAACATCGTGGGCCGAAGGGCCTGTTCTGTGCTGTACTGTTCTATGTTCTATGTTCTATGAATTGTCCTGAGAAGTAGAAGGTGGGAAAGTGAAAGAAAGATCAGTAGCCAGGGAAGAGAAGACAGAATACGCCAGGAATTCATCCTCAGACCGGAAAGGAAGGTGGTGAGGCTGGAAGTGATCTTCAAAGGCCTAAGTGTTTCCCTTGTAACAAGATCACTAACAATCTGTCCTGGTCCCCCCATGCTGATACTACAGTTAAGAAAGCCCACCAACGCCTCTACTTTCTCAGGATTCTAAAGAACTTTGGCATCTCCGCCATGACTCTCACCAACTTTTACAGATGCACCATTGAAAGCATTCTTTCTGGTTGTATCACAGCTTGGTATGGCTCCTGCTCTGACCAAGACCGCAATCAACTACAAAGGGTAGTGAACAAAGCCCAGTCCATCACTCAAACCAGCCTCCCTTCCATTGATACTGTCTATACTTCCCGCTGCCTCAGAAAAGCATAATCAAGGACCCCACGCACCCCAGACATACTCTCTTCCACCTTCTGTCGGAAAATAGATACAAAAGTTTGAGATCACATACCAACCAACTCAAGAACAGCTTTTCCCCTGCTGCCATCAGACTTTTGAATGGACCTATCTTATATTAAGTTGATCTTTCTCTACACCCTAGCTATGACTGTAACTCTACATTCTGCACCCTCTCCTTTCCTTCTCTATGAGCAGCATTCTTTGTATAGTGTGTAAGAAACAATACTTTTCACTGTACACTAATACATGTGACAATAAATCAAATCAAATCAAGGGTATGGCTGCATAAGGTCAGAAACAGCATCAGTATCTGAGAAGTCACGAATGGTACTGAAAACTGCAATAATCAGAGAACATCCCCACTTCTGACCTGATGATGAAGCAGCTGAAGGTGCTTGGGCTTGGAACGTTACTTTGATATCCCAATGCTTTTAAAGCAATGTCAAAATAATGCAGCTGAAGAAGGTCCTGTGAAAATGTCATTTTTAATCGTAGTCTCCAACACAATTACTTATGTTTATTTGATTGCATTTCCCAGATTAGAATGAGTTAGAACCATTATATCTGATGATTATTTTCATTGCACCAGGCAACTTAACACACTGGAATAAAGCTTAGCCTGTCTAACCCCGTGATATCACCCACAGAATATAGCTGACATGGCTGACTGATTCTGGCAATTTACCATGAGCTGTAATAACTTTGGGTTCAAAGCACATTTTTCAGAAACTATAAAGAGCAAGAAATTTCTAATCAGCAGTATTGTGTTGCTTGGGGCAAAGTTTTGAAATGGGTAATGGGAGAGAGGAGGCAAGTGGTGGATATTTATGC
The DNA here is from genome assembly GCF_964213995.1 of Mustelus asterias. NCBI lineage: Eukaryota > Metazoa > Chordata > Chondrichthyes > Carcharhiniformes > Triakidae > Mustelus > Mustelus asterias. The sequence continues at coordinate 16,657,114 of NC_135805.1, read as the reverse complement.
ATGGATATGCAGTGGTCCAGTTCTTTGAAACACCAGGAACAGATGGTGCCACAGAATAGTGAGTTATGGTTTCTTGCCATCGGAAATTTATAAGGAAAAGTTAAGACAATTGGGCTTGTTTTTCGAGAAACAACCAGGAGACTTTGAGACTATATTATTGATTTGTACAGATTGTGAAGGGAATTAATTGGTCAACATGGTCCAGGGTAAATTGTTCACATATAGCAAAGGCCTAATCTTCCATTAATCTTCAGCTCTGGGTTTATTCTTACAATGTGGAGATGCCGGCGTTGGACTGGGGTAAACACAGTAAGAAGTTTAACAACACCAGGTTAAAGTCCAACAGGTTTATTTGGTAGCAAAAGCCACACAAGCTTTCGAGGCTCTAAGCCCCTTCTTCAGGTGAGTGGGAATTCTGTTCACAAACAGAATTTATAAAGACACAGACTCAATTTACATGAATAATGGTTGGAATGCGAATACTTACAACTAATCCAGTCTTTAAGAAACAAAACAATGGGAGTGGAGACAGCATCAAGACAGGCTAAAAAGATGTGTATTGTCTCCAGACAAGACAGCCAGTGAAACTCTGCAGGTCCACGCAACTGTGGGAGTTACAAATATTGTGACATGAACCCAATATCCCGGTTGAGGCCGTCCTTGTGTGTGCGGAACTTGGCTATCAGTTTCTGCTCAGCGACTCTGCGCTGTCGTGTGTCGCGAAGGCCGCCTTGGAGAACGCTTACCCGAATATCAGAGGCCGAATGCCCGTGACCGCTGAAGTGCTCCCCAACAGGAAGAGAACAGTCTTGCCTGGTGATTGTCGAGCGGTGTTCATTCATCCGTTGTCGCAGCGTCTGCATAGTTTCCCCAATGTACCATGCCTCGCTTCCACCCTAAACACGTTAAAGAAGCCATTCCCTACGGACAAGCCCTCCGTATACACAGGATCTGCTCGGATGAGGAGGATCGCAACAGACACCTCCAGACGCTGAAAGATGCCCTCATAAGAACAGGATATGGCGCTAGACTCATTGATCAACAGTTCCAACGCGCCACAGCGAAAAACCGCACCGACCTCCTCAGAAGACAAACACGGGACACAGTGGACAGAGTACCCTTCGTCGTCCAGTACTTCCCCGGAGCGGAGAAGCTACGGCATCTCCTCCGGAGCCTTCAACATGTCATTGATGAAGACGAACATCTCGCCAAGGCCATCCCCACACCCCCACTTCTTGCCTTCAAACAACCGCACAACCTCAAACAGACCATTGTCCGCAGCAAACTACCCAGCCTTCAGGAGAACAGTGACCAAGACACCACACAACCCTGCCACAGCAACCTCTGCAAGACGTGCCGGATCATCGACACAGATGCCATCATCTCACGTGAGAACACCATCCACCAGGTACACGGTACATACTCTTGCAACTCGGCCAACGTTGTCTACCTGATACGCTGCAAGAAAGGATGTCCCGAGGCATGGTACATTGGGGAAACTATGCAGACGCTGCGACAACGGATGAATGAACACCGCTCGACAATCACCAGGCAAGACTGTTCTCTTCCTGTTGGGGAGCACTTCAGCGGTCACGGGCATTCGGCCTCTGATATTCGGGTAAGCGTTCTCCAAGGCGGCCTTCGCGACACACGACAGCGCAGAGTCGCTGAGCAGAAACTGATAGCCAAGTTCCGCACACACAAGGACGGCCTCAACCGGGATATTGGGTTCATGTCACAATATTTGTAACTCCCACAGTTGCGTGGACCTGCAGAGTTTCACTGGCTGTCTTGTCTGGAGACAATACACATCTTTTTAGCCTGTCTTGATGCTGTCTCCACTCCCATTGTTTTGTTTCTTAAAGACTGGATTAGTTGTAAGTATTCGCATTCCAACCATTATTCATGTAAATTGAGTCTGTGTCTTTATAAATTCTGTTTGTGAACAGAATTCCCACTCACCTGAAGAAGGGGCTTAGAGCCTCGAAAGCTTGTGTGGCTTTTGCTACCAAATATGAGGAAGGATATATTGGCATTGGAGGGAGTGCAGAGAAGGTTCACCAGGTTGATACCGGAGATGAGGGGTTTGGATTATGAGGAGAGGCTGAGGAGATTGGGTTTGTACTCGTTGGAGTTTAGAAGGATGAGGGGGGATCTTATGGAGACTTATAAGATAATGCGGGGGCTGGATAGGGTGGAGGCGGAGAGATTCTTTCCACTTAGTAAGGAAGTTAAAACTAGAGGACACAGCCTCAAAATAAAGGGGGGTCGGTTTAAGACAGAGTTGAGGAGGAACTTCTTCTCCCAGAGGGTGGTGAATCTCTGGAATTCTCTGCCCACTGAGGTGGTGGAGGCTACCTCGCTGAATATGTTTAAAGCGCGGATGGATGGATTCCTGATCGGTAAGGGAATTAAGGGTTATGGGGATCAGGCGGGTAAGTGGTACTGATCCACGTCAGATCAGCCATGATCTTATTGAATGGCGGGGCAGGCTCGAGGGGCTAGATGGCCTACTCCTGCTCCTATTTCTTATGTTCTTATGTTCTTAAATAAACCTTTTGGACTTTAACCTGGTGTTGTTAAACTTCTTACTTTATTCTTACACCCAATCAGTGAATTTTCCTGGGGTGGCACAAAGCCTTGCCAACCAGATGCTACAATTTCTCCATTCCCCATTGCGGAAACTGGACTACCTCCCTCCCATCTGCCCCAAAATGTAGGGAGGCAATGAAGACTAGTGAAAACATCCAACTCCCTAAGGAGTGAAGCTTCATAATAATAGTCCAGTTCCACAACCCGTGACCCCCTTCCCAAATTACTCACAGTCCCTCTCCATTGCTTCATTACTCAATCCTCAACTATCTATCCTCTTCTATATTCTCAATTTTGTTCCTCTGCCAAGTCCAAAACTACTCTCGAGCCTGTATCACATTTTAACTATTGCCTTGAACACTTCACAAAGCTTTCCAAAACCAACACTCTGGGTGGGATTTTCCGGCCGCACTTACCCCAAGACCGGAAAATACTGCCTAAGGTCAATGGACCTTTGCATGGTCCGTATCCTGCCCTCCACGTGTATCGATTCTCGTGGCAGGCAGGACGGGAAAATTTTGCCCTCTGTTTCATTTACAGAAGCAACACCATATCTGTTCTACTTCTTTTATAAAGCACAATTTTCTTCAACTTCCTCCCAGATGGAAAAGCCAGTTTAGACCAGCCCAAGTCTGAATTGGTCTGCACTGGCACAAACTCATTTAAGAACATAAGAACATAAGAAATAGGAGCAGGAGTAGACCATCTGACCCTTCGAGCCTGCTCTGCCATTCAATAAGACCATGGCTGATCTTTTCATGGACTCAGCTCCACTCCCTAAGCCCACTCACCATAACCCTTAATTCCTTTACTGTTCAAAAATCTATCTATCTTTGCCTTAAAAACACTCAGCTGCTTCACTGGGCAGGGAATTCCACAGATTCGCAACCCAAAGGGTGAAGAGGTTCCTCTTCAACTCAGTCCTAAGTCTGCTCCCCCTTAATTTGAGGCCATGCCCCCTAGTTCTAGTTTCACCTGCCAGTGGAAACAACTTCCCTGCTTCTATTTTAACTATTCCCTTCATAATTTTATATGTTTCTATAAGATCTCCCCTAATTCTTCTGAATTCCAATGAGTATAGCCCCAGCCTACTCAGTCTGTCTTCATAAACCGACCCTCTCAACTCCGGAATCAACCTAGTGAATCTCCTCTGCACCCCCTCCAGGGCCAGTATATCTTTTCTCAAGTAAGGAGACCTAAAGTGCACATAGTACTCCAGCTGTGGCCTCACCAGCACCTTGTCCAGCTTCAATATAATCTCCCTGTTTTTAAACTTTGTCCCTCTAGCAATGAAGGACAAAATTCCATTTACTTTTTTATTTACCTGCTGCATCTGCAAACCAGCTTTTTGTGATTCATGCACAAGGACACCCAGGTCCCTCTGCACAGCAGAATGCTGCAATTGTTTACCATTTAAATAATAGTCTATTTTGCTATTCTTCCTACCAAAATGGATGACTTCACATTTACCAACATTGTACTCCATCTGCCAGATGCTTGCCCATTCATAGAATCTTACAGTGCAGAAGGAGGCCGTTCAACCCATCGAGTCTGCACATGCCACAATCCCACCAGGGCCCTATCCCCATAACCCCATGCATTTAACCTAGCTAGTCCCCTGATACTAAGGGGCAATTTACCATGGCCAATCCACCACATCTTTGGACCGTGAGAGGAAACCAGAGCACCCGGAGTAAACCCATGCAGACACGGGGAGAATGTGTCAACTCCACACAGACAGTGACCCAAGCCGGGAATCGAACCCGGGTCTGGTGCTTTGAGGCAGTAGTGCTAACCACTGTGCCACAGTGTCGCCCCACTTAAACTTTCTCTATCCTTTTGCAGACGTTCAGTGTCCTCTGCACACTTTGCTCTACCACTCATCTTAGTGTCATCTGCGAATTTTGACACACTACACTTGGTCCCCAATTCCAAATCATCTATGTAAATTGTAAACAATTGTGGTCCCAACACTGATCCCTGAGGCACACCACGAGTCACTGATCGCCAACCAGAAAAACACCCATTTACCCCCACTCTTTGCTTTCTGTGAGTTAACCAATCCTCTAACCATGCTAATACATTACCCATAACACCATGCACCTTTATCTTATGCAGTAGCCTTTGGTGCGGCACCTTGTCAGTTTCCTTTTGGAAATTCAGATACACCACATCCACCGGTTCCCTGTTGTTCACCACGCTGGTAATGTCCTCAAAGAATTCCAGTAAATTAGTTAAACATGACCCAATGGGGCAATTTACATCCAGATGTCTTGCTGTTTCTTCCTTGATGATAGATTCAAGCATTTTCCCCACTACAGAAGTTAAGCTAACCAGCCTATAGTTACCCGCCTCTTGTCTACCTCCTTTCTGATCAAGTCTCAGCTGGATTTTACTGGTAGCGGCCGATGACTCTACTGGACGTATTGGAAATCCGGTCGGGGTTGCCAGTACCTGTGTAGTCACCAAGGGGCACCAGTACTTTCCAGCTGACTTGAACTGGATCCAGATGTCACCCACTGTCAATTTTACTAAACCAAACACGAGTGAATGCCCGCCCCTCATCCCTCTCTGATTATGTCATGATCTCAATCACTGACTTAGTTATTCATTTTGATTCCATTAATCTTCATCTCTGGGTTTATTCTTGTACACACCCAGTGAATTTCCCTGGGGTGGCACAAAGCCTTGCCAACCAGAAGCTGCAATTTCCCCATTGCAGAAACTGGACACTATCTCCCTCTCACCTGCCCCACTATGCAGCAACTGGCCACTGTTTCTCCTTCTCTGAACCGTGGCTCCGGCTGTCGCGCCCCAACCTCTCCCCTTGCTATGTTTCTCTTCTGCAGTCTTTCCCCTCCCCAGTCTGTACCCTCTCTGCTCCCATACCCTCCAACCTTTACCTCGCCTTATGATTGGTGTGTTGTCTTAATGAAGATCCGCCTGATTGTCCCATCTTTTTTGATTTTCATTGCAGTTGGAAAATTGCAAAATTACATCAGCCACGATTTCAATGAATATTTGCCAGTCTGGAAAGTAGCTTTTGTACATTTATGTCTTATTTATCTTTATACATTTATGTGTAGACTTATTATTTATGTGAAGTGATGAATTACTGTTTTATTGACAAAGGCAATAAACGAATTGCTTCATGACGTCAATCACGTACTTTGCTTTTATTCCATGAGAATTGCTTGGGAATGCATTTACCAGGCACTCTGTAGATTTAGGGTTGTATAACTTGGCCGTCCTAATTAACACAGATCTCTCCCATGATTATAAAAGGGAAATGCTGGTCCTCAGCACAGAGTAACTAGGTCTCAGTTCTAAAATATTCAGATAAGCTGAGGTCTACTTCAGAGCCACGTAATTTGAAAACTGTGCAACGTAGTAGATATCGCTGAACTCCCATTTTAACACAGGGACCACTGTTGCTTCAGCCAGCACTGTTTGGATATCAGACAAAATGCCTGTGCAGATATTCAGATGTGCAGTGCATCATGTTTCCCGATTCTGGAATGGGACAATGTCTTGCATCAATAGTTCTTTGATAATCATTAGGCAATGATTCTGAAATGCCAAGATGATCTGAGCAGGCCAATTTGTTGGTTTATAGTTTCAGCCTGTGCTGCGATGTACAAAACAACACCCCATCCTTGTGCATTCAATGGTATCCATAATTCACTTCATCCCTAATGTAGCCCCTTCTAGCTAAAGATATTACTTCCTGAAGATTGTGATCATTATTGAAAAGGTGTACTCCTCTGAGGGTTTATGGACACTGTCCTCTCCCTCCTTTGGACTTCTAATTGAACAACAGAATCTTCTAATTAATGATAAGCTTGCAAACTAACCCATCACGTGTGGCAGATTTTACATTAGGAGGAACGTATGCGCCACTTGGGAGATAATTCCCCTATACCCTATCTCTCAGTGCACTGGGAGATTGGGGCGCCTGCGCAATGGTGTCCCTAGAGTTCAGCAGCCAGCGTCCTGGGGTGAATAGAACAAAGAACAAAGAACAATACAGCACAGGAACAGGCCCTTCGGCCCTCCAAGTCCGTGCCGCTCCCTGGTCCAAACTAGACCATTCTTTTGTATCCCTCCATTCCCACTCCGTTCACATGGCTATCTAAATAAGTCTTAAACGTTCCCAGTGTGTTCACCTCCACCACCTTGCCTGGCAGCGCATTCCAGGCCCCCACCACCCTCTGTGTAAAATATGTCCTTCTGATATCTGTGTTAAACCTCCCCCCCTTCACCTTGAACCTATGACCCCTCGTGAACGTCACCACCGACCTGGGGAAAAGCTTCCCACCGTTCACCCTATCTATGCCTTTCATAATTTTATACACCTCTATTAAGTCTCCCCTCATCCTCCGTCTTTCCAGGGAGAACAACCCCAGTTTACCCAATCTCTCCTCATAACTAAGCCCCTCCATACCAGGCAACATCCTGGTAAACCTCCTCTGTACTCTCTCCAAAGTCTCCACGTCCTTCTGGTAGTGTGGCGACCAGAACTGGGCGCAGTATTCCAAATGCGGCCGAACCAACGTTCTATACATCTGTAACATCAGACCCCAACTTTTATACTCTATGCCCCGTCCTATAAAGGCAAGCATGCCATATGCCTTCTTCACCACCTTCTCCACCTGTGACGTCACCTTCAAGGATCTGTGGACTTGCACACCCAGGTCCCTCTGCATATCTACACCCTTTATGGTTCTGCCATTTATCGTATAGCTCCTCCCTACATTATTTCTACCAAAATGCATCACTTCGCATTTATCAGGATTGAACTCCATCTGCCATTTCTTTGCCCAAATTTCCAGCCTATCTATATCCTTCTGTAGCTTCTGACAATGCTCCTCACTATCTGCAAGTCCTGCCAATTTTGTGTCATCCGCAAACTTACTGATCACCCCAGTTACACCTTCTTCCAGATCGTTTATATAAATCACAAACAGCAGAGGTCCCAATACAGAGCCCTGCGGTACACCACTAGTCACAGGCCTCCAGCCGGAAAAAGACCCTTCCACTACCACCCTCTGTCTTCTGTGACCAAGCCAGTTCTCCACCCATCTAGCCACCTCCCCCTTTATCCCATGAGATCCAACCTTTTTCACCAGCCTACCATGAGGGACTTTGTCAAACGATTTACTCAAGTCCATATAGACGACATCCACGGCCCTTCCCTCATCAACCAATCTGGTCACTTCTTCAAAAAGCTCCACCAGATTAGTGAGGCATGACCTCCCTCTCACAAAACCATGCTGACTATCGTTAATGAGTTTATTCCTTTCTAAATGCGCATACATCCTATCTCTAAGAATCTTCTCCAACAACTTCCCCACCACGGACGTCAAGCTCACTGGCCTATAATTACCCGGGTTATCCTTCCTACCCTTCTTAAATAACGGGACCACATTAGCTATCCTCCAATCCACCCACTCCCCCTGCTGGCGAGACTCACACTTGGGTATTTTTAAAGTGCTGTACAATAGTGTCTGAGAGCTCGCCCAAAAATGGGCGCGATTCTCTCCTGTTTTCACGCTCGTTCGGCACTTAGAATTTTTTTTGGCAAGATCACCCCCTGTCTTCTACTTATTCTTTCACAGGATATGGGCATCAGTGGCAAGGCTGGCCCATCCCTAATTACCCTCGAACTGAATAGCAGTTCAGAGTCAACCACATTGATTGAGACCATTTCTGTGTGGGACGTTTTAGGAAGTGATCTTAAAAGGAACGGCACGATTAAACACAGCTTAATGTGACAACACAGTTTTTTTTATTCATTCATGGGACATGGGCCTCGCTGGCTGGCCAGTATTTATTACTCACCCTAGTTGCCCTTGAGAAGGTGGTGGTGAGCTGCCTTCTTGAATCGCTGCAGTCTATGTGCTGTGGGTTGACCCACAATACCGTTAGGGAGGGAATTCCAGGATTTTGACCCAGCGACTGCGAAGGAATGGAGATATATTTCCGAGTCAGGATGGTGAGTTGCTTGGAGGGGAATTTGCAGGTGGTGGTGTTCCCATGTAATTGCTGCCCTTGTCCTTCTAGATGGAAGTGGTTGTGGGTTTGGAAGGTGCTGTCTAAGGATCTTTGGTGAATTGCTTCAGTGTATCTTGTAGATAGTACACACTGCTACTTCTGAGTGTCGTGGTGGAGGGAGTGGATGTTTGTAGATGTGGTACCAATCAAGCGGGCTGTTTTGGCCTGGATGATGTCAAGCTTAGAAATCATAGAAATCATAGAAACCCGACAGTGCAGAAGGAGGCCATTCGGCCCATCGAGTCTGCACCGACCACAATCCCACCCAGGCCCTACCTCCACATATTTACCCGTTAATCCCTCTAACCTACGCATTTTAGGATTCTAAGGGGCAATTTTTAACTTGGCCAATCAACCTAACCCGCACATCTTTGGACTGTGGGAGGAAACCCACGCAGACACGAGGAGAATGTGCAAACTCCACACAGACAGTGACCCGAGCCGGGAATCGAACCCGGGACCCTGGAGCTGTGAAGCAGCAGTGCTAACCACTGCGCTACCGTGCCGCCCTTGAGTGTTGTTGGAGCTGCACCCATCTAGGCAAGTGGGGAGTATTCCATCACAGTCCTGACTTGTGCATTGTCGACGGTGGATAGGCTCTGGGGAGTCAGGAGGTGAGTTACTCGCCACAGTATTCCTAGCCTCTGACCTTCCCTTGTAGCCACTATGTTAATGTGGTGAGTCCAGTTGAGTTTCTGGTCAATGGTAACCCCAAGGACGTTGACAGCAACATAAGAACATAAGAAATAGGAGCAGGAGTAGGCCACCTAGCCCCTCAAGCCTGCCCCGCCATTCAATAAGATCATGGCTGATCTGACGTGGATCAGTACCTAACTGCGAGCAGTGCCATTGGGAGATATCTGAGTTTTGTACTAAAAGAGAATTCTGGCAAGTGCATAACAGGTCTCTGAGCAAAGGTTAATAATGTCTTGAGTAGAGCTTCTTTGTGACAACTGCTAGTCCAATGGTGATCAGAATGACATTCCCTTTAATTATATTCACCTCAACCAAAGTTAATGAAAATGATGTATGTTGATTGTGTTCCTGTTTGCACAGTTTGAACTGCATGGATTGGAAATTGTTGCCTCCAGCAACAGACCAGATGATAGAGAATTCCCTGCATGTTAAAGGTCGCTTCATGGGTGATCCTTCTCATGAGTACGAGACTATAACAATTAAGAAGACTGAAGAAGAAGAAAGCGATTTGGAGGTTAGTGTAAGATTTTGGAATGGAATAAGTCAGCATTTAGAAATACTAGAAATGTTTGCAAATTAGTCTTAAAGGGCTACAAGGATGGCAACGATAGGAGGAGGCCTCAGAATACTGCTTCATGTAAACAGCTTGACCCTGTTGGAAGTCCAGGTTACTTCTGTGTAGTGACTGGGCACTCGTCTAAGCATTATTGAAGCGCGGGTATTCGCTAGGTGCCAGGGGACCCACACCTGGTGGGTTGTTGCTGATGGCGAAATAAGTGCTGGTGGACACAAGACCAACCCGTCGTTTTTGCCTGAGAATAGCCATTGTGTAGGATTATTGGTTAATGGTGTAGGAAAAGGGAGAAGTTGTGAAGGTGGTGGAGAGGCAGTGTAACTAGGTCCTGACTGAATTTTGCCGAGGCTTAAGCCCCCACCCCTTCCACCACCACCAGATGACCCAAAATGTAGTCAGGGATACATTCTCTGGCATCTTGCTTCTTTCAGGGCTAGGATCTAGAGCCTAAAATCAGCTTTCTGATCTGATTCTAGTCTTGTAGGAGATTGCTCCAGTGTGGAAGTTGGTAGAAGACTCAATCTAGCTTAGCTGTGATGCTTTCCACACTCAGATAGACTGCGAACACAGTTTCTTGGCTCATATAAATAGGGTATACTTGGCCCATGCCCTTGAAGGCAGCCATCACCCATTGAACTCTTGTACTTGGGACAACGGAAAGGAACAATTGGAGATTTATAAAGAGGAACACTTTAATCTATGCAACAGCTCTAATATGATGCAATGTTCTGAGGTGCTTAACTGATGGAATGAGGGGGAAATAATCAAAAGTGTGGTTTGTGCAGGAAGAGGTAGCAAAGCAAAGAGGATTAGGAAGAGAATTCCAAAGTGCAGAACCATTGAGTCAAAGTGTCTGTCATCAGTTGTGAAATCGGAGAGAGAGGGTGATGGGTTTGAAAACTCAAAATATCCAGGGAGACTATGTCTGTCTGTGGGACTGGCGGTGTGTGCTCGAAATCTGGAGAGCGGGAATCGCATCGGCGAGTTTCCAAGTTCTAATCTTCCCAGTCCTTTGCTGGTGGAGTGGCGTGAATCAAGCCACGGGACCGTAAAAAGCTCATTTTAATACATCAGCATGTCATTAGAAAGCACTCTCTCTGGGATGTCCCCCCTCACCAGATAGTCAGTGGACACGTCAATGCCATTTACAACAGGCTCACCTAGATGTGACCCTGTCGTGAGGGTGTCCCCTGGGTCGTAAAGGTAAATATAGCCCCTGGGGGAGATGGAATTGGCCAGGCAGTCTGTTCTACGATGATGGCTGATGGGCCACTTCAATGTCTTTTACGCCCACTATCCCCATAACAATTGAAATTATTGTTAATCAGAAATATATCAATCTCTACCTTAAACATACTGAATGACTGAGCTTCCACAGCTCTCTGTGGTGGAGAATTCCAAAGATTCACAACCTTCTGTGTCAAGAAATTTCTCCTCATCTTGGTTCTAAGTGGCTTTCGCCTTATTTTAAAATTGTCTCCCCTAGTTCTACACTCCCCAACCAAGGGAAACATCTTACCTGCATCCACCCTGTCTATTCCTTTAAGTATCTTGTAGATTTCAATTAGATTGTCTCTCATTCTTCAAAATGCTAAAGAATACAGGCCAAGTTTGCTCAATCTCTCTTTGTAAGACAGCCACGCCATCCCTGGAACAAGTCTGATGAACCTTTGTTGCACTCCCTCTATGATAATGATAGCCTTCTGAGACAAGGAGGCCAAAACTGCAAAGTGCCCCAGGTATGGTCTAACCAAGCTTCTACACATTGAAGCAAGACCTCAGTACTGTTGTACTCAAATCCTCTTGTGATAAAGGCTAACATTCCATTAGCCTTCCTGATAGCTTGCTGCGCCTGCATGTCAGCCTTCAGTGACTTATGGACAAGGACACCCAGGTCTCTTTGTGCACCTACAGTTTCTAATTTCTTACCATCTAGGAAATACCCTGCACATCTGTTCCTTCTATCAAGGTGGCTAACCTCACATTTTTCCACATTATATTCCATCTGCCATGTTCTTGCCCACTTACTAAGATTGTTCAAATCCTCCTATAGCCGCTTTACATCTTCCTCACAACACACATTCCCGCCTAGCTTTGTATCATCCACAAACTTGGAAATATTACATTTGGCCTCCACATCCAAATCATTGATATACATTGTGAACAGCTGGGGCCCAAGTACTGATCCTCTTGTTACCCCCACTAGCCATAGCCTGCCAATGCGAGAATGACCCATTTATTCATACTCTCTATTTTCTGCTTGTCAGCCTATCCTTAATCCATGCCAGTCTATTGCCTCCTATCCCATGCCCCTCCATTCTTAAATATTGAGGTGACATTTGCTACCTTCCAATCTTCTGGAACCATTCCAGAATCTGTAGAACCTTGCTTGCCTTCATAGCAAGAGGATTTAAGTATAGGGGTAAGGATGTTTTGCTGCAGTTATACAGAGCCTTGGTGAGGCCACATCTTAAGTATTATGTGCAGTTCTGGTCTCCTAGTCTGAGGAAGGACATTCTTGCTATTGAGGGAATCCAGCGAAGGTTCACCAGACTGATTCTTGGAATGGCAGGACTGACATATGAAGAGAGACTGGATCGACTGGGCTTGTACTCAGTGGAATTTAGAAGAACGAGAGGGGATCCCGTAGAAACATATAAAATCCTGATGGGACTGGACAGGCTGGATGCAGGAAGAATGTTCCTGGTGTTGGGGGTCACAGTCTAAGAATAAGGGGTAAGCCATTCAGGACTGAGATGAGGAAGAACTTGTTCACTCGGAGAGTTGTGAACCTGTGGAACTCTCTACCACAGAAAGCTGTTGGGGACAGTTTGTTAGATATGTTCAAGAGGGAGCTGGCCATGGCCCTTGTGGCTAAAGGGATCAAGTGGTATGGAGAGAAAACAAGAATGGGATACTTTCTGAAAGTGCTTGATCAACCATGATCATATTGAAAGGCAGTGCAGGCCGAATGGCCTACTCCTGCACCTAATTTCTATGTTTCTGAGATAAATTCACTATCTCTATAGCAGCCTCTATTAACACTCTGTGATGCATAATATCAGGTCCTGGGGGCATATCAACTTTCAGTCCCATTAATTTTTCCAATACAACCTTCTTATACTAATTTCCTTCAATTTCACATTCTCCCTAGTCCCTAGAAGACAGGATGCCAGTCCCAGAAATCAGCTGGGATAGAAATGATAGCTGAACATAAGTTGCAATTGACAATCATCAGGGGCTTTTGAACATAAATATACGTGCATTTTTGTTTCAGTTGAAGGTAAAGGAGGAAGAACGTCTGACTGCTACGATTGAACAAATAAACAGGGAAGCTGCAATAATTCCCAGGGGTGCTTTTGTCAGAACACCTCTTGAACAGATTCACAAGAACAGGAGTTTTGAAGGTAAAGAGTCCTTTAAGTTCAGGTATCACTTGCTGGAACGACGTCAAACACCTACAGGTTATTACTTAATATTCTCCCGACCCCTTTCCAATGGCGCAAACTGGATGGACGTGAGGCTGATTAGCATATTTAAAGTAGCTTTTAAATATGCATAGCATACTCCCAGAACATGGAATTCATTGGCCTTTGGACGCAGCGTGAGAACAGCCAGAATTCACTACTGGTCTTCAGCGGAGACCTGGCGCAATGGTTACACCGGGGGATTCAGGGCTATTAAAGCTCTTGGATGTTTGGGGGCATGGCCGGGCAGTGCCCAACTGCGAGGGACACCTGACACTGCCCACCTGGCACACTGGAGGTGCCCATTGGACACCCTGGCAGTGGCCACTGGGCAATCCTGCGGTGCCATTTGGGCACTGCTGGTGTGCCAGTTGGGCATTGCCAGTGTGCTGGGGCAGTGCCAGGAGCGATAACAGGGGCTGCTATGACAGGGGGGTTATGCTGGAGGGATCATGATGGGGGAGCATGTTGGGGGTCAGACAGGGGGACCCATTAGGAGGGCCCCGATGCCCTGTGCTAGCGACCCATGTCGGCGATGGGATCATCTGCCACCGATAAGGTCTCCCAGTGCACTGTGAGATCGGGCACCCTTGCAAAATGGCACCCGAGTGCCCTGAAGCTGGGCTCTGCTTGTTTAGGCCCTGCCCCCTCCTCCCCAGTACTGGCGCCAAATTGCCAACTCTCCAAAAAAGCAAGAGTGTGTGGGAGGATTGGGGTGCAGAGTGCGCCTGACAGACCAGCGCGGATCACTCCATTAAACTCACCGTTATGACATTTAGTCCCAAAGGTAGGGGAGTTTAAAACTAGAGGGCATAGGTTTAAGGTGAGAGGGGAGAGATATAAAAGGGTCCAGAGGAGCAATTTCTTCACACAGAGGGTGGTGAGTGTCCAGAACAAGTTGCCAGAGGCGTTAGTAGAGGCAGGTATAATTTTGTCTTTTAAAAAGCGTTTAGACAGTTACATGGGTATAGAGGGATATGGGCCAAATGCGGACAATTGGGACTAGCTTCGGGGTTTAAAAAAAAAGGGCGGCCTGGACAAGTTGGGTCGAAGGGCCTGTTTCCATGTTGTAAACCTCTATGACTCTAATTCAGGAGAATTGCTTCCTAACGGCCCACAGCAGCTGGAAACCTGGAGAATTTCCCATCGGTGTGAGAATATCTATCAGCTGGGATTCTCCAAGTTGATATATGCTAATTTATGAATAGTTGGCAAACCGCCAGCCATCCTCACTGGTCTGAGCCTGGGCCGCCCCTTTTACATGGTGACCCAACCTCCTCGCTCGTTTGCTGACCCCATCCCTCGAAAAAATGAAATGCTGTTCCCCCCCCCCCCCCACTGACTAGGGGAACACCACTAACCCCCTCACCAAAGAGGGGCATCTTCCTCCTCATCCACAAATAATGGCTGACTCCCCCACACACCACACAGGCATGACCCACCTGACCCACCCCCCCACTCAGCTTCCTTCATCCCTCAGAGCCCCCCCTCAGACCCCTACTCAGTCTCCCTTCAGGCCAAGCACATTGTCAGTGCCAACAGTGCACTGCCCTTGGCACTGACATCCTGGGTTGGTGCCTTGGAACCCCAAGAGGGCTCGAGGAGATAGGTCCAGTGGCTATTTGCCCTGCTGCTGTTGCCAGACTATAGAGGTTCCACAAGGGTTCTGCAGATTGGTTGGGCTTAGGCTGAGGTGGGAGGAGGGCGGGGGGGGGGAGGCTGTTGGGGGTGGGGGGGTGAAGTGGTTGTCCTCACCACTCTCTGTCGGGATGACTGGCATGGTGATTTCAGGCAGCTCTGTGATCAACATCTTCATTCCTGCCTGTCAGCTGTGCAAATTCTGAAGTGGCCAAGTCACTTTATTCTGCGCCACCCCCCCCCCCCCCCCCCCCCCCCCACTCCACCAGTCACCTGGTGGGATTTTAAATCATCACAGCACTCCATTCTGCAGCAGAGATTTTTCTTTCTCCCTGTCAGGAGCTGCAGGTGTGAGCAGACCCCTCTGACAAAAGGGAGATATCAATTTCCCTAGATGTGGGGGGTGAGGGGGGGGGTTCCAGTCTGCCCAGCTGTACACTCAGCCCCAGTGTATGCACACAACTTTGATTTGAAGTTATTGTGGCTTCCCAGCAAGCTGAAATCATTGAAACCCTGCTTTGACAAAGGGTCGTCTGGACGCGAAACGTCAGCACTTTTCTCTCCTTACAGATGCTGCCAGACCTGCTGAGATTTTCCAGCATTTTCTTTTTTGCTTTCACTGAAACCCTCTCCATTGCACTCAAAGCCTTTGATCTATTACAAGTTCAATCTGCAATGCTGTGGTAAAAGATCCAGCTGTCAGATCAAAGGCTTTCTATCAGCATCCAGCCATCTGTGTTTATTTTGAATTTCCTTCACAGTTGATTGCACCTCAAGTACCCCATTCATCTGACTGCAATGTAGACAGAGTCTGATCCTGCTGGACAGCCTGTGGTTTCACTTCCTCTTTTGCAAACCTCCCCTTACAGGAATTGCACCCCCATTTCCTGTTGGCTTTCACACTATCTTTAAACTCTTAAAAAGTCTCTGAAATGAGAAATCTAAAAAAATGGGTGGAATTTTCCCACAAAAATGGCAATTTTCTGACTGAAAACTAACGTGTTTCTCCCCAGGTTTTCTCTCTAGCTTTTTAGTTTTCTTTAAATGTTTCCACTCCCTGAGCCATATGTTCCCAACTAAATAATTTCATGTAAATTGCCTTTAATACTACCCCTCTTCTCAGGGTGAACCTCGTTTTGGAACAAAAACAGAAAATGCTGGAAAATCCCAGCAGGTCTGACAACATCTGTGGAGAGAGAATAGAGCCAATGTTTCGAGCCTGGATGACCCTTTGCCAGAGCCCGTTTTGGAGTTTGGGCCGTGATTGTTTTGGGCCCGTTTGACGTGGGTGCAAATTTTGTTATGGCAGCTAACTCTTGCGAGAGGGCCGTGACAGGACTTAACCCGTCTGAGAATGAGACCCCCCTCCACTGCTGGTGACATAATCAACTTCATGCCCAGTCCTTCTGTTGCTTTGAAGAATTTGGACAGTTGAATAACCTCTCGCTGACATCTTCGTTTCAAACGGTCGTACACTCTCTAACCTCTTTTCATCGCTCAGATGTTTTTGGCCAGATATCAGTTTGGTTGCTGTTTTCTGCATAATATATGATATATGTATATACACATTAGCTGTAATTCAGTGTTTGGACAATCGCCCCTGAGTTACAAAGTTATGCAGCACATAATTAGGCTGAAACTCCAGTGCAGTTTTTTAAAATTAAAGTGAAGTCCTGTCTGCTTCTTCAAATGGATGTAGAAGATCCCATGGTACTCGTTCAATGAAAAGACGAAGTGTTCTCCTCACTCTCCTAATCAATATTTATTCCTCAGCCAGTAATATAAACATATGGACCTTTATTTCAATTTTGTTTTTTCGGAGCCTGTTGTTTGCAAATTGGCTGTGGCATTTAACACTGCTGCCTCACAGTGCCAGGGAGCCGGGTTTGATTTCCTGCTTGAGTTACTGTCTGTATGGTGTTTGCACATTCTCCCCGTGTCTGTGTGGGCTTCCTCCGGGTGCTTCATTGACTGTGAAGTTGTTTTATTTTAAGTTTGTTTATTAGTATCTATACAAGTAGGCTTACGTTAACACTGCAATGAAGTTCATAGAATCATAGAAACCCTACAGTGCAGAAGGAGGCCATTCGGCCCATCGAGTCTGCACCGACCACAATCCCACCCAGGCCCTACCCCCACATATTTACCCGCTAATCGCTCTAACCTACGCATTTTAGGATTCTATGGGGCAATTTTTTAACCTGGCCAATCAACCTAACCCGCACATCTTTAGACTGTGCCGCCCCACACAGTTACTGTGAAAATCCCTCAGTCGCTACACTCTGGCGCCTGTTCGGGTACACTGAGGGAGAATTTAGCACGGCCAATGCACCTAGCCAGCACATCTTTCAGACTGTGGGAGGAAACCGGAGCACCCGGAGGAAACCCACACAGACAAGGGAAGAATGTGTAGACTCTACACAGTAGGGAGTCTAACGGCACCAGGTTAAAGTCCAACAGGTTTTATTTTTTATTTTTACAATACCTCTTGTATAATGAATTATCCAATGCTTACAGCTATCACGATGCTTTAGAAGATTGACCAGTTGGCGGCATTGTCAGTCTAATGGATGTAGAAGATCCCATGGTACTCGTTCAGTTTGTCAGTCTAATGACATCCTCCACTCTGACTTTGGCCCCAGGTTTGTCGGTGACTGAGGCTGGGAAGTTGCAATCCTATCTTCACTTCACCACTCCTGTCAAGCGGAAGACCAAGTCGATGCTGTCACAAGCCAATCTGGAGGAATCCATCGATTTTCTCAATTCTCTCGAAGACGACGAGTTGAAAGGTAAGTCACTGGAAGTTTTTTTTTCAAAACTATTGAGTTAAATGATGAAATAGCCTTTTGAAATTGTCTTTTAAGGAAGAGAGTTCCAGAGACTCATGACCCCCTGAGAGAAAAAAATTCTCCTAATCTCCGTCTTAAATGAATGACCCCTTATTTTTGAAAAGCTGTTGCGAGCTGCTAAAAAGGCCACAGCTTCTACAGAGTCGAGCAAAATCAGGCTGGCATTCCCCACAAGTAACACGTAAAAGAGAGGCACCCCAGCTCACCTCCCAGCAAGTAACTGTGAACCAAGCATAGACAGCGCTAGTTGCTGACCATTGGCAGCTTATGTGGGAATGTGGATGTTGTTTGGTTTCATAAACAGTTCAAAATAATATCAGAATGTTAGAATGTTAGTGCAAGAAACCCGGCCAATGGAGTGGGTTGTTAGTAGAATCATCATAGCCTTTTCAACTGTATCAGCCATTCTACCTGTCCTGCTGCTGACTGTACTCCAGAACCAGTGAATCTCATTTCTCTGACCGATTCCTGCACCCATTAATACTTTTCTTCCCTATATGTCTATCAGATCCTCCTCGACTTGCCTTCAATAGGCACATTGGCAAACATTCCACATTCTAATAAACGGATGAAATTCCTTCTAATTTCACCTCTTCACACATCTGGTAATATTCTTTATGTCCCTTTGTTAATAATAGACCTTCCAAACCATTTCATAAGCTCAGAAGTTCCTTTGAAGGAGCAGATGTCAGGAAATTTTTGATTTGATTTGATTTATTATTGTCACATATATTAACATACAGTGAAAAGTATTGTTTCTTGCATGCTATATAGACAAAGCATACTGTTCATAGAGAAGGAAACGAGAGAGTGCAGAATATAGTGGTGCAGTTATTGTGAGAGTGTAGAGAAAGATCAACTTAATGCAAGGTAGGTCCATTCAAAAGTCTGACAGCAGCAGGGAAGAAGCTGTTCTTGAGTCAGTTGGTAAGTGACCTCAGACTTTTGTATCTTTTTCCCAACAGAAGAAGGTGGAAGAGAGAATGTCCGGGGTGCGTGGGGTCTTTAATTATGCTGGCTGCTTTGCCGAGGCAGCAGGAAGTGTAGACAGAGTCAATGGATGGGAGGCTGGTTTGCGTGGTGGACTGGGCTACATTCATGACCCTTTGTAGTTCCTTGCAGTCTTGGGCAGAGCAGGAGCCATATCAAGCTGTGATACAACCAGAAAGAATGCTTTTGATGGTGCAGCTGTAAAAGTTGGTGAAAGTCGGTGCTGACATGCCAAATTTCCTTCGTTTTCTGAGAAAGTAGAGACGTTGGTGGGCTTTCTTAACTATAGTGTCGGCATGGAGGGACCAGGACAAGTTGTTGGTGATTTGGACACCTAAAAACTTGAAGCTCTCGACCCTTTTTACTTCGTCCCCATTGATGTAGACAGGGGCATGTTCTCCTTTACGCTTCCTGAAGTCGATGACAATCTCCTTCATTTTGTTGACATTGAGGGAGAGATTATTGTCACCGCACCAGTTCACCAGATTCTCTATCTCATTCCTGTACTCTGTCTCGTCATTGTTTGAGATCCGACCCACTACGGTGGTGAAAATTGAATCGGAGGGGAATTTGACCTTTAGGCCGGAGTTCTCCAACCATTCACGCCCCATCGTCGAGGCCAGAGGGAATGGAGAATTTGGCGCTCAGCCAAATCTCCATTCACTGCAGTGGGACAGGAGAATCTCGCTGGTGTGAATAGCTGGAGAATCCTGCCCATAATTTTGAACAATTCTTTTAGATTCCCCCTAAATACGATCCCATTTTTTTTTCCAACTCCCTTGTTGGTTTTTGGCATTGTGTGAAGCATCATAGCTTCCTTGCATAAATAGAGTCATAGAGATTTAAGCATGGAAACAGGCCCTTCGACCCAACTTGTCCGTGCTGCCCCTTTTTTAACCCCTAAGCTAGTCCCAGTTGCCCGCGTTGGGTCCATATTGCTCTGTACCCATGTTACCCATGTAACTGTCTAAACGTTTTTTAAAAGACAAAATTGTACCCGCCTCTACTACTAACTCTGGCAGCTTGTTCCAGATACTCACCACCCTCTGTGTGAAAAAATTGCCCCTATGGACCCTTTTGTATCTCTCCCCTCTCATTATCATCATCCGACTAAATTAGCCTTAAATCTATGCCCTCTAGTTTTGGACTTCCCTACCTTTGGGAAAAGATATTGACTATCTCGCTGATCTATGCCCCTCATTATTTTATAGACCTCTATAATATCACCCCTAAGCCCAGCGAAAAAAATCCCAGTCTATCCAGCCTATCCTCATAACTCAAACCATCAAGTCCCGGTAGTATCCCAGTAATTCTTTTCTGCACTCTTTCTAGTTTAATAATATCCTTTCTATAATAGAGTGATCAGAATTGTACACAGTATTTCAAGTGTGGCCTTACCAATGTCTTGTACAACTTCAACAAGACGTCCCAACTCCTGCATTCAATGTTCTGGCCAATGAAACCAAGCATGCCAAATGCCTTCTTCACCACTCTGTCCACTGTGACTCCACTTTTAAGGAGCTATGAACCTGTACCCCTAGATCATAGAAATCATAGAAATCATAGAAACCCTACAGTGCAGAAAGAGGCCATTTGGCCCATCGAGTCTGCACCGACCACAATCCCACCCAAGCCCTACCCCCATATCCCTACATATTTATCCACTAATCCCTCTAACCTACTCATCTCAGGACACTAAGGGGCAATTTTAGCATGGCCAATCAACCTAACCCGCACATCTTTGGACTATGGGAGGAAACCGGAGCACCCGGAGGAAACCCACGCAGACACGAGGAGAAAGTGCAAACTCCACACAGACAGTGACCCAAGCCGGGAATCGAACCCGGTCCCTGGAGCTGTGAAGCAGCAGTGCTAACCACTGTGCTACCGTGCCGCCCAAAGATCTCTTTGTTCTATAACTCTCCCCAATGCCCTACCGTTAACTGAGTAAGTCCTTGGTTCGGTCGACCAAATTGCGTCATCTCGCATTTATCTAAATTAAACTCCATCTGCCATTCATCAGCCCACTGGCCCATTTGATCAAGATCCCGTTGCAATCCGAGATAACCTTCTTCACTGTCCATTATGCCACCAATCTTGGTGTCATCTGCAAACTTACTAATCATGCCTCCTATATTCTCATCCAAATCATTAATATAAATGACAAATAACAGTGGACCCAGCACTGATTCCTGAGGCACACCGCTGGTCACAGGCCTCCAGTTTGAAAAACAACCCTCGACAACCACCCTCTGGCTTCTGTCATCAAGCCAAATTATCTAATTTAATCCACAAATGCTGAGAACTCTGTGAGCGGACTTGAAACCAGCTATTAAAAGTCATGGACTAATGCAGACAACACGACAGCACAGGTCTCCAGAGATAGCAAGGCAACTCCAAATGCTGAAAACTGAAAATATCCCATTGATCAGCCAACATCTGAAAGGTAGCAGACAGCTTGGTGCTTCAAGCAGGACTCTTTCAGAGTAGCTCCGAAGAAGTGCCCCACTTTGAACATTAACCTGCCTTTTCAGACGCTGATCGAGGTTGCTGTGTGGGGAGGTGATGGCCTTGTGGTATTATCGCGAGACTATTAATCCAGAAATTCAGCTAATGTTCTGGGGACCCGGGTTCGAATCCTGCCACAGCAGATGGTGGAATTTGAATTCAATGGAAAATATCTGGAATTATGAACCTACTGATTATCATGAAGCCATTGTCAACTTTCAGAAAAACCCATCTGGTTCATTAATGTTCTTAGAACATTCAGAACCCATCTGGTTCACTCGGGAAGGAAATCTGCTGTCATTACCTGGTCTGGCCTACATGTGACTCCAGAGCCACAGCAATGTGGTTGACTCTCAACTGCCCTCGGGCAACTAGGGATGGGCAATAAACGCTGGCCAGCCAGCGATGCCCATGTCCCATGAATGAATTTTTAAAAAGTCCAACATTTTACAGTTTTCCAGACAGAATGTAATGCCTGTTAAGGCCACCTCCCTTAGTATCACAGCTAGAAAAAAGACTAATTGGCCCATTCTGCCCGAGCCAGCTCTTCTGTAGACAGCGCAATTAGTCACACTTCCCTGCTCTTCAATTTTGTCCCCTGCAAGTATTTATCTGCTCTGCTTCATATCTTCTTTTAACTGTGAGCTGGGCTTCTTCAGATTGCAATGCGGCTGGTTTAAAAGCTACTTAAGCTCATGGTGAGGAGGGGGTAAAATTTATTTCAGTTTCTGCCTGAAACCAGCATCAAGAGGCCCAAAGCACTCATTTGGCAGTGGATCCCCAATGGGCACAAGTTGGCCGTGGCGAGGCAGACAAATCCAGTCTGCGCCTCAGCTATGCTGGCTGTAAGGTTGAAATTGAGTGCGCAAAGCTGAACCTGAAAAGGACAAGCGCAGACCGATAGCAGGGTGCTGGTGGTGTCAGAAGGAGCACTCCTGAAGGGATCCTTTTGAAGATTGGCCACCAGGAATCCCTTTGAGGAGGGGGTTAGTTAGGCCATTCGCTGCTCAGTTAAAAATGGGCTTTGTCCTATCTGTACTCCACAACAGACTTTACAACCAGAGTCTTAAAACAGTATAGGATCGTCCTGCCCTAAAACAGATGGGTGTGCTGTGTGCCCATAAGTAGGCCCAGCTGAAAATTACATCCGGTGGGCATTGGACGTCCAAGAGGTGATCGAAGCTACATCTCAATCCTTATCTCCTATTTCACTCCTTATATTTAATGTCACCCATCATATATTGGCTGGCAGATTCATCAGTGTGTCTGTTTGTCCACCATTGCCTGGTACAGCAGCCTGGTCTTCCCAGTCTTCCTCCACTGCTTCAGGTATATGGAAGTGTGACTGATATCTCACCCACTGAAGCTGAATCTCTTTTCCTAAACCACTTCATTCCCTGGCTTCAAAATTCTTCTTTCACCCACTGACTGTCCCCTTTCTCTTCAACTTTCCTGGCTTCCTCCATGTATAGTTGCTCTGAGCCTTTCTGCATGAGGACTGGAAGTTGTTGCTATGGTCACTATGGGTTTTGTTTTACTGTCTCCGGGCTTTCTGCTCAATTTTCACAGGAATTTTGTGTGAAGCTCCCCATTCAGGTTTTCTGTATTAAAGGCACTATCTTAATGAAATTGGTTGTTGTTGAACTTGGGGATAATGAGGCAGTGCAGAATTGTGGTGTATTGGGTGCCACGTGCTCCCATTTCTCATTCGGGGCCCCTGCATCATTCCTGCTACCCTATTTCATCAATGCTCACATTTACCACAACTGTGGAAAATCAAAATTTTTACAATTCCCTTTTGCCATTTCAGTTTCATTTCTTTCACAATTTCTTTCCGACTTAAAAAGCAAACCATCTCATGGGGATGTGTACGAGGGGGTGGTCAGTGACAGGGAAAAGGGATTTAACATAATTCACCGACACGGCCTATGTGAATTGTCAGTTTGAACTGCAAGTGTTCATTAATCACTGCATGTTTTTCTGCTCCAAGCTTACTTTTATTGGGGTTGGGGGGGTGGGGAAGGAGGGGTTGGCGGGGGAAACGACTCGGTCACGGGGGAACTGTTTACAGGAAAGTGTCAGGACAGCAGGCTATTGAACTCTGCTATCACTTTTTATGTACTCCCTTGTACTGGGCCCATGAACAGGCTTGAATTTGAAGAATTTTAACATTAGTCAGAAGATGTACAGTTTAAACTGCGTGATCGGGGGCATTGCTATTAATCATTAATGATGATAGTGCTTCAAGTTACAAGCTCCGAAGTTCCTTGGGGTTGCTGCTGTCATGTGATAGGGTGGTAGCGATGGTGGAATGTCAGGTCACTGGCAAGTGGCCCAGCACATTTGCTTGTTTCTATTGGTTTCGGGTCGAGAGAGGAATATTGGCCAGAAGCTCTTGGGAACTCCCTATCCTTCGAGCTCCACCATTGGATCTTCGTGACATACCTGAACTGTGGGAGCAGGCAGATCGAGTTAGCATTTCCTCCAAAGGCAGCATCTCTGACAGTTCCCTCTCTCCGCCTGCAAAGTGTCATCTCAGATTGTGTACTGAAGTTCCGAATAAAGCTTGAACTGATGCCCCACTGACTCAGAGACAAAAATGCTGCTTACTCAGCCAAGCTGTCGCTCTGTTTCATTCGCAAAATTAATCTATTTAATACAATGGCTAATATTTGTGTTACATTCACAGACAGGAACTTCTTACAAACATTTGAAATATCGTTCATGAATTCTATCTACAGTCATTTCTAAACTGTAACAGGGCGACACGGTGGCACAGTGGTTAGCACTGCTGCCTCACAGCGCCAGGGACCCGGGTTCAATTTCCGGTTTGGGTCACTGTGCGGAGTTTGCACATTCTACCCATGTCTGCATGGGCTTCCCCCGGGTGCTCCGGTTTCCTCCCACAGTCCAAAGATGTGTGGTTAGGTGGATTGGACTTGCTAAAATTGCCCCTTGGTGTCCAAGGATGTGCAGGTTAGGTGGATTAGCCATGCTAAATTGCCCCTTAGTGTCAGGGGAACTAGCTAAGGTAAATGCATGGGGTTATGAAGATAGGGCCTGGGTGGTATTATGGTCGGTGCAGACTTGATGGGCCGAATGGCCTCCTTCTGCACTGTAGGGATTCTATGGATTCTATGTAATTGAACTTTAAACTAATTTCCCTGCTTCGGTGACCTTCCTATTAATTTATTCCATTATTTCATTAATCCATACATGTAAAGCACCTGTTTCACTTCCTTTTTCACTCCTCATCTCCTCAGCCCGAACCTGGCTCTTGGTATTTAAGTCTTTCCCCATGACGCACAATTTCCCTGCTAAATTTGTTGATTCATTTCATAATCTTTAATTTAGGTACACCACTCCACAGTCTCTTTTCTAAAGAAAGTTATTCAAAGTTTTGTCCCATTTCATAAAAGATTTACTAGCCTCAAAAGAAAGCCGATTCCGTGATCACCAGCTGTAGGGTGGTTCAGTGGCAGGCCCCATTGTTTCCTAGTCATTTCTTTGCTGCCTTTCCTTATAACAAGTTCTTGATGTTTAGAATTATCTTCATTACTCACCTTTGCTAACCATTTTCTTAAATTGAGAAACCCAAGGCAAAGACCAAGACCCAACATGTGAAACATCATCAAGGTTCATAAAGGTACCAGTAGTGATTTTCTTGGTGGCAGTGCAGTTTTCCAAGGTGATTAAGAAGACATATGACATGCTTGCCTTCATTGGCCAGGGCACCAAGTACAAGAGTTGGGAAATCACGTTGCAGCTATATAAAACTTTGGTTAGGTCACATTTGGAGTATTGCGTGCAGTTCTAGTCACCACACTACCAGAAGAACATGGAGGCTTTGGAGAGAGTGCAAAGAAGGTTCACCAGGATGTTGCCTGGTCTCGAGGGTGTTGATTATGAGGAGAGGTTGAATAAACTAGGATTGCTTTCACTGGAAAGATAGAGGCTGAGGGAAGACCAGATAGAGGTCCTCAAAATGATGAGAGGCATAGACAGGGTGGATAGTCAGAGGCATTTTCCCAGAGTGGAAGTGTCAATTACAAGGGGGCACAGGTTCAAGGCGAGAGAGGGAAAGTTTAAGAGAGATGTGCGGGGGATGTTTTTCACGTGGAGAGTGGTGGGTGCCTGGGACCTGCTGCCAAGGGAAGTGGTGGAAGCAGGTACATTAGCAACATTTAAGAGATATCTGGATGGGCACATGAATAGGGAGGGAATAGAGGGAGATGGAGAGAGTAAGGGCAGAAGTGGTTTAGTTAGGGCATCATGATTGATGAATCAAGCCCAGTACAGGCTTAGAAGACCGAAGAGCCTGTTCCTGTGCTTTGCTTTTTGTTCCAATCCAGAGGCCTGAACTAATGATCTGGAGAGGGGAGTTCAAATCCCACCATGGCAGCTGGGGAATTGAACTCCAATTAATTAAAAAGCCAGTGTCTGTAATGCTGAGCATGAGGTAACTATTATTGTAAAAATCGATCTAGTTCACTACTGTCGTTCTGGGAAAGATAGAAGGTTATTTGCCATAGTCACTCAGTCTGATCCATATGTGACTTCAGGACCACAACAATTTCAGTGTCCTCTGAAATGGAGTAGCAAGCCACTCATTGTCAAGACACTGCCACCTTCTCAAAGGCAATAGGATGGACAGTAAATGCTGGCCTTAGCAGCAACAACCACATCCCAGAGTGAATTAAGAAAATGTTAAATACAGCTGAGAAACTGACAAACTCCTGGACTGCCTAGCTCAATCGCCCAACAAATATTCAAGTCTCGAAGTAACTCCGCAGCTTTGGAGGGGATTTTCTGCCCCCGATTTCAGCGGGTAGGAAAGCCGGAGGGGTTGGAGAATCCAACAGGATTTCCAGAACGGCTTCCACGCCGGTGGGATTTCCTGTTGGGATTGATGTCGCCTCCCATCAATGATGGGGTTCCCTCCATGGAAGGTCGGAAACCCAATTGGCATACATTTACATATCACTAGTGGGCCTCCTGCTGTATCATCCCCTCAGGCAGTGATTTCACCCTTCTCCAGAGTGATTTTGTGTTGGCGGGGTTTCCGACCAGTCTTGAAAAATGGGAACTGGCAAACAGAACCGGCCGGACCAATAAAAGAAATGTAGATTATGTTGATTTTCTGAAGATCCACAGTAAGTTACATTACAAAAATGTTGGCCATAGTGTACGAGGAAACGTAGCAGCTGGGATAGAATGTTAATTGGCAAACAGGAAACAAATGGTTCGGGAAAAGAGGCCTGGCTTAGATCAGTGGTTCCCAAAGGGTGCGGCACGCCACACTGGTGCGGCGAGAGAGGGTGTCCCATGATCATATTATAAAGTAGTTGTGTTCTATGTTATGAATCAAGCACTGCTAGGAGTTTTTTTTGTTTTTGAATGTATGTCTTATCAATAAAAAATTTGGTGTGGCGCGAGCAAATTTTTATTCCGAAATTATACAATAAATGGCAGAGTCATCAGGAGTATAGAAACACAGAGGGACCTAGGTGTGCAAGTCCACAAATCCTTGAAGGTGGCAACACAGGTGGAGAAGGTGGTGAAGAAGGCATATGGTATGCTTGCCTTTATAGGACGGGGTATAGAGTATAAAAGCTGGAGTCTGATGATGCAGCTGTATAGAACGCTGGTTAGGCCACATTTGGAGTACTGCGTCCAGTTCTGGTCGCCGCACTACCAGAAGGACGTGGAGGCATTGGAGAGAGTGCAGAGAAGGTTTACCAGGATGTTGCCTGGTATGGAGGGTCTTAGCTATGAGGAGAGATTGGGTAGACTGGGGTTGTTCTCCTTGGAAAGACGGAGAATGAGGGGAGATCTAATAGAGGTATACAAGATTATGAAGGGTATAGATAGGGTGAACAGTGGGAAGCTTTTTCCCAGGTCGGAGGTGACGATCACGAGGGGTCACGGGCTCAAGCTGAGAGGGGCGAAGTATAACTCAGACATCAGAGGGACGTTTTTTACACAGAGGGTGGTGGGGGCCTGGAATGCGCTGCCAAGTAGGGTGGTGGAGGCAGGCACGCTGACATCGTTTAAGACTTACCTGGATAGTCACATGAGCAGCCTGGGAATGGAGGGATACAAACGATTGGTCTAGTTGGACCAAGGAGCGGCACAGGCTTGGAGGGCCGAAGGGCCTGTTTCCTGTGCTGTACTGTTCTTTGTTCTTTGTTCTTTGAAAGTGCGGCCCAGTGAAAAAAGGTTGGGAACCACTGGCTTAGATAGACGGTTTGGTGGAATTAAGTATCTGTTCATCCATAGCCTTCCTTTCAATTAACTGTACACTCCTCTTCCTGGTGTTTTCATAGAATCATAGAATCCCTACAGTGCAGAAGGAGGCCGTTCAGCCCATCGAGCCTACACTGACCGCAATCCCACCCAGGCCTTATCCCGGTAACCCCACATATTTACCCTAGCTAATCCCTCTGACACTAGGGTCAATTTAGCATGGCCAATCAATCTAACCGTACATTTTTCGGAATGTGGGATGAAACCGGAGCACCCAAAGGAAACCCACGTAGACACAGGGAGAACGTGCAGACTCCGCACAGACAGTGACCTGAGGTCGGAATTGAACCCGGGTCCCTGAGGCTGTTAGGCAGCAGTGCTAACCACTGTGCCACCGTACCTCCCAGTTTTCTTCCCAATTGTATTCTCTAATAATTGGATTGCATTTGTCTTTTCTCTACCTTTCTCGTCAGGTTGACTCTCCACTGTACCTGACTGCTGAACCTTTTTCAAACACTTCTTTGTAATCAGTGTGCCTGAGAAAGACAAGAGCTGCCTCATATGACTCTCTTCCCTCTCCTCCATTCCTGGCTTTCATTTGGTATCTGCCTCCTTCCACACACACACACACACACACACACACACACACACACACACACACACACACACACACACACACACACACACACACACACACACCCTTCCCCTGAGGGTAATTTGGCACAGTTTTTCCAATGTTTACACTTTAGTTCATCTGATACCATTGCTAATGAAGCATAAATCTTAATTGGTGCTTAAAATATCCTCAAAGGATTGGGAATATTGAATCGTGTCCAGGTTCAGAAAAGCTGTAATAGGGAAGCCCAAGGGAGTATATTATGTGCAAAGTATTTCCTCCGTAACCCCTGCTCTCCCCACCCCCCTCCATTTGTGTTACAAATATGTGGATGGGAAATAACTCCATAAAGTAATGGCTCCAAAATGGCCCTCAGCCTTGTCCAAATTCGTTCCAGCTATGTCTAGTGAAGCTACCTTGAGACACCTCCCTTCAGTTGATAGAAGGCTTGATGGCAAGGCGCCCAAGCATAAGAATTACCAGCCTGAGAGCTACAATTAATTCTTGCTAATTATGTCAGCATAGTGTCCCTACAGTGGAAAGGGAGGCCATTCGGCCCTTCAAGCCTGCACCAACAACGGTCCCACCCAGGCCCTATCCCTGTAACTCCACATATTTACCTTGCTAGTTCCCCCTGACACTAAGAAGCAATTTAGCATGGCCAATCCACCCAACCCGCACATCTTTGGACTGTAGGAGGAAACCGGAGCACCCGGTGGAAACCTACGCAGACACGGGGAGAATGTGCAGACTCCACACAGACAGTGGCCCGAGGCTGGAATCGAACCCGGGTACCTGATACTGTGGGGCAGCAGCGCTAACCACTGTGCCACCCAATAGTTTCTTGTGAAGTCAGATTAAATACTCTCCTACTAAAATCAGCGACAGGAGGAATTTCTGGCCCCAAGATTGTCATTTAGTGGCTTCTTGAAGCTTTTTACATAAACAGCACGGTTATTTTTATTTACTAACAAAATGACTCTTCAGCTGATCAAGACACGTTTTTGATTTTAGTGATCTCGTTTTACCCTTTTGATTTGCTTTAAGCCAGCCCTGTTACAGATTTAAGATCATTGACATCCGAACCACAGGTGAGATATGGAGACTTTATTTTGCTTGGAGTTTTTGCCAGCTGGAATGCATTGCCAGTAAGGATGATGGAAGCAGATTCAAGAATGATTTTCAAAAGGGAATCAGTTAAATACTTTAAGGGCAAAAAGCATTAAAAAGGGATTAATTGGAGTCACCCTTTGCGCTATCATTCTACAATTCTTAGAATCATAGAATCCTACAGTGCAGAAAGAGGCCATTCGGCCCATCGAGTCTGCACCAACCACAATCCTACCCAGGCCCCATCCACATATCCCTACATATTTACCCACTATCCCTCTAACCTATGCATCCCGGGACACTAAGGGGCAATTTAGAATGGCCAATCAACCTAGCCCGCACATCTTTGGACTGTGGGAGGAAACCGGAGCACCCGGAGGAAACCCACGCAGACACAGGGAGAATGTGCAAACTCCACACAGACAATGACTTGAGCCGGGATTCGAACCCAGGTCCCTGGAGCTGTGAAGCAGCAGTGCTAACCACTGTGCACTGTAACAACAATGCAAAAAAAGCCCTCAATGCATAAAGTACTTCGGTATGTTCCAGTAATATGGTACTTAGGTAGCATTGGGCAGCATGGCGGCATAGTGGTTAGCACTGCTGCCTCACAGGGACCCAGGTTCAATTCCACGCTCGGGTCATTGACTGTGCGGAGTTTGCACGTTCTCCCCGTGTCTGCGTGGATTTCCTCCAGGTGCTCCGGTTTCCCCCCACAGTCCGAAAGACGTGATGCTTTGGTGTATTGGCCGTGCTAAATTTTCCCTCTGTGTACCCGAACAGGCACCAGAATGTAGCGACTAGGGCATTTTCACAGTAACTTCATTGCAGTGTTAATGTAAGCCTACTTGTGACACAAATACATAAACTATTCAGAACTGGCTTGCCCACAGAAGGCAAAGAGTGGTTGTAGATGGGTCTTTTTCAGCATGGAGGTCGGTCACCAGTGGAGTGCCCCAGGGATCTGTTCTGGGACCCTTGCTCTTTGTGATTTTTATAAATGACCAGGATGAGGAAGTGGAAGGATGCGTTGGCAAGTTTGCTGATGACGCAAAGGTTGGTGTGGTTGTGGATAGTGTAGAGGGATGTCAGCAGTTGCAACGAGACATAGATAAGATGCAAGACTGGGCGGAGAAGTGGCAGATGGAGTTCAACCCAGACAAGTGTGTGGTGGTTCATTTTGGCAGGTCGAATAGGATGAAAGAATATAACATTAAGGGTAAGACGCTTGGCAGTATGGAAGATCGGAAGGGTTCATAGGACGCTCAAAGCAGTGTCGCAGGTAGAGGCTGTGGTTAAGAAGGCGTATGGAATACTGGCCTTCATCAATAGAGGAATTGAGTTTAGAAATCGGGAGATAATGCTGTAGCTATATAGGACCCTGGTCAGACCCCACCTGGAGTACTGTGCCCAGTTCTGGTCACCTCATTACAGAAAGGATGTGGAACCCATAGAAAGGGTGCAGAGGAGATTTACAAGGATGTTGTCTGGATTAAGTGGCATGCCTTATGAGGATAGGTTGAGAGAGCGAGGTCTTTTCTCCTTGGAGAGGCGAAGGATGAGAGGTGACCTGATAGAGGTGTATAAGATGTTGAGGGGTATTGATAGAGTGAATTCTCAGAGGCTTTTACCCAGGGTTGAAATGGTTGCCACAAGAGGTCACAGGTTTAGGGTGCTGGGGAGTAGGTACAGAGGAGATGTTAGGGGTAAGTTTTTCACTCAGAGGGTGGTGGGTGTGTGGAATCAGCTGCCGGTAGTGGTGGTGGAGGCGGATTCAACAGGGTCTTTTAAGAGACTTTTGGATAAGTTCACGGAAGTTAGTAAGATAGAGGGTTATAGGTAAGCCTAGTAGGTAGGGACATGTTCGGCGCAACTTGTGGGCCGAAGGGCCTGTTTGTGCTGTAGATTTTCTATGTTCTATGTTCTATCCCTGTTTTCCTCATTTGGTCGGCCTCCTGGTGGCCAATTGGAAAGGGAGCAGACTAAATTCACGTTATCCATAATTCAAACAAGCCTTTTCTTCCCCCCCCCCACCCCCAAATCTCCGATATAGTTTTACAACTGATAAATGAAAGTGGCCAAACATGATTTTCTTTTTAATGACCTGATGATGTTTCTCCCAGGTTGTTCGCAGCTGTGTCCTGAAGAATAATCCTTGTGGAGACTCCGGGTTAATTTTGGAGGGTCGGCAACTCTACTGTTGCCTCGGAAGAGGTGATGATGGTCACTTGAACCAACTTCAAGACAGAGAGGTTTACAGCATGGAAATAGACCCTTTGGCCCAACTTGTCCATGCCGCCCAGTTTTCAACCAGTCTTAATTGCCCACATTTGGCCATATTTCTCTATACCCATCTTAATGGATATAGAGGGAGATGGGGGAAGATGGCTGCGCATCCTTCTCCGCAGTGGCAGCAATGTGACCTATCCAAGTTTTACTGGGCTTGGAATTCCTTCTCTCAGCAAGTTGGGCAAAGGTGGTGAGGTGGCAGCAGGAGCTGGGAATTATCTGCAATACCCTCAAATCAGTAGATCCAACAGCTGGGAGCACTTTGAGCAAGAATGACTCCCTTTGAACTTTCCTTTATCCTTTAACTATGACCCTCTGAACTCTCTTTACCTCCTTGTTTTTATTTATACAGTTATGTGTGAATTGGACTGTAGTGACCCTTCCATGTTTAATCTTAATTACCTTGCCCCTTGGTCCCAAGACTTTGTTATCTTTAATTGTCTCTCTCCCAGTGTTGACGCTGGCAATAACAGGGGCTGATTTTTCCTTCTTCCCTACCCTGCAGTAATCCCAGAGTGTAATGATTCAACAACAAAATGCTTTGGACTTGCTTTGACCCTGACGGTTCCTGCGTCTTTTCAGTGTTGTTGATTTTCAGACTGTGGGTCATCGGTGCTACAGAGCAGAGAGATAGGGAGGTGGCAGAGCCAGTGTTTTGCAACTGCTGTTAACATTGGATAGAATGCATTCGAGACGGAACAAACCACAGATAGTGTTGGAAACGCACAGCAGGTTTGTCAGCGTCTCAAAGAGAAAGGCAGATTAATGTTACTGACTTGTGGCAATGGCCTTTATTCTCTCATATAAGAACATAGAAAACAGGAGCAGGAGTAGGCCATTCATTCCTCGAGCCAGTTCTGGCGGAAATCATGGCTGATTTTCGACCTGAACACCTTTTTCCCTTGATATTTAAAGGAAGCAAATGGAATGTTGGCATTTATCGCTAAAGGAATAGAATGTAAAGGTAAGGAAGTATTGTTGCAACTGTACAAAGCTTGGTGAGGCCGCACCTGGAGTATTGTGCACAATTTTGGTCCCCTTATTTGAGGAAGGATGTAGTGGCATTGGAGGCAGTTCAGAGGAGGTTCACTAGATTGATTCCAGAGATGAGGGGTTTGTCGTATGAAGAGAGATTGAACAGTTTAGGCCGATACTCTCTGGAATTTAGAAGAATGAGGGGAGATCAAATTGAGATACACAAGATGATAAAAGGTATGGATGAAGTAGACGTGGAGCGGATGCTTCCTCTTGTGGGGCATTCTAGGACAAGAGGCCATAGTCTTAGGATAAGGGGTAGCAAATTTAAAACAGAGTTGAGGAAAAACTACTTCTCCCAAAGGGTTGTGAATCTGTGGAATTCGCTCCCTCAAAGTGCGGTGGATGCTGGGACAGTGAGTAAATTTAGAAAAAGTGAGACAGATTTTTAATTGGGAATGGGTTGAAGGATTATGGGGAGAAGGCAGGAAAATGGGGATGAGGAGCATATCAGCCATGATCGAATGGTGGAGCAGACTTGATGGGCCGAATGGCCTAATTCTGCTCCTATATCTTATGAACTTATTTAGACATCTATCTTTGATTTGATTTGATTTGATTTATCATTGTCACATGTATTAGTGTACAGTGAAAAGTATTGTTTTTTGCGCGCTATACAGATAAAACATACCATATGTAGAGTGCATAGGAGAGAAGGAAAGGAGAGGGCTCAGAATGTAGTGAGAACGAGAGTAAAAGATCGAATTAGAGGGTACGCTGGGGACAGCTCGCAAGAAGCAGTCACGCTCCAGCACCATGTTGAATTCAAATCGATCTCTGTCGTCAACATTCGCAATGACTGAGCCTGGAAAGCCCTCTGGGATTGAGAATTCCAATAATTCATCACTCTCTGAGTGAAGAAATTCCACCTCCTCTCTGTCCTAATGGCCTGCCCCATTTTCTGAGACTGTCCTCCAGCTAGGGGAAACAGCCCTCCTGCATCTACCTTGTTGACCCCTGTAGGAATTTTGTATTTTTCAATTAGATCATCTGCGTAGTTTGCACTTAAGTTTACTTTTAAATACTTCTCCCTGCTTTACCCCTCCCTAAGGTAATTGACCGAGAGGTTTCAATAGATAACAACCTCTGCTCCAATTGACCCGTTCTCACGCTCCCAACATTGGTCACCTAACAAATCCATCCTCGTAGGAACATAAGAAATAGGAGCAGGAGTAGACCATTTAGCTCCAAGAGCCTGCTCCGCCAAACAGTAAGATCATGGCTCATTATATTGTGGCCTTAAGTCTACTTTCCCGCCTGCCCCCCCATATAAGTTAAAAGCTGTCAAACATAGCCTTGAATATATTCAACGTTTCAGTCTGTATCGATAAGTGTGAAAGAGAATTCCAAAGACTGTTGACTTCCTGAGGGAAGAAATTCCTTCTAATCTCCATCTTAAATAGGAGGCCTCGTATTTTTAAACTGTGTCCCCCCGGTTCTAGATTCCCCCACGAGGGGTAACATCCTCTCAGCATCCTCATGTGTCCCTCGAAAAGTGATGGAAAGTGATCAGATTATTAACGACTTAATTGAATGACTCTTGGCTGTCAAACAGTAGTTTTTCCTCGAACCCACATTTTTGTATAATGGCTGAAGGCACTGGATACTGCAAACGCAATGGGCCCTGACAACATTCTGGCAATAGTACTGAAGACTCGTGCTACAGAACTTGCTCTCTGAGCCAAGCTCTTCCAGTACAGTTACAACACTGCATCTACCCGACAATGTGGAAAATTGCCCAGGTATGTCCTATACACAAAAAGCAGGGCAAATCCAACCCGACCAGTTACGGGCCCATCAGTCTACTCTTGATCATCAGTGAAGTGATGGAAAGGATCATAAACAGTGCTATCAAGAGAAAAAAATCAGCCATGATTGAATGGGGAGAGCAGACTCGATGGGCCGAGTGGCCTAATTTTGCTCCTTTGTCTTATGGTCTAAGTAGCACCTGCTCAGCAATAACATCCAGTTTGGATTTCACCAGGGTCTCTCACTCCTGACCTCGTGGGGTGGCACGGTGGCACAGTGGTTAGCACTGCTGCCTCACAGCGCCAGGGACCCAGGTTCAATTTCAGCCTCGGGTCACTGACTGTGTGGAGATGCACATTCTCCCTATGTCTGCATGGGTTTCCTCCGGGTGCTCCGGTTTCCTCCCACAGTCCAAAGATGTGTGGATTAGGTTGACTGGCCATGCTAAATTGACCCTAGTGTCAGGGGATTAGCAGGGTAAATATGTGGAGTTACGGGAATAGAACCTGGGTGGGATTGTGATCGGTGCCGACTCGATGGCCCAAATGGCCTCCTTCTGCACTGTAGAGATTCTATGATTCTCATTGCAATCTTAGTTCAAACATGGACAAAAGAGCTGAATTCCAGAGGTGAGGTGAGAGTGACAGCCCTTAACATCAAGGACGCATTTGACTAGTGTCCGAGGCCCAACCATTTTCAGCGGCTTCATCAATGACCTTCCTTCCATCAGATGTTCGCCAACGATTGCACAATGTTCAGCACCATTCGTGACTCCTCAGGTACTGAAGCCATCCATGTTCAAATGCAACAAGATCTGGACAATATCCAGACTTGGGCTGACAAGTGGCAAATAACATTCGCACCATACAAATGCAAGGCAATGACCATCACCAATAAAAGACAATCTAACCACCACCCCTTAACGTTGAATGGTGTAACCATCATTGAACCTCCCACTGTCAACATCCTCGGGATTATCATTGACCTGAAACTCAACTGGACTCATCACATAAACACAGTGGCTGGAAGAGCAAGTCAGAGGCTAGGAATACTGTGGCAAGTAATTCACCTCCTGACTCCCAACACTTAAAATATCATAAGATTCAAGTGCTCATCCAACTACTTTTTAAAAGGTTGTAAGGTTTCTGGTCTCCGCAACCTTCCCAGGCAGTCTATAGGGAAACTACATGGTGAGAACAGGCCAGGAGGGCACATTTCAAACTATTAAACGGCACATTTAGGTCTGAAGTTCTTTATCCAAAGTGTGATCAGCGTATGGAATACACATTCAGAGTATAGAACTTAGAGTATGGAAGAAAAGCCATTTTCCCCATCAAGTCCTCGCCAGTTGACAAGTAGCCAGCCAGCCTAATCCCAGTTTCCTGAGTAGTGGAAGCAAACTCTGGAATCTTGTAAGAAACAGTTGGATGATGAAATGGGGCAATTTAAGGGCTTATCTGGATTGATGAATTAAAATGGGCCTTTATTCACCCTTCTTATCCAAAATTGTACATTGCTATCTTGCTGTGAGATTTACTGGATTGAAGAGGCTGTAACTGACTGGAACAAGAGATAGACTAACGGTGCCGGGAACCCTTATTTTTTGGCGGGATGTGGGATATTTTTCATTTTGAAATAAGTTTGTTTTGAACGGCGGAACAGAGAAATTCTCCAAGCAAGATGCCTTGATTATTTTTGGCAATACAACACATGCTTACTTGCCAGGAAGAATGTAAGTGTAAAATTGCAGAAATTTCTGAAAACTTCTGAATTTCAGCTTCCAAAGCAGCTGGATCCATTCATCAGTGGAAGCAGCAAGTTTAGGGCAGGCCACTATAGAAGATAAGTGAGCCAAAAGAAAGGAATTCCTTACAGGACTGCTGTAAAATCAGGATGTTATGGCAGGCAGATTTGCCTGTTACTGCATACTTCACATTTGAAATGATGCAGAGCAATATTAGTTCCAAATATATTAAAAACATTCAATATAAGATGCTTTCTGCTATTTGGGTGAAATGTTGACTGTATAAGGGAAATACAGTGGCATTTGTTCGAATCATAGAAAGTTACAAAATAGAAGAAGGCCATTTGGCCCATCATGCCAATGTCAGTTCAAAGAACAAAGAAAATTACAGCACAGGAACAGGCCCTTTGGCCCTTCAAGCCTGCACCGACCATGCTGCCCATGTGAACTAAAACCCCCTACCCTTCTGGGGACCATATCCCTCTATTCCCATCCTGTGGAAATGCCGGCGTTGGACTGGGGTAGCTATTTTAAGGAGTCTCACAACACCAGGTTAAAGTCCAACAGGTTTATTTAGTAGCACGAGCTTTCGGAGCACCGCCCCTTCATCAGGTGAGTCAATGATGAAGGGGCAGCGCTCCGAAAGCTCGTGCTACCAAATAAACTTGTTGGACTTTAACCTGGTGTTTTGAGACTTCTTACTGTTCCCATCCTATTCATGTATTTGTCCAGATGCCCCTTAAAGAGCTACCAATTCATCTAATTATTTTTCCCATGGCCCTGCGTTTCTTCAAGTTACTATTGAGTCTGCTTCCATCATCCTTTCAACAATGTATTCAAAATCAGAACACACTAATCTGGAGTACTGGAATACAGGTCTCCTTATCTAATGTAAATGCGTTAGGAACAGTTTACTAAACTAATACCAGGAATGAGCAGGTTGCCTCATGAGGAATGACTGGACAGGCTAGGCTTGTCTCCACTAGAGTTTAGAAGAGTAAGGAGCAACTTGATCAAAATCTTTAAATTCCTGTGGGGGTATTGACAGGGTGGATGTGGAGAGGATGTCTCCTCTTGTTGGAGAACTAGAGGTCACTGTTTTAATATAAAGGGTCGCTCATTGAGATGGTAATGGGGAGAATGTTTTTCCCTGACGGTTATGAGTCTCTGGAACTCTCTTCCTCTAACCACAGTGGAAGCAGAGGCTTTGAATATTTTTAAGGCAGAGCTGGATAGATTCTTGATTAACAAGGGGGTGAATGGTTATTGGGGGTAGGTGAGAATGTGGGGTTGAGATGACAATTAGATCAGCCATGTCCAAAATAATAGCAAAATACTGCGGATGCTGGAATCTGAAACAAAAACAGAAAATGCTGGAAAATCTCAGCAGGTTTGACAGCATCTGTGGAGAGAGAACAGAGCTAACGTTTCGAGTCTGGATGACCCTTCGTCATTGCTGAGTAGACTCAAGTGGCCTGCTTCTCCTAATTCATATATTTGTATGTAAAACATTCTCCTTGTTTCTCCTCAGGATTTTTTGTCATGTGACTATGTTACTATATCACTTGCTGCTATTACCACATATAGTGATTTGATATTTGGATGAGAAGGGGGATGTAATAACTGGAAAAGAGAAAATGGTTGAGGCATTGAACAGGTATTTTGTGTCGGTCTTCACAGTGGAAGACACAAATAACATGCCAAAAATGACAGGAAGGCTATGGCAGGTGAGAACCTAGAAACTATCATTATCACGAAAGAGGTAGTGTTGGGCAAGTTAATGGTGCTAAAGGTAGACAAGTCTCCTGGTCCTGATGGAATGCATCCCAGGGTGATAAAAGAGACGGCGGGAGAAATAGCAAATGCACTAGTGGTAATTTACCAAAATTCGCTGGACTCTGGGGCGGTTCCCGCAGATTGGAAAACAGCAAAAGTGACGCCACTGTTTAAAAAAGGAGGTAGACAGAAGGCGGATAACTATAGGCCAGATAGCTTAACTTCTGTAGTAGGGAAAATGCTTGAATCTATCATCAAGGAAGAAATAGCGAGACATCTGGATATAAATTGTCCCATTGGTAAGATGCAGCATGATTCATGAAGGGAAGGTCAAGTTTGACTAATTTGGTGGAATTCTTTGAGAACATTACATGCGCAGTGGACAATGGGGAACCTGTGGATGTGGTGTATCTGGATTTCCAGAAGGCATTTGACAAGGTGCCGCATCAAAGACTGCTACATAAAATAAAGGTGCAGGATGTTACGGGTAATGTATCAGCATGGATAGAGGATTGGTTAACTAACAGAAAGCAAAGAGTGGGCGTAAATGGGTATTTTTCTGATTGGCGATCAGTGATTAGTGGTGTGCCTCAGGGATCAGTGTTGGGACCATAATTGTTTACGATTTACATTGATGATTTGGAGTTGGGGACCAAGTGTCGTGCGTCAAAATTCGCAGATG
Organism: Mustelus asterias; assembly: GCF_964213995.1. NCBI lineage: Eukaryota > Metazoa > Chordata > Chondrichthyes > Carcharhiniformes > Triakidae > Mustelus > Mustelus asterias. The sequence continues at coordinate 16,618,499 of NC_135805.1, read as the reverse complement.
ACACTAAGATGGGTGACAGAGCAAAGTGTGCAGAGGACGTTGAAAGTCTGCAAAGGGATATAGATAGTCTAAGTGAGTGGGCGAGGGTCTGGCAGATGGAGTACAATGTTGGTATGTGAGATCATCCATTTTGGTAGGAATAACAGCAAAATGGACTATTATTTAAATGGTAAAAAATTGCAGCATGCTGCTATGCAGAGGGACCTGGGTGTCCTTGTGCAGGAATCTCAAGGAGTTGATTTGCAGGTGCAGCAGGTAATTAAGAAGGCAAATGGAATTTTGTCCTTCATTGCGAGAGGGATGGAGTTTAAAAACAGCGAGGTTATGTTGCAGCTGTATAAGGTGCTGGTGAGGCCACACCAGGAGTACTGTGTACAGTTTTGGTCTCCTTACTTGAGAAAGGATATACTGGCACTGGAGGGGGTGCAAAGGAGATTCACCAGATTGATTCTGGAGTTGAGAGGGTTGGCTTATGAGGAGAGACTGAATAGACTGGGGCTATACTTATTGGAATTCAGAAGAATGAGGGGAGATATTATAGAAACATATAAGATTATGAAGGGAATAGATAAGATAGAAGCAGGGAAGTTGTTTCCACTGGCGGGTGAAACTAGAACTAGGGGGCATAACCTCAAAATAAGGGGAAGCAGATTTAGGACTGAGTTGAGGAAGAACTTCTTCATACAAAGGGTTGTGAATCTGTGGAAGTCCCTGCCCAGTGAAGCAGTTGAGGCTACCTCATTGAATGTTTTTAAGGCAAGGCTAGATAAATAATTGAACAGTAAAGGAATTAAGGGTTATGGTGAGTGGGCGGGTAAGTTGTGCTGAGTCCATGAAAAGATCACCCATGATCTTATTGAATGGTGGAGCAGGCTCGAGGGGCCAGATGGCCTACTCCTGCTCCTAGTTCTTATGTTCTTATATGATTGCCTTAATGTGTCAGTCACTAATAGCCTGCACATCGAACACAGATCGGAACCAGCAAACATCCTCAGTGCCCCTGGGCTCAAGAAGGGGAAAGATTAAGGAAGGTTCCAGCTTCTTTTTTTTATTCATTCATGGGACATGGGCGTCGCTGGCTGGCCAACATTTATTGCCCATTCCTTGTTGCCCTTGGAGGGCAGTTGAGAGTCAACCACATTGCTGTGGCTCTGGAGTCACATGTAGGCCAGACCAGGTAAGGATGGCAGATTTCCTTTCCTAAAGGACATTAATGAACCCGATGGGTTTTTTTCCGACAATCGCCAATGGTTTCATGGTCATCAGTAGACTTTCAATTCCAGATTTTTTTTTAACTGAATTCAAATTCCATACTGTTCTGTCAATAGGTGAACATTAGCTGAGTTTCTGGATTAATAGTCTAGCGATAATACCACTAGGCCTTCCTTCTAGCTGCCATTTTGTAATTTACTACTAATATGGACACCAATGATCTTTTTGTGGGGGAATGAAATATAAAATTGGGAAATGTTATACAGGGTCACACCTAGAGAACGGCAATGCAGCTCAGTCTTATTTAAGGAGGGATACATATACTTGCACTGGAGGCAGTTCAGAGAAGATTCACTTGACTGATTCTTGGGATGAAGGGCTTTGTCTTATGAGGAGAGATTGAGCAGGTAGGGTATATATTCATTGGAGTTTAGAAGAATGAGAAGTAATCTTATTGAACTCTTAGAGAGAGTGCAGAGAAGGTTTACCAGGATGTTGCCTGGTATGGAGGGTCTTAGCTATGAGGAGAGATTGGGTAAACTGGGGTTGTTCTCCCTGGAGAGACGGAGAATGAGGGGAGATCTAATAGAGGTGTACAGGATTATGAAGGGGATAGATAGGGTGAACGGTGGGAAGCTTTTTCCCAGGTCAGAAGTGACGGTCACGAGGGGTCACGGGCTCAAGGTGAGAGGGGCGAAGTATAACTCAGATATTAGAAGGATTTTTTTTACACAGAGGGTGGTGGGGGCCTGGAATGCGCTGCCAAGTAGGGTGGTGGAGGCAGGCACGCTGACATCGTTTAAGACTTACCTGGATAGTCACATGAGCAGCCTGGGAATGGAGGGATACAAACGATTGGTCTAGTTGGACCAAGGAGTGACACAATCTTGGAGGGCCGAAGGGCCTGTTTCCTGTGCTGTACTGTTCTTTGTTCTTTGAAACATAAAATATTCTGCGTGGGTTTCCTTCAGGTGCTCTGGTTTCCTCCCACTGTCCAAAAATGTGCAGGTTAGGTGGATTGGTCATGCTTAATTGCCCATTAGTGTCCCAAGATGCGTAGGTTATGGGGATTAGCGGGGTAAATACATGAGGTTATGAGGATAGGGTGGGCCTGGGTGGAGATGTTGAGTCGGTGCAGACTCGATGAGTCGATTGGCCTCCTTCTGCACTGAAGGGATTCTGTGATTCTGATGGGACTTGACACTGAGGAGGTAGATGCTGGGAGGATTGTTCACCTTGTGAGGGAATCTAAAAGTAGAGGAAGAGGAATTTATTTTCTCAGAAGGTCTCTTTGGAATTCTCTAACCCTGAGAACAGTGGAGGCAAGGTCATTGAACATATTCAAGGCTGAGTTAGATAGTCTTTTGATCTACAAGGGACTCAAAGGTAATGGGGACAGACAGGAATGTAGAGTTATGGTGACAATCAGATCAGCCATGATTTTAGAGATCATCCTTCATGTTAACCCAGCTGGTTTCTGTAAGGGACGCAACACGTGATCAAGTTCATAGAATCATAGAAATCCTACAGTGCAGAAAGAGGCCATCTGGCCCATCAAGTCTGCACCGACCACATTCCCACCCAGGCCCTACTTCCATATCCCTACACATTTACCCGCTAATCCCTCTAACCTACGCATCTCAGGACACTAAGGGGCAATTTTAGCATGGCCAATCAGCCTAACCCGCACATCTTTGGACTGTGGGAGGAAACCGGAGCACCCGGAGGAAACCACGCAGGAGAATGTGCAAACTCCACACAGACAGTGACCCAAGCCAGGAATCGAACCCAGGCCCCTGGAGCTGTGAAGCAGCAGTGCTAACCACTGCGCTGCCGGGCTGAAAATAGCCTGTCGAACTGGAGCTACCATGGTGAGAGTGGTCCTTGCCAAATCAGTTCAAGACAGGCTCGAGTTCCTGTCCAGCCAACCCCACTGCTGGGGCCTCAGTACAAACTCCCTATGGACTTGTGGAAAAACAAAAAAATGGTGTACATTACTGAGGAATGTTTCCCCTCTACAGACTAAATGACATTCTAATCATCGTAAACTCAACAAATAAACAACTATGGCTTTGCTTCGGGATTTGCATTCGCTAAATAAATAATAATAAGGAATAATTGAGGCAAACGCTGTAGCTGCTTTTAAGGGGGGATAGGTAAGTACATGAGGGAGAAAGGGAGCAGGTTCATATGAGGCATAAACAGAGTTATGGGGGTGGGGAGGTGATTCTCCCATCCTGCTGCGCGAGTTTTTTTAGTGCGTCTGGCCGGGAGAATCACGTGTTGGCCGGTTCGCACATGCTTTTGCGCTGTGCGTGTATCTCCCAGTGCCGGATATCCGGCGCTGTTTGAGCAGTGCTGGAAACTGGGGGAACACAAGATCAGTACTTTGCATCTGTTTTTAATCATATTTTAATTTGATTAGTAGGCCCGGGACTGAATTCTCCCGGCCCACTAGCATCTCCCACCCCGTCGGGAGTATTTCACTCCAGCGGGGTTCAGAATTACTCCCTACTTACAGGGAACTAGCGGGACGACCCTGCGGTAGTGAAGGAGGGTCAATCGGAGCTCCCCAATGCAGCAGGGGGATGGTGCTCCCTGGGCATGGGCACCCTGGCAGTGCCAGCCTGGTCCCCTGGCACTGCCCAAGGGACAAAGTGCCCATGCCCAGGGGGCACCTTGGCACTGCCCATCGGGCATTAGGCACTGCCAAGGGGGCATGGCTTCGGGGTAGGGTCTTGGGGTCAGGGCCAGCTGGGGGTGGGGCCGAGGAGGCGATCCGTGGGGGTAGGGGGTCCCACTACCACTCTGCATTGGGATCGGCCGGGGCTGGGGGGAGGCCAACGATCGGGACAGCCGGGGGGGAGGGGGGGGTGGTGGGGAGAAGGGAGCGGTCAGCCTGAGTGGGTCAGCCTTGGGCCACAATCGGGCTGTGGGGGGGGGGGGGGGGGGGGGGTGGTTGGCAAGTGCTGGAGGGGCAGCACTACGGGGGTCCCGGGCTGGCCAGCAAACTGCAGGGTGATAGTTTGGGGACACTGCGCATCGCAGAGTTTGGGAACTGTCAGCCTCTGGCGTGAATAGGCCCTGCCCCACGATTGTGACCTCGATTGCACAGAGTGTGAGAGATTCGAGTGTGAAGCTTCACTGAAAAAACTGGCGTGATTTGCACCAATTTCCCACAAATTCAACACTTAGAACTTTATTGGGAGAATTGTGTCCATAGATCTGCTTTTTTGGGGCTGATTAGCTGTATTTGTGCTGTATTTTCTATTTATATATGTAATCTCAGTTGGCGTAGATCACAGCATAAAACGTTTTATTTGCTACTCAGTTAGCTGCTATATAGATGAAGGATGGCTGCTGTGATGTGTGTGGGAGAGTGTGGGTAGTGATGGGGGAGTATGTGGTAAGATTGAAATTGGTACAATTGAGTTAGCGCTCTTTCCCGGAGGGGGCAGATTAGAGGACATTTAACATCAAGAGTGCCAAACACAACCTGGGTGTTCCTGATACTGCAGGCAGGCGACTGAATTATAGTGTATTCCATTCCCCATCCCTCACCTTCTTTCGATAAGCACAGAATTCACTGAATGTAAGCAGGCAAGTTCCATTGAACTTTCTAATCTGACCACCTTATGTGAAGGAGAACAGAACCATTAATCCACATAAACTTGCACCATTTCTCTTAAAGTATGCACAAAAAATCTATATTGGTCGTTCTGCTGTAGGCAATTCTGAAGTGCAAGGACTGCATGTGCGGACAATGTGAATGCTTCTTTTCATCAACCAAGCAAACAAAATTAACAAAGTGTGGGATAAATTAAAAAGGCAGCTCTTTATAAGGATTCTGCATCAAAGTAAACAGAATCTCAAAGGAAACTTAAATACTCAAAACAAAATGTGATTAAAGGGATCAATAACGCACCCCAGTCCCTGCAGTTCCCACCGGGCACAGAAGGCCTCATTGGTGCCAGCAGACACCGCGTGTTCCTCTCCAGGGCACCAGGCAATGAACATATAACAAGGAACAAAGAACAAAGAAACTTACAGCACAGCAACAGGCCCTTCGGCCCTCCAAGCCTACACCGACCACGCTGCCCAACTGAACTAAAACCCCCTACCCTTCCAGGGACCATATCCCTCTATTCCCATCCTATTCATGTATTTGTCCAGACGTCCCATAAAAGTCATTGTCATATCTGCTTCCACTACCTCCCCCGGCAGCGAGTTCCAGGCACCCACCACGCTCTGTGTAAAAAACACTTGCCTCGTACATCTCCTTTAAACCTTAAACGTATGTCCTGAAGTAATTGACTCTTCCACCCTGGGAAAAAGCTTCTGACTATCCATCGCTGTGGAAGAGGGGTGTGGACAGTTCGCACTGTTCAGTCATAGACCAGGAGGCCACACCAGTGCCATCCAGACATCAATCACTTGTTTAGTAACAATCCCCAATCATTTTGTTTGGCCGGACAATGTGAGAGGTTCTCATCTCTAATCACAATAAAGCTCTACTTTCCTGAGAAAATTGGTGGCAGGGAGCAGAGAAACTCTCCTGGTTTCCTGGCCAGCATATCCCCATCTCAATCAACAGGTTGACTTGTCAGTCATTTTGTCAGCATTTGAGTGACCTTGAAATTTTGCATGGGCTCGAGGGTATGGGTTCATGACACTCTCCCACTCTGTGATAACCTAACCTAACTGCGTGAGTGAAAGAGATAAAAATGCTGCTTTTATCAGTATTTCATTAAGATGTCCCAAACAGGGAATGACCTATTAAAATGTAGTCACTGTTATTACGTAGAACCACATGGTGCAGTTCCTCCTGTCCCAGTATTGGTGCCAGTGCCCATATTCATGCAGCAGCTATGGTTAAAGAATTGCTTCATATGATTCCAGTTTGATTGTCAGCTTCCAGACCCATGTGGAAGTGTCGCAGTCAGAATAAGCCACTATCACTCTAACTTTGCAGAGAAAAGCTCATTGCCAAAGACAGCTGCTCCGTACTGTTATTGATTCTTGGTGGCTGCATTAAGCACCGTGTATTAATATATTCATTATTCACTGGAGTTAACATCACAGGTGGCTAGTGCGGGGAAACTGCCAGAGTGAAGGAGCAGCCACGTAGTGAACAACACCCTGTAAATTAAACCCCGTTATTTTTCACCCTCCGTGCTTCCCAATTCTCCAATAGACAACGCGCACCTTCTCTTCATCCAAGATTTGGCTTGTTTCCTTTCAATCAAACTTTGTAAAATGGTGGCACATCTGAACATCTCTGCCCTGATCTCCCTCCCACCCCCCAACACACACACACACACACACACACACCCTCCTGCACACACACACACCCTGCACACACACACACCCACCCTGCACACACACACACCCACCCCCCTCCACACACACACTCACCCCCCCCACACACACACTCACCCCCCCCGCACACACACACACCCACCCCCCTCCACACACACAACACCCACCACCTCCCCCCCTCCACACACACGCTCACCCCCCTCCACACACACACACCCTCCTGCACACACACACACACACACACACACACCCTGCGCGCACACACACACACACACCCTCCTGCACACACACACACACACCCTCCTGCACACACACACACCCTCCTGCACACACACACACACACCCTCCTGCACACACACACACACACACACCCTCCTGCACACACACACACACCCTCCTGCACACACACACACACCCTCCTGCACACACACACACACACCCTCCTGCACACACACACACACACCCTCCTGCACACACACACACACACCCTCCTGCACACACACACACACACACCCTCCTGCACACACACACACACACACACACCCTCCTGCACACACACACACACACAACACCCACCACCTCCCTCCCCACACACACACACAACACCCACCACCTCCCTCCCCACACACACAAACTCACCCCCCCACACACACCCACCCTGCACACACACACACACCCACCCTGCACACACACACACACACCCTGCACACACACACACACACACACACCCTGCACACACACACACACACACCCTGCACACACACACACACACCCTGCACACACACACCCACCCTGCACACACACACACACACACACACACACCCACCCTGCACACACACACACACACACCCACCCTGCACACACACACACACACACCCACCACCTCCCCCCCCACACACACCACCTCCCCCCACATACACACACACACACACATACCCATCACCTTCCCCCCCCACACACACACACAAACCAGACCACCCCCTCCCCACACACACACACACCCCCCACCACCCCGCACCCACACACACACAGACCAACCCCCCCCCTCCACACACACACACACCCCCCACCACCTCGCACCCACACACACACAGACCAACCCCCCCCCTCCACACACACACCCCCCCCCCTCCACACACACACATCCCCCCTCCACACACACACACCACCCCCTCCACACACACACCCCCCCCCCCCCTCCACACCCCCCCCCCCCCCCCCCTCCACACACACACACCTTTCAGGATCCACGTTAATAAGTTCAGCAGACAGATGGATGCAGTGACCTTTAACACCTTGTAAAATTCAGCCGCAGCTTCTCAATTTGTTACCTCACCAATAATTTCAATTCGAGGTCCACAGGGCCTGGGCAATAAAAACGTGTTGGTGCTTTTACTTCAACTTTAAATGTCAGGTTGCTCCAAGAAGGGAGTATTTTGTCGAACCATTTCCGTATAAAAGGCTTATTATCAACGTGTCCATCTGCTAATGGCAATAATCCATTATGTTTGAGACTGGAATAGAGACCTTGAGCTGATTAAATAAATCCCTTGCTGGTGCCTCACTCTTCAATCAATGCTCTGTTTCACAGCAGCACAATAAATATCCTGTGCACAATATACTCAGGTGCACCACATCCCTCCCAGAGAAAAATAAAACTCTTAATGTGCAGCCTCATGGCCGAGACCATTGATTTGTGAGAATTATTTTATATTTTATTATCACACACACACAATTTGACCAATGTATCAATTTTAGTGACAGGACAGGTTTCAGAAAATCTCTCCAGAGATTGAGTGCTTTTCAGCCTAATTCGGAGCTTGTATTGCCAAGGTTTTATTAGATACATCGACAGGTGCAACTTCGATGGTTTCATGTTTTAAAATCTTTTTTTAAACAGAGCACAAACAGTGCAGTAATTCACATTTCAGGGAGCTACAACGTCAGACTCTCAGCAACACAAGAAACTACAAATGCTGGCTGTTTGGACAAAATGGCTTCCTAAGCAGCAGTTGGTAGCATTTGACTCTCTCCAGTAAGATGGCCTGGTTACCAGCAGCGCTCCAGGGCATCTCTCAAACAGGGCCAGTTCTCTGCACCAGCCCTGCTGCTGGGGTGCGTCACCCATTAGCGCAGCCTAGGCAGCAGCACACAATTTGGACAAAATAAACTAAGCCCTAGGCTCTCTCCTCCCTGCACTGCCTGCCTAACATTCTCCCCTCAACCACTGGCAAAAACAGTCATTGCCTCGTTGATATTTGTGGGATCTTTGCTTCGTTGCACTTCCTCAATGGCTAGTATGCCCGTCCTTAGATATGGGCAACACGCTGGCACAATGGTTAGCACTGCTGCCTCACAGCGCCAGGGACCTGGGTTCAAATCAGGGCGGGCGAGGCTCACAGAACGGCATTCTCCGTTGGCCTCGGGTGGGATCTTAAGAACCTAGGGCGGGCGAGGCGGTAAAATTCCGGCAATGGTTGAAGTCCCGTATTCTTCATATTAGTCTAGTAAATCTCCTCTAGATTCTCTCAAAAACCTTAACTTCAGTTCTAAAGTGTGATATCCAGAATTGGCCACATTAGCTGGAGTCTAACCTGTGTATTACAATGATGTGGCATAACCCCCTGCTTTTGTACTCTATGGGGCCTTTCTCATGGCGTGTTTGAATGTGCGGAGGGATTTAATCAGACAGGAATGTGGTGGGTAAGGTCCCCGTCACCATTCTGGCTCTGCCAAAATTAAGTCCGGCTGGGAAGGATTGCGTATAGCCTTCTAGCATTACCACCAATTGAGGCCGTTAAGTAGGCAACTAATGATCACTTAAGGAATATAGGAGCAGGCGTGGGCCATTCGGGCCCTCGAGCCTACACTGCTATTTAACGATCATGGCTGATCTTCCAGCTCAACACCATCTTGCTGCATTATCCCTGTATCCCTCGATTTCATTGGTATCTCAAAACATATCAACCTGTGCTTTGAACATATTAAATGATAAGGTCTCCACAGCCCGATGGAATAAAGAATTCTCGAAAGGGTTGGGGGAGGTGGAGGTCGCTCATTCAAAGACACTCAGTACCTGATTGGGAGACCCAGCATCGGGAATTGAGGGGGGGGGGGGGGAGGGGGCAGCTGAGAGACATCTCCCTGCCCTTTCGGTCAACTTCCTTCCCTTATTCCCTGTGAGCCCCACCTGCGAAACCCCATCCCACCACGATTTACCTCTGACCTGGGCCTCAGTAGATGTTCTGACAGTAGCACCGTCTCCCTGGTGACACAGATGAGTCAAAGATCTACCAGTCTCTGACTGACAAGTAGCTGGAGGGTGAGATTTCCTCCCCCACCTCTTCCTGGGTCCGTGATCCTGGAAAGGGCCTGCCAATGGCTACTTGAGTGCACTAAGAGGCACTTAGTTCCCGCAGGAGACAACGCGGGTCTGTTGCTGAGCCAGCAGGCAAAATCTCCACCTTTATAAAATACCGCCTATACCTCTATATATTAGATCCTGTATGCTTTTTAAACAGCATTCTCAACTTATTTTGCCACCTACATAATGTGGACATACTCCCCAGTAAGGTTTGTTGTAAGCTGCATTGGTGCAACCACAGGGAACAAGGTCTACACAGGGAATCCCCAAACAGGCCTCACACTCGCAAAGTTCCCTTTAAGGTGCATGTCAGTCTTAAAGAGACTGTACGGTGCAAAAGTGCTGACTGCACCCAGCAAAGAGTAGTTAGAGGGAACATTGCTTCACATGTCTCTCTGCTCCTGCATCCTTTCAACATTGTACCATTTATCTCCTCCTCTCTCCTATCAAAATGAATCATACACACTTCTCTTTCATCTGCCTACTGTCTGTCCATTTCATCGTTCTGTCTAAACCCTTCTGAACCCTCAGCTCTGACAAGTGCTGAGCCAGACTCGAAACATTGGCTCTATTCCCTCTCCACAGATGCTGCCAGACCAGCTAAGATTTTCCAGTATTTTCTGTTTTTGTTTTGGATTCCAGCATCCACAGTATTTTGTACACCCTTCTGAAGTCTGTTGCTACCCTCTTGCTTTCTACCTTTCTGAGTTTTGTCATCTGCAATCTTTGAAATGATGTCATATTTCCAAGTCCAGGTCATTAATGCATCTAAATTAGATGTACTAAAAGCAATCGATTGTATGTGAACAACAAAGAACAAAGTACAGCACAAGAACAGGCCCTTCGGCCCTCCAAGTCTGCACCGATCATGATGCCTGCCTAAACTAAAACCGTATGAATTTATGGAGTCCATATCCTTCTATTCTGATCCTATTCATGTATTCGTCCAGTTTTCCCTTAAATGTCGCTATTGTACCTGCCCCCACCACCTCCCCAGGCAGCCTGTTCCAGACATTCACCACCCTCTTTGTAAAAAACTTGCCTCACACATCTCCTCTAAACTTTTCCCCATGCACCTTAAACCTATGTCCCTGAGTACTTGACTTTTCTACCCTAGGAAAGAACATAGAACAGTACAGCACAGAACAGGCCCTTCGGCCCACGATGTTGTGCCGAGCTTTATCTGAAACCAAGATCAAGCTATCCCACTCCCTATCATCCTGGTGTGCTCCATGTGCCTATCCAATAACCGCTTAAATGTTCCTAAAGTGTCTGACTCCACTATCACTGCAGGCAGTCCAGTGAGCTGGACAGAAAGAGATCTCACAGAAAGAGATCTGACTATCCACTCTGTCAATGCTGCTCATAGTCTTGTTAACCTCTATCAGGTCATCCCTCAACCTCTGTCGTTCCAGTAAGAACAAACTGAGTTTATCCAACCTCTTCTCATAACTAATGCCCTCCATACCAGGCAACATCTGGTAAACCTCTTCTGTATCCTCTCCAAAGCCTTTTGGTGGTGTGGCGACCAGAATTGTACACAATATTCCAATATGAGGCCTAACTAAGGTTCTGTACCGCTGCAGCATGACCAATTTTTATCCTCAATGGCCCGACCGATGAAGGTAAGCATGCTATATGCCTTCTTGACTACCTTATCCACCTGTGTTGCCACTTTCAGTGATCAGTGGACATGTACGCCCGGATCTCTCTGCCTGTCAATACTCCTAAGGGGTCTATCATTTACAGTATAATTCCTACATGCATTGGACCTTCCAAAATGCATTATCTCATTTGTTGTGACACATCACATATGGTGCTTCTGAATAATAAATTTGCCTATTTTTATCAGTCAGAGGGAATCCTATTGAAACATTAACCCACCCTTTCTCTTTGTTAACCTGATTTTGAATTAACCTGATTTTAAAAAAGTCACGGTATGAAGTAAAATTTATGGGTTGTTGAAAAATGGGTCCCCAAAAATGATCCCCAAAGATCCCCGAATCTTTTATCCTGTTTCCTCACTGGGTACTCACTGCAGTACCGTGAATGACCACATGAGGCAAGAATAAACAGGTCAGCGCACCCTGTACACGCACTTGATGCCAACCGTCCTAAACGTACGTGAACCGGTGCCAGTTTTCTTTCCTGTTCTAGTGAGCCGATTGTAGACATGGATTGTTTTGTTATGCGAAAGGGAGGGCCAAAGACACCATTGGCCAATAAACCTACTGGCTAGGATCTGGCACCTGAATCTGAGAGAAAGTTAGCCGCTCTGCCAAGTCCACGACAGGACAGAGCAGCATTAATGTTAGCAATGAACAGAGTGCCAGGGCCTCCGGTGAGCAGCCTGCAAAGAACTAAAATCAGGAACAAAGCCGTACAAAGATGATTTATTGAGGTCGTGTTTTGTCAATTCCAACAAATCAGGATGCCAAGCCCAGGTGTGTAATATGTGGGGGAATGAGGGTTTAAAACCCTCTAAACTGCAGAGGCATCTGAACACTGCACGGTGATCTGGAGAGCAAACCTTTGGATTTTCTTTCAAATGGGAGGCGGCACGGTGGCACAGTGGGTTAGCACTGCTGCCTCACAGCTCCAGGGACCCGGATTCAATTCCCGGCTTGGGTCACTGTCTGTGTGGAGTCTGCACGTTCTCCCTGTGTCTGCGTGGGTTTCCTCCGGGTGCTCCGGTTACCTCTCACAGTCCGAAAGACGTGCTGGTTAGGTGCATTGGCCATGCTAAATTCTCCCTCAGTGTGCCCGAACAGGCACCGGAGTGTGGCCACGAGGGGATTTTCACAGTAACTTCATTGCAGTGTTAATGTAAGCCTACTTGTGACTAATAAATAAACTTTAAATGATGCAGCAAGAACTGAAATCGTCAGCTCAAGTTCTTAGCAGAAATTTAACATTGAATGACAAAGCACATTTAGCCTCTTACATGGTAGCTGACCGCAGAGCGATAGAGAAAATGCCACACACTGTTGCAGAGAAATGAACTCTCCCTGCAGCCATTAGAATGCTTCACACGGTCTTCAATCAGAAGTCAGCTGAAAAACTGATGATTTCTTTCCCGGCACTGGAAGGAAGCAGATGTTTTCCATAAAGTCATTGAAAGTTTGGCAACTAAAAAGCCTCACTTTCTACACGTTACCCGCGCTATTAGTAAGGAAGCTGTCAATAAACTGACCAGCCTTATTCAGTCGCATCTGCCTGCACTGATCAACAGTTTTTGTCGCGACTTTCTAGGGAGATGGCATGATGGCACAATGGTTAGCACTGCTGCCTCACAGCGCCAGGGATCCGGGTTTGATTCCCGGCTTGAGTCTGTCTGTGCGGAGTCTGCACATTCTCCCCGTGTCTGCGTGGGTTTCCTCCGGGTGCTCCGGTTTCCTCCCACAGTCTAAAGATGTGCGGGTTAGCTGGATTGGCCATGGTAAATTGTCCCTTAGTGTCAGGGGGACTAGCTAGGGTGAATGCATGGGGTTGTGGGGATGGGGCCTGGGTGGGATTGTTATCAGTGCAGACTCGATGGGCTGAATGACCTCCTTCTGCACTGTAGGGATTCTATGATTCTATGAGATGTTTGACACTTTGAAAGAGAAGAGGTGGGTGAGAAAACCCTTTGAGTTCGAGACTCCAGACTCAGTTATTAACTTACTGAGCTGCTGCACCTGATCTGTGACAGCAGATTAAAAACACGTCCAAGTCCATGAATCATAGAATTCCTATGGTGCAGTAGGAGGCCATTTAGCCCATCAAGTCAACACGGGATGGCACAGTGTCACAGTGGTTAGCACTGCTGCCTCACAGTGCCAGGGACCTGGGCTCAATTCTCGGCTTGGGTGGGGTTGGCACATTCTCCCTGTGTCTGCGTGGATTTCCTCTGGGTGCTTTATCAAATGCCTTATGGAAGACAATATATATCACATCAGTTGCATTACCCTTATAAATTCTGTTACCTCGTCAAAAAATTCAAGCTAGTTAAACACACAATTTTCCCTCAACTATTCCCTGCTAACTTTCCTTAATTAATCCACATTCATCCAAGTGAGTATTCATTTTGTCCCAGGTTATCATTTAGAAACATAGAAACAGGCCTTTCTGCCCTATAACCCTCCATCCTATTAAGTCCCATGTACTCATCCAGGAGTCTCTTAAAAGACCCGATTGAGTTTGCCTCCACCACCACTGACGGCAGCCGATTCCACTCGCCCACCACCCTCTCGAGGCTTTCTCAAGCAGCAGCAAGGTGAAACTGACTCTTGTATAGTTGCTGGGCTTATCCTTACATACTTATGTAACATTTGTATGATTTAGAACATTTGTATGTTTTCGAACATTTCTTCTATGATTTGTCATCATCCACCCTTCTCGCATCGCCCTTGTATCTAAGGGGATTGGAAGATTATGGCCATTGCCTCGTGCCTCCATAATGTTCACCCTTACTTTCCTTAATACTCTCAAGTGCATTTCATCTGGCCCTGCTTACTTACCAACTTTCTGTGGCACCAGCCTTTTTATCAACTTTTAGTCCTTTAGGGAATTTTTAGGTTTCAACTATCTCCTCTTTCAGTATGAATTAGGCAGCATCTTAAGTACTCATTTACTGCCTCAGTTATGCCCCTTACCTCAAAGAATAAATCCTTTTCGTCCCTAGTTGGCCCCACTCCTCCTTTCAACGCGATTTTACCATTAATATGCCTTTAGAAGGCTTTTGGAATACCTTTTACTTTACCTGCCGGTAGAACATGGACCGAGGCCTTTGCCACAGTCAGCCACCTCTGAAAGGTAATGGAGAGGTTTGGTTACCCTGAGAAACACATCACAAAGTGTCTGCGTGGGTTTCCTCCGGGTGCTCCGGTTTCCTCCCACAGTCCAAAGATGTGCGGGTTAGGTTGATTGGCCAGGTTAAAAAATTGCCCCTTAGAGTCCTGGGATGTGTAGGTTAGTTGGATTAGCGGGTAAAATATGTGGGGGTAGGGCCTGGGTGGGATTGTGGTCGGTGCAGACTCGATGGGCCGAATGGCCTCCTTCTGCACTGTAGGGTTTCTATGATTCATTTCTATGAAAGGTTCAGCAATTCCTTGAAGGAGACAATGGCAGAGTGGTTTTGTCACCGGACTAGTAATCCAGAGACCTAGGGTAATGCTCTGGGGACTCGGGTTCGAATCCCACCACTGCAAATGGTGAAATTTGAATTCAATAACTAAAAGTCTAATGATGACCATGAAACCATTGCCAATTGTCATAAAAACCCATCTGGTTCACTAATGTCCTTTAGGGTAGGAAATCTGCCGTCCTTACCTGGTTTGGCCTACATATGACTCCCAATCCATGGCAATGTGGTTGACTCTTAACTGCCCTCTGAAATGGTTCAAGGGCAATTAGGGATGGGCAATAAATGCTGGCCACATCCCATGAACAAATGCAAAATGAGAGGTCACAAATTTGAAGTAATTAATAAAAGAAGCAAAAGTGACAGGAGGATAGGAGGTGCTTGGGTCTGGAATGCACTGCCTGAGAGTGAGGTGGAGGCAGCTTCAATTGGAATCCCACTTTATTACTACTTTAGTCTTTACACCTCTCAGTAATTCCGCTACAAATTTGTTCTTCTATCTATATCTTTCCCACCGGTTGATGTCTGTTGGAATAAACCCAGTAACGCTATCCCTGTTGTTTCTCACCCAGAACCAAATAGATTCAATCTTGGTCCCTCCAGCATTCTAATATTCTTATAAGTTCGAAAGAACTTCATCACTACAGCCACCTTTCCTCCCCATACAATAGATGTAAAGGAGTATGAATAGATGTAAAGGGGTGTAAATAGTTGGCATTATGGAAACGTGGCTTCAAGGTGAGCAAGGATGGGAACTAAACATTGAGGGCTATTCAGTGTTTAGGAAGAACACGCGGAAAGGAAAAGGTGGTGGAGTTGCATTCTTGATCAAATTTGATATTGATACGATATTGAGGAAAGATATTAGCATGGATGATGTGGAAGCTGTGTCAGTCGAGTTAAGAAACAAGAGGCAAAAAATATTGGTGGCAGTGGTATACAGACCACCAAACTGTAGAGGTAATGTTGGGAAAAGCATCAGACAGGAAATCAGAGATGCATGTGTTAAAGGAACATCTGTGATTATGGGCAACTTTAATCTGCATATAGATTGGGAGAGTCAAATTAGCCACAGTGCAATAGAGGAGGAATTTCTGGAGTACATACGGGATGGTTTTACATTGCGGAACCAACAAGGGAACAGGCCATCTTGGACTGGGTGTTGTGCAATGAGAAAGGATTAGTTGGCAATCTAGTTGTGAGAGAACCCTTGGGGACAAGTGACCATAATATGGTAGAATTCTTTGTCAAGATGGATAATGAAATAGTTGATTCTGAGACCAGGGCCCTAAATCTCAATAAAGGTAACTATGATGGTATGAGGCATGAATTGGCCATGATGGACTGGGAAATATTACTGAAAGGAAAAACAGTGGACAGGCATTTAAAGAACGAATTGGTGAACTCAAAAGTTGTTTATTCCTGTTTGGCACAAGAGTGGTAAGGGAATTGTGGCCAAATCATGGCTTACAAGGGAAATTAGAGATAGTATCAGATTCAAGGAAGAAGCATACAAATTGGCAAGAAAAAACAATAGGCCTGAGGGTTGGGAGCAGTTTAAAATTCAGCAATGGGGGACCAAGGGAAAAATAGGAGTATGAAAGTAAGCGGGCGGGAACATAAAAACTGACTGTAAAAGTTTCTATCGATATATAAAGAGAAAAAGATTGATAAAAATGAATATAGGCCTCTTATAGTCAGAAATGGGAGAATTCATAATGGGGAATAAAAAAATGGCCGAGGAATTAAAGTTTGTACATTGCTTCAGTCTTCACAAAGGAAGACATGAATAATGTGCCAGAGTGTTGAAACATATTTTAGTGAGAAGGTGAAGGAAATCAGCATTAATAGAGAAATGGTTTTGGGGAAATTGATGGGATTGAAGGTGAATAAATCTCCAAGTCCTGATAATCTTCACCCCAGATTACTTAAGGAAGTGGCCCTGGAAATAGTTGATCCATTGGTCGTTATTTTCTAACATTCTTTGTACTCTGGAATAGTTTCTACAGATTGGAGGGTAGCTAATGTAAGCCCACTATTCAAAAAAGGAGGTAGAGAGAAAACAAGGAACTGTAGACCAGTGAGCCTAACGTCGGTACTGGGGAAGTTGCTAGAGTCTATTATCAAGGATTTCATAACTCGGCATTTGGAAGGCAGTGGCATAGTCAAAGTCAGCATGGATTTACAAAAGGGAAATCATGCTTGATGAATCTATTGGAATTCTTTGAGGATGTAACGAGTAGAGTTGACCGAGGAGAACCAGTGGATATGGTTTATTTCGACTTTCAGAAGGCTTTCGACAAGATTTCACATCACAGACTACTGTCTAATGCAAAATTAAAGCACTTGGGATTGCAGGTAATGTCTTGAGATGGACAGAATGCTGGTTAACAGATAGGAAGCAAAGAGTTGGCATAGATGGTTCTTTTTCTGATTGGCAGTCAGTGACTAGTGGGGTTTGCAGGGATCTATGCTAGGACCCCATCTGTTCACATTATATATTAATGATTTGGAAGAGGGAACTGAATGTATTTATCTCCAAATTTGCAGATGATACAAAGTAGGTGGGAGGGTGAGCTGTGAGGAGGATGCAGAGATGCTTCAACATGATTTGGACAGGTTGAGTGTGTGAGCATATGCATGGCAGATGCAGTATAATGTGGATAAATGAGAGGTTATCCACTTTGGTAGCAATAATAGGAAGACAGATTATTATTTGAATGGGTGTAAATTGAGAGAGGTGGATACTCAGCGAGACCTTGGAGTCCTCGTCCATCAGTCGCTGAAAGTAAGTACGCAGGTACAGCAGGCAGTAAAGAAGACAAATGCTATGCTGGCCTTCATAGCGAGAAGATTTGAGTAGAGGAATAGGGATGTTTTGCTGCAATTGTGTAGGGCATTGGTGAGGCCACAGCTGGAGTATTGTGTGCAGTTTTGGTGTCCTTAACTGAGGAAGGATGTCCCAGCTATAGAGGGAGTACAGCGAAGGTTTACCAGGCTGATTCCTGGGATGGCAAGTCTGTCATATGAGGAGAGACTAAATTGGTTAGGATTATATTCACTGGAGTTTAGAAGAGTGAGAGGGGTTCTCATAGAAACTTATAAAATTCTAACAGGGTTAGACAGGGTAGATTCAGAAAGAATGTTCCCGAACCAAGGTCCAGAACTAGGGATCATAGTTTAAGGATAAGGAGTAAACCTTTTAGAACTGAGGTGAGGAGAAATTTCTTCACCCAGAGGGTGGTGAATGTGTGGTATTCACTCTCATGGAAAGCAGTTGAGGCCAAAACATTGTCTGATTTCAAGAAGAAATTAGATATAGCCCTTGGGGCTATAGGATCAAGTGATATGGGGGGAAGGGGGATCAGGATATTGAATTTGATGATCAGCCATGATCATAATGAATGGCAGAGCAGGCTCAAAGGGCCGAATGGCCTACTCCTGCTTCTAGTTCTTATTTTGTATCGAGAATATGGATCCTGCCTTTTTTTGAGCTATCACCTTCAGTAAAGCATCTTGAAGAAAAGGAGCACTGTATGAGTCAGCCACAGCCCAGTATTGTCTGAAGAATGTGTATTGACGCAGTCCCACTGAATTGTGTACTCTTGACGGCTTAGAACCTTACTTCTGTTGCTTTGTACTAATTATGTATGGTGCTGACTTTGGTTCAGGGCAAGGTATCGTCATCTGTGCAGGGGTTTGGAAGCCTAATCTCTGACTAGACAGGAGATTAACATATGTGGTGTGTTTTTGGATTTGCAGTGTTCTGGAGTTTGCAGTACGAGAGGGGTAGCAAGTTGGTCATTCTTCGAAACCTCCTGTGGCTCGGCTTCACTTTCTTCCATGTGCCAGAGACTCCCCAGCATGGCTACATCTACATGGGCCTGGGTGAGAGGAACATCGATTTCCCATTCATGATATGACAGCCAGAGCAATCCCAAAACTCAATGAAAGAAAAACTCAGTGAAACGAGACTAAGTCGTCGCTCTCATTTTAATTCATTTATTTCAAAAAATTACACGTTCTGTATTTATTACACAAACACGACTGGCAATTCATGAAATCATTCTAGATTTGAATAAATGTTATTCAAAAACCCTTTCAAATGATCTGGTTGTTTGTAAAATGTGTTGAAGTATTTTGGAACTTCAGTCAGTCATCCCACTACAATGTCCTTATCAATGTTTGATATAACAGGGTTTTTTCCCATAGACAATATTATTCTTCAGTATTGGGTCTCCAACAGGCATGCGAATCTTACACCACTTCAGGCCTTTCTTCCAGATAGGCTTCACTGAGTCAATTGACCATCGAGTGAGGTATCTGTGCAAAAAAACACACACACGAGTTTTATTACTTATACGTGCAGAGGTCACATCGTGTTGCTCAGGGCGAGACTGAATACAATGAAGTGTGATGCTTTTAGAAGTATGACACTTACAGAAAGTGCACCTTCAAGCAACACTTAGGGATAAAAAGACATTTTTTGGTTATGTCAGCAACTGAGAGATACTCGGACGACTCAGCAAGTTTAAATAATGAGTCGCTGTTGAGGTGTACAGAGACCAAGCTTAGTTCAAAAATCTATGCTGTGTTAGCTCCTCTCAGCCAGGACAGCACTAGATAGATGACTAAAGCTTAATGGCACTTGTGGTCAAAGCTTACAGATGGAAAACCAGTGTTCCAATGAGATGCCTGTAATGGGCTGGCACCTGCCAGCTCTGAAACTGGAAAACAGTGAGGAACAAGGAGATGGAAAGTTTGTGATGGATTAATAAGCCAGTCAAGGCTGCATGGCCATTTGGAAATGGAGGAAGTCTGATCCTGTCGTCAGGTGATGTCCTCACATACGTTTTTCTACAGGAGTCAGCAGGGAGCGAGCAAGAATGAAACAGCCTGATATGTGTCCTCCTCCCCTAATTAAAGGAAACAAGGCCAAATTCACAACCTCAATTGCTGAGGGCAACCAGGAAGTGAAGCCTGATCACCCTGGCCAGATGACCAATTGAGGCAGCGGGGAAGAGCTCCCCTATGAGTTTTGAGTACCGGGCGAAATTTGTTTGAACGGCTGATAAATCAATGAGTCACACAGTGGCATGATACACTGCAGTTAAATTAGAGTCATTAATGTCTGTTCTTCCACCTCAGTGAAATCAGTCATTAATTACTGCTGTGAAAGTAACTTCCTTTCCTTTTTTAAAAAGTGGATAACCTTCAGGAGTTCATTACTGGGGCTTATAAAAGATAAAAAAAGGTTAAGAATAACATGACAGCAGCTGGTTAATTCTCCCAGTCTGCAATAAAGTGCTTTTAATACACTTTGCAATATTAGACTAGTTGCGTCAAGCAATGGCTAAGGGAGAAGAAAAATATATCACCCATGTCAAAAATAACTACTGCAATTTCTTTAAAAACATCAAAATATCCATGTCTACATTGTTAATACAAAGAACAAAGAAAATTACAGCACAGGAACAGGCCCTGTGGCCCTCCAAGCCTGCACTGACCATGCTGCCCGACTGAACTAAAACCTCCTACCCTTCCAGGGACCATATCCCTCTATTCCCATCCTATTCATGTATTTGTCAAGACGCCCCTTAAAAGTCACTACCGTATCTGCTTCCACTACCTCCCCCGGCAACGAGTTCCAGGCACCCACCACCCTCTGTGTAAAAACCCTGCCTCGTACATCTCCTTTAAACCTTGCCCCTCCCACCTTAAACCTATGCCCCCGAGTAATTGAATGAGGCTTCTTCTTGTGAAGACAGATTCCCCTTGCCCACCAGCTGTGTCTGCTTGAATAAATCAGACTGAAATCCATCTATTCTCAGCTGATTGCCCTCCTACTTGTGTCACAAGGCTGTATATTCAGACCCTGCTCCAGATTAACACTCCAGTGGAAGACTCGACAAGGTCCGCACCTTTGGAGGAGTTAATGTACAAAGCACCAAATTCGAGCTATGTCATAGATTGTGTGGTAACGACTCCTGTGGTTGTGGAATTCCCTTCCAAAACTTATGTCTTTCTTCCTTAAAGCCCACCTCTCACTGCTCCCAAAACCTGCTTGTGTGAAGCACCAAGAGATGTTGAGTTGAGATCAGCCATGAATGGCGGAGCAGGCTCAAAGGACCAAATGGCCTCCTCCTGCTCCTATCTTCTATGTTTCATTATGTTTAAAGATACTATAAAAATGCAAACAGTTGTTGTCTTATCTCCTATCACACGGACTGCAGCGTCAAGAGGGTGCTTACGATCATCACTCTCTCAAGGGCAATTGGGGATGGGAAATAAACTGCTGGCCTAACCAGCGGCGCCCATGTCCCGTGAAAGAATAAAAAACAACACCATTAGCAATTATTCATTTGCCCCTTTTTCTAATTGCTGTTGGTGGAATCTTGCCTCGCAAATACTGCCCACTTAACAAGTCATTCTGCTTGTTATCGCTGTATGTAAGCAGCTGAAGATATTGACAGGTGTGTTCATCGCTGTGTGAAAGCAAGTCTTTATTTTTAAAAGGCACGTACAGTTAAGTCATTCGCCTGGGCAGGATTTCAGTGAGCATGCAACAGTGGTCAGATCTGTAACATCAATACCAACAGGTGTTTTGTACTGTTCTGGTCTTGTTGGGATTCTCTGAGCTGGGTCTTAATGTCTCACTCAAATAAATCCTCCTCTCTTATCCTGAGGGCAGACTCCCAGACTTGGTGTTTTGTGGTCTACAAGTCTGCCAGCAGGATAAGGAAACAGGATTGAGTTGTGCAAATGCCCAGAACTGGAACGCAACGTCCCAAATATCCACAATCAAAACATCTCCAGACTACCTCATCAAATTTGTAAAACCCAGATCACCTTCTGTGTATCTGATCCTGCATACTTGGGCCCTTCGCCTATTAAATGCTTCAAATTCCAATTCTTCATCTCACAAATATGGCCCACTAATATGGGACAGAACTTCAATCAGCTGACTCCGTTGTGAGGAAGGAGCCTGTGGCATTGTGAATCAGAATGTCATTTAATTTCCTACACTGGTGATATGCATCTTTTATTCTGCACAAAGCACCAGTCATTGCAAATTTAATAAAATTGGGTTACATGACTGATGGAAGAACATCTGTATATGTGGATGAGAAAAGAAGCATTCTCAGCAGACTTTTATATTATCCCTGCAACCAATGCTACTTCACTCTATAGAATCCTTACAGTGCAGAAGGAGGCCATTTGGCCCATTGAGCCTGGACCAACAACAATCACACCCAGGTTCTATTTCCATAACCCCACATATTTACCCTCCTAATCCCCCTGACATTAAGGGGCAATTTTGCATGGCCAATCAGCCTAACCCGCACATCTTTGGACTGTGGGAGGAAATCGGAGCACCCGGAGGAAACCCACGCAGACACGGGGAGAAAGTGCAAATTTAATACAGGCAGTGACCCAAGCCGGGAATCGAACCCGGGTCCTGGCACTGTGAGGCAGCAGTGCTAACCACTGTGCTGCCTGTGTTGTATGATTCAAACTGATCTCTCCAAGTACGACCCAAAGCTGAAAGTTAGCAGCCGTTAATTGTATCAGAGAGGTATTTTTCATGAAATGCATATTCCACATACCTTCATTAGTGCTTCATTAAGATCCTAGTGAAAAAGCTTTAGACACCAAGATTGGTGGAGTAGTGGATGAGGTGGAGGGCTGTTGTAGGCTGCAAAGAGACATAGATAGGATGCAAAGCTGGGCTGAAAAATGGCAAATGGAGTTTAACCCTGATAAATGTGAGGTGATTCATTTTGGTAGGACAAATTTAAATGTGGATTACAGGGTCAAAGGTAGGGTTCTGAAGACTGTGGAGGAACAGAGAGATCTTGGGGTCCATAGCCACAGATCTCTAAAGGTTGCCACTCAAGTGGATAGAGCTGTGAAGAAGGCCTATAGTGTGTTAGCTTTTATTAACAGGGGGTTGGAGTTTAGGAGCCATGGGGTTATGCTGCAACTGTACAGGACCTTGGTGAGACCACATTTGGAATATTGTGTGCAGTTCTGGTCACCTCACTATAGGAAGGATGTGGAAGCGCTGGAAAGAGTGCAGAGGAGATTTACCAGGATGCTGCCTGGTTTGGAGGGTAGGTCTTATGAGGAAAGGTTTCGGGAGCTAGGGCTGTTCTCTCTGGAGCGGAGGAGGCTGAGGGGAGACTTAATAGAGGTGTATAAAATGATGAAGGGGATAGATAGAGTGAACGTTCAAAGACTATTTCCTCGGGTGGATGGAGCTATTACAAGGGGGCATAACTATAGGGTTCGTGGTGGGAGATACAGGAAGGATATCAGAGGTGGGTTCTTTACGCAGAGAGTGGTTGGGGTGTGGAATGGACTGCCTGCAGTGATAGTGGAGTCAGACATTTTAGGAACATTTAAGCGGTTATTGGATAGGCACATGGAGCGCACCAGGATGATAGGGAGTGGGATAGCTTGATCTTGGTTTCAGATAAAGCTCGGCACAACATCGTGGGCCGAAGGGCCTGTTCTGTGCTGTACTGTTCTAACCTTTAGGGCAGCACGGTGGCACAGTGGTTAGCACTGCTGCCTCACAGCGCCAGGGACCCAGGTTCAATTCCTGGCTTGGGTCAGTGTGTGTGTGGTGTCTGCACGTTCTCCCCATGTCTGCATGGGTTTCCTCCGGATGCTCCGGTTCCCTCCCACAGTCCAAAAGATGTGCTGGGTAGGCGCATTGGCCATGCTAAATTCTCCCTCAGTGTACCCGAACAGACGCCAGAGTGTGGCGACTAGGGGATTTTCACACTGCAGTGTTAATGTAAGCCTACCTGTGACACTAATGAATACATTTCCCACATTGTAGGCCCAGTCCAACTCTATACAAATTCCTCGAGTTCTTGCTAAGTTAATATGAGAACCATACAATGATACAGGCCAGAAGTCCATTCATACCCTGTCTGTGCTAGCTCCTTGAAGGAGCTGTCCAATTGATCTTACATCCCAGCCCTTTCCCGATGGTCTGGCAAATTTTGTCTTTTCCAAGTATTTGTTCAATTCCTTTTTGAAAATGATTATTTGATCGGCTTCCACCTTTTCATCAGGTAGTGGATTTCAGCTCTCAACAACTCGCTTTCATTTTCTCCCTGCATTTTCTTTGGCAATCATCTTTCATCTGTTTCATCTGATTAACATCCATCTCGATCACTGGCAGCAGATCCGCTCCTTCAGAACCACTCCCAAATCCAACCACCCACACTCAATCTTCTAGCCTGCTCTATTCTCAGGAGAACAAAAACAGCCTTTCCAGTCTGTCTGCGGAACAAACATTTCTCATCCAGCACCATTCTGGTAAATTCTCTGTATCTCCTTCAAGGTCTGGACAATTCTTCCTAAGGTGAGGTGCCCAGGACTGAACACTGCAGCCGACTGCACCCTGAACACACTCCGACTGCACCCTGAACACACCCCGACTGCACCCTGAACACACACTGACTGCACCCTGAACACACTCCGACTGCACCCTGAACACACCCCGACTGCACCCTGAACACACACTGACTGCACCCTGAACACACTCCGACTGCACCCTGAACACACTCCGACTGCACCCTGAACACACACTGACTGCACCCTGAACACACACTGACTGCACCCTGAACACACTCCGACTGCACCCTGAACACACACTGACTGCACCCTGAACACACACTGACTGCACCCTGAACACACTCCGACTGCACCCTGAACACACTCCGACTGCACCCTGAACACACCCCGACTGCACCCTGAACACACACTGACTGCACCCTGAACACACTCCGACTGCACCCTGAACACACCCCGACTGCACCCTGAACACACACTGACTGCACCCTGAACACACTCCGACTGCACCCTGAACACACTCCGACTGCACCCTGAACACACACTGACTGCACCCTGAACACACACTGACTGCACCCTGAACACACTCCGACTGCACCCTGAACACACACTGACTGCACCCTGAACACACACTGACTGCACCCTGAACACACTCCGACTGCACCCTGAACACACTCCGACTGCACCCTGAACACACTCCGACTGCACCCTGAACACACTCCGACTGCACCCTGAACACACACTGACTGCACCCTGAACACACTCCGACTGCACCCTGAACACACTCCGACTGCACCCTGAACACACTCCGACTGCACCCTGAACACACTCCGACTGCACCCTGAACACACACTGACTGCACCCTGAACACACTCCGACTGCACCCTGAACACACTCCGACTGCACCCTGAACACACTCCGACTGCACCCTGAACACACTCCGACTGCACCCTGAACACACTCCGACTGCACCCTGAACACACTCCGACTGCACCCTGAACACACTCCGACTGCACCCTGAACACACTCCGACTGCACCCTGAACACACTCCGACTGCACCCTGAACACACTCCGACTGCACCCTGAACACACTCCGACTGCACCCTGAACACACTCCGACTGCACCCTGAACACACTCCGACTGCACCCTGAACACACTCCGACTGCACCCTGAACACACTCCGACTGCACCCTGAACACACTCCGACTGCACCCTGAACACACTCCGACTGCACCCTGAACACACTCCGACTGCACCCTGAACACACTCCGACTGCACCCTGAACACACTCCGACTGCACCCTGAACACACTCCGACTGCACCCTGAACACACTCCGACTGCACCCTGAACACACTCCGACTGCACCCTGAACACACTCCGACTGCACCCTGAACACACTCCGACTGCACCCTGAACACACTCCGACTGCACCCTGAACACACTCCGACTGCACCCTGAACACACTCCGACTGCATCCTGAACACACTCCGACTGCACCCTGAACACACTCCGACTGCACCCTGAACACACTCCGACTGCACCCTGAACACACTCCGACTGCACCCTGAACACACTCCGACTGCACCCTGAACACACTCCGACTGCACCCTGAACACACTCCGACTGCACCCTGAACACACTCCGACTGCACCCTGAACACACTCCGACTGCATCCTGAACACACTCCGACTGCACCCTGAACACACTCCGACTGCACCCTGAACACACTCCGACTGCATCCTGAACACACTCCGACTGCACCCTGAACACACTCCGACTGCACCCTGAACACACTCCGACTGCATCCTGAACACACTCCGACTGCACCCTGAACACACACTGACTGCACCCTGAACACACACTGACTGCACCCTGAACACACTCCGACTGCAGCCCTGAACACACTCCGACTGCACCCTGATCACACTCCGACTGCACCCTGAACACAATCCGACTGCACCCTGAACACACTCCGACTGCACCCTGAACACACTCCGACTGCACCCTGAACACACTCCGACTGCAGCCCTGAACACACTCCGACTGCACCCTGAACACACTCCGACTGCACCCTGAACACACACTGACTGCACCCTGAACACACTCCGACTGCACCCTGAACACACTCCGACTGCAGCCCTGAACACACTCCGACTGCACCCTGAACACACTCCGACTGCACCCTGAACACACTCCGACTGCACCCTGAACACACTCCGACTGCACCCTGAACACACACTGACTGCACCCTGAACACACTCCGACTGCACCCTGAACACACACTGACTGCACCCTGAACACACTCCGACTGCAGCCCTGAACACACTCCGACTGCAGCCCTGAACACACTCCGACTGCACCCTGAACACACTCCGACTGCACCCTGAACACACTCCGACTGCACCCTGAACACACTCCGACTGCACCCTGAACACACTCCGACTGCACCCTGAACACACTCCGACTGCACCCTGAACACACACTGACTGCAGCCCTGAACATACTCTGCCTGCAGCCTGACAAGTGATTTTTAAAGGCCAGGCATAACTTTTACTCTATGTTTCTGTTTAAAAAGCCAGAACTCTGATATTTCTTTTTTTTAAATGGCCTGTTCAACATTTCCTGTAACCTTCAAAGAAACCACAGAAAGAAATCATAGAAGGTTACAGCATGGAAGAAGGCCATCGTATCGGCAGTCACCAACAAGTAACCATCCAACCTAACCCCACACGGTGTGTGGCTTCATAAGTTCAAATAGTCCAAGTATTTCTTAAATGTTACAAGGTTTTTGCCTCTTTCATAGAATCCCTGCAGTGCAGGAGGCCATTTGGCCCATCGAGCCTGCACTGACAACAATCCCACCCAAACCCTATCCCTGTAACCCCACATACTCATCCTGCTGGGCCCCCCGACATCAAGGGACAATTTTAGCATGACCAATCCACCTAACCTGCATATCTTTGGAGTGTGGGAGGAAACCGGAGCACTCGGAGGAAACCCACACAGACACGGTGAGAATGTGCAGACTTCACACAGACAGTGAGCCAAGACAGGAATCGAACCTGGGTCCCTGGCACTGTGAGGCAGCAGTGCTAACCACTGTGCTACCGTGCCACCCACTATCCCGTAATGACAGCAACACTCAAACCCACTGTGCAGTGACAATTTTTGTCTTTTTGTTTTTATGGTCTTTTGTCTTTGTCTTTTCGACCCTATGCCAAGCAAGGCAAGGTAACGGCGCCTGACCTGATCGTAGCGCATGGAGCTGCTAGCAGTGAGAAAAGAGTACGTTACACGGCTGTCAGGAGGGACCAAACTCTTTCTTTTAATGTGACTGATTTCTCATGGTGCTCCAGAGAAAATTAGCAGACAGCTTCCTCCAGGCCTCTGAACGGTCCCTTCCCCTGAACAAGAGCTGGAAGATGCTGAAAGCAGTCTGAAGCTGCCCTGAAGGAGGAGAGACTCCACAGAACAATAAACAACTGGTCATTTTCCTTTTCTCGCAGCATCATAAAAACTCAACAGCCTTCTTTCCCAGTCGAGTTGATAGTGTGTTTAGTCGCAGTGTTAAATGTACTGGAAAACACTT
Source organism: Mustelus asterias (assembly GCF_964213995.1). NCBI lineage: Eukaryota > Metazoa > Chordata > Chondrichthyes > Carcharhiniformes > Triakidae > Mustelus > Mustelus asterias. Next base: position 16,590,521 of record NC_135805.1, on the reverse strand, counting down.
TTTCAATCATTTGCTTCAGGAAGCAGCAGCCTTTCCACTTGGCCGAACTTGCTTGTTCTTAAACGGATTCTGGTTAGGCTCGGCACTTAAATCCTGTCAAATCCCAAACCATCTCTCCCAATCCATTCCAAACAGAGAATTTGAGATTTTCCTTCAAAACAAAAATCATTCCCCGATGGCCTGAAACTCACTGGCAAGGCAGCAGATTTACTGCCCATTCCCTAATTCAGGGGTGCCCATGCCCTGGGTGATGACAGCAAGCTCCGAGGCAGCGCTTGGAGCAAAAACATTGCTGAGGTCGGCTGCGAGGCCTCTTAAACATGCACAATTCCTTCTGCCTTTGAGCATGACCAAATCCAATAAGCTCTGACACCAACAAACCTGCAAGATGGTGGGCGTCTTGCTTATTTTTGCACCTGTATCCCAGCTGTCTGACCCCCACTCTGCTCAACAACTCTCCCCCCCACCCCTCCAATACCCCAACCTTGCCACAAAGTTCACCCTGGGTCACACCAAGTGTGATGCATTGAAACAGGGTCACAGCAGAAGTGTGTTTGGGGAGCACTGCTCTAGTAGCCCCCGGGAAGATGGTGGTGAGCTGCCTTCTTCTGGAATCGCGGCTGTCTGTGTGATGGAGGAACCATTGCTACCTGTCTGTGTGTGTGTGTGTGTGTGTGTGCGTGGTGAAAGTACTCCCATAGTGCGGTTAGGTCAGGAGTTCCAGGATTTTGACCCAGCAACAATGACGGGAACACCAAGCCTGAGGCTGCCAAATGCTGTCCAACATACCGTAACTTCCACGTGTGAATGCATCCTGGATTCAATGATCTCGAGGGTGCTCCTGCTGTACTTTAGCCAAACAAAGGACAATCGTTGCCACTAGCTGCTGACATACGAACTCACGTCATTTGTTTCTACTTCCAACTGTGCAAAATGGTTGGGTCAGTGATTCGGATTCTAATCGCTCGCAGCTTTTAGGCTCCACAGCACTCTGGCTGCAAAGAATGTCAAGGGTTGTGAATCTGCTTCGATCTGTAGCGCGCACGAGGGGACCAGGTTGACGTCAAACAGCAAAAGTGAAGGTTGAGTGCTTAAGCAACAACCTAGAACACGTTACAAAAATATGGTAAAGAAAGCACATCAGTTAGCTTCCTCTTTTCGTACTCACTTTCAGTGGCTGCTGACACATTTCTCTAAAGGACTGCCACAAACGCCAGGATGTAGCTTTGTCTCAAAGCTAAAATACATCGTGCATAGATGAGAGAAAGCGAGAGGAGGAGCAGGAGAGCAAGTAAGTGTCCTGGAAGATATCTTCCAGATGGGTCCCCGGCGAGCCAGTCGATGGAACTCCCATGTTCAAACATCAGTTCCTGACTCTACCCCAGCACGTCGAGGTCAAACGGCCTTTCTGAATGGGCAGCAAGAGAGTTTTATGGAGGAACCTTAAAAAATGATTGTGAAAGACCTATCCACTTCCCAGTGCAGACACGATGGGCCAACTGGCCTCCTTCTGTGCAGGATCTATGACCTCCAATATGAGTAAAACTGAGCCAACTTGCACATTTTACAAAAGCCAGCAGTTGTGATGTGACAATCAGCCTTATTCTTGGGGAAAGGAAAGGAACATACAGTTAGTGTTCCTACCCTTGACCACTAACTAGCGATCCATAGAACCACAGAATCCCTACAGTGCAGAAAGAGGCCATTCGGCCCATCAAGTCTGCACCAACTCACCCAAAGAGCATCTTACCCAATCCCTCCTACTGTCCTATCCCCCAAACCCCACGTATTTACCATGACTAACCATCTAGACATGCTTGGACACTAAGAGGCAATTTAGCATTGCTACAAAGTCTGGACAGGAAGGGCAGATGGTCTCAAGATCAGATGTCCATGATCAAGCAGCCTGCCACCATGCCCTGGTCTAGATGCATACATTCAAATGGCCTCAAATGGATTGAGGTAGAAGGAAATTGGTAGTACCTAGGATTTGCAATCCTAGATATCCTATTCCGGGATGTCAGAATCAAATTCCAAGACTGTTTTTTTAACCATGGTGTTCCACACTTCAAACAGGATTTCACTTTGGAGGAGCCAAGGGCCCACAGTCAGGAACATCGATTGGCCGTAAAGTTCAGCTCAATACTCAAAAGCTGGGAGACAGATCTGTTGAAATGAAGAGTCCAAAGGGTGTGGGTAAAATGCTTGTTTAGAGAGTTGGTGCAAACTCAATGGGCTGAATGGCTACTGTAGGGATTCTAAGAGTGAACTTTGGAGTAAGTTCCTGTCTTCTCAGGCTTTAGCAATGCTAGTCTGATGTAGCAGTGAATCTGCACCGTAACAGTGGGAGGCAGCAGCACATTTTACAGTGCATGCTCAGGGCAGACGCAGCTTGATACTGTTGGTGCCAGCAGCCAACTATGTTCCAGTGTTGAAACCCATGCCTGGACTGATACAACTGGCATTGCAAACAGTAAAACAATAAAACAGGGGCTGAAACAATGTTTATCATTAAATTCCTCATGGCTGGGACGGCTTGGGAAATTATGCAATTTTAAGGGTGCGTCTCTCTGGTCACTAAATGAAAACAAGTGAGATTTGTTAATGACCATGATCACTGGAACAGAGGTAACAGCTGCGGGTGCTGGAAATCTGAAATAAAACCAGAAAATGCGGGTAAGACTCGACAGGTCTGACAGCATCTACGGAGCGGGAAAAAGAGTTAACATTTCAGGTCCATCAGAATTGGGAAAAGTTAGAAATGTAACAGGGGTGGTGACGGCCTAGTGGTGTTATCGCTAGACTATTAATCCAGAAACTCAGCTAATGTCCTGGATCCGAATCCCACCACAGCAGGCGGTGGAATTTGAATTCAATTTTTAAACAAATCTGGAAATAAGAATCTACTGATGACCATGAAACCATTGTCAATTGTCAGAAAAATTCATCTGGTTCACTAATGTCCTTTAGGGAAGGAAATCTGCTGTCCTTACCCGGTCTGGCCGACATATGACTCCAGAGCCACAGCAATGTGTTTAACGCTCAACTGCCCTCAGGCAACTAGGGATGGGCAATAAATGCTGACCAGCCAGCGACGCCCATGTCCCATGAATGAATTTTTAAAAAATGGTTGTTCTTAGTATTTGGGTTAACTTTACAAGATACCTAAAGGTGAAGAAGGTTCATTCAGCAAGCTGCTATACCTGCTCCATATCCTCAGTGTTGGTCAATGAAGAACGTTCCAAAAATGCTTCTCAATTTGCTGCTTCTGACTTTGAAGCCGTGCTCCCTTGACCTATTCTCACATTCATTTTGCTATTGCATTCCTGGCAGTGCCAGGGTATGTAAATTGGGATCCTTGAATTGCAAACTGTACCAGTGCCCTTGAAACAGCAATTCAACAGGGCGGCAAATCCCTCAGGAGGGAGAGGGTTTTGTTCATAAGGGGAGAGGTAGAGGAATCAAATCAACCTCCCCCTCATTTTTCCATCAGGTTCTTCTCCACACAGCAGTGCTGAATCAACTTCACATCATTAGATTACAGGCAATCTTCACGCACTAAACTAACTTGCATTTCTGAGCTCCTGACCACTGGACTGAAGTCAGATACTGCAAGAAACCCCACTACCTCAGCTTTCTGCCTGTCTTTGCTCAACAGATCAATGACTTACAGCATCAGAAACATCTGCCATGTTCATTCATTGCAGCTCGGAGTTGGCCAGGCTCATTTCCAGAATTTGAGAGCTCATATCAGGTGCATGCAACCATTCGAGACCTTCTCTCCCTCCCACCCTCCAAAATGGAAAGTTAAACTACCTTCACACACAGCCCCATCTCAATTCCTGCAAACTGCCTCACCATGAACTCCAGAAAAGCCTCCATTCACTTGGGGAGGGTGAATAATTCATCACTGCAACTATAAATTTACACGAGCACCCCTTTCAGATATTTACAGAAATATGCGTAAACTCTGTGTGATTAATTGTGACTTGAATGACCTGCTAGATATCCCTGTGATCGACCGGTAGCATGGATCTGTTCACCATATACACCAATGATTTGGATAAAGCTGCAGAATGTTGTACATCCACAGGGCCACAATGTTGGGACAGACAGTAGTGGACAGGAACAGCAAGTCACAAAGGGAGGTAGACAAGTCTAGGCGAGTGAGAAAAGTTAGAGCAGATACAATTCCCAACCCAATGGAAACAGTTTCTCCCTAACTACCCTGTCCAAACCCTTCATGATTTTGGATACCTCTATTAAACCTCTTATCAGCCTTCTCTTCTCTAAGGAAAACAGCTCCAATCTCCCTTGCTCTCTGCTACTATTAATAAGGACACTGTAGGCTCCATTAACCCCACTCTCAACCTGCCCTGCCACCTTCAATGATTTATGCAAATATACACCCAGGACCCTCTACTCCTGCACCCTCTTTAGAATTGTACCCTGCATTTTATATTATCTCTCCATGTTCTTCCAACCAAAATACATCGCTTCACATTTGTCCTCATTCAACTTCATCTGCCACCTATCTGCCCACTCCAACTTGTCTTTGCCCTTTTGAAGTTTTACACTATTCTCCTCAGAATTCACAATGCTTCCAAGTTTTGTATCATCTGCAAATATTGAAATTGTCCACACCAAGGTCCAGATTATTAATACATGTCAGGAAAAACAATATAATCTTAAAACTGGAGCCAGGTCATTTTGGAATACCATTAGATTGAACCTGTTCCACACAAAAGCATGATGTGGAGATGTCGGCGTTGGACTGGGGTGGGCACAGTAAGAAGTCTCACAACACCCCCCCCAGGTTAAAGTCCAACAGGTTTATTTGGTAGCACGGAGCTTTCAGAGCTTTTCATCAGGCGAGCAACTCACCTAATGAAGGGGCAGCGCTCCGAAAGCTTATGGTATTTGCTACCAAATAAACCTGTTGGACTTTAACCTGGTGTTGTGAGACTTCTTACTGTGTCCACACAAAAGCACGTGGAGATGGGTATCTCTCTCCCATAGAAGTCAACTGAGAATTTGAAGACAGGCGAGTAGGTTTTGTTAGCCAAGAGTATTGATGGATATGAGCAAATGTGGGCAAACAGAGTTGAGGTACAGTTCAGCCAGGATATGATTGAATGACAAATCGGTGTTGTGGGGAGTATTCCATCAAAATCTGGCCTTGTGGACGGTAGACAAGCTTCAGGGAATCAGGAGATAACTTATCGCAGAATTCCCAGCATCTGAGCTGCTTCTGTTGTCACAGTATTTATATGGCTGGTCCAGTCCAGTTTCTGGTTAATGCTAACCCCAGGATGTTGATGTTGGGGAATTCAGTGATGTCAGGGAAGACTGTTGGATTCTCTGTTGATGTAGATGGCATTGTCTGGCACTTGTACTTGCTACCTATCAGCCAAAGCTGTGCTGGGTCATTCTGTTCCACTCTGTGATTTATACTTCATATGAAACTCCTCCTCAATGTCATTGCATTATATGAAACTCCTCCTCACCTACATGTCCTTATACTCCTTGTTCTTGCCTGCACTTAGCTAGCTTCCCCTTAAATATTACCCCTTTCAACTACTCCTTGTGATAGTAAATTCTATATTTTCTCTATTGCAAGGTAAAGTGGTTTCTTATACATGTAGGGTTATTAGCACTAGCGCACCAAGAAGATTTGTATCCCACTGGAGGCGTTTGTGGCCTGGGTTCAACCCAGGTACCAAAGACAAAAGGATAGAGTGCTAACCCACGGTGGAGGAGATGGTGGCATAATGGCAATGCCACTGAACTAGTTTCCAGACACCCAGGCTAATATTCTGGGGAAATTGGTTCAGATTCCACGAAGGCAGCTGGTGGAATTTAAATTCAATGAATAAATCTGAGATTGAAAAGCCAGTCCCAGTAGTGGTGACCATGAACCATTCTCGATTGCTGGAAAAACCCATCTGGTTCACTTAATGCCCTTTAGGTAAGGAAATCTGCCATCCTTAACTGGTTTGGCCTTCATGTGTCTCCAGACCCACAGCAATGTGGTTGACCCTTAACTGCCCTCTGAAATGGCCTGGCAAGCCAAGGGTATTGAGAGAGGAGCAACGATTCTCACCCATCCCACGAAAGATTAAATAAAAGCCGTCCAGACAGATGTGAAGCTAATCGCCGTTCCTCCCACGCTGATAGAAGAGCAATTCACCTGTACATTCCTGACAGGCATGTTGTACAGAAACTCAGGCAAGGCGTACTCACTGGAATTGCAGACAAATGATGGATGGATTGAGGGTTGCAGAATCACAGCGGAATAGATGGGTCTGGCCCAGATAAATCAAGCCAAAGAAGATAAGAAGTACAAGGTGCCCCACAAGAGACAAGTTACACAGCATGTTCCATCTTATCAGATAATGTCAGGTGCATACGCCATACTCTCCCTTTTTTGAAATGAGAACAATCTGTATTGAAACATCCAGATATATTGACTTAATGCATCTGGTAAAATATCAGGCTGGATTTCAACATGTCAATGCATCAAGAGGCATGTGCTGACTCATTTTATAGGTACTCCAAGGTCAAACATTCATGAGACATATTTTACCTCATGTATGCTATAAATCATTTTAATCCTCTCTGCTTAGATTAAATGAAGCATGGCTGGCATGTCTACTTCTCAAGCACAATAGGGATCAGTATCTACACAGTGTTCAGGATTTTGCACCTAGACTAATTGTGTAATACTATGCCACAGGAAAATAAAATAGTACATATTCAGCTTTTGGAATGGCCAACTGTGTAACACAGCAGTGCACTGTGCAACAGCGAGGGGGAGGTGTATCTATCTTTATAGTTAACCACGAGAGAAGCCTTGGGTGGTTAATGAGTTACAAGGCCCACTGCAGATACGATGGATAATTTTCCAAACCTGAAGGGGCTGGACAAGAAGTATAAGGGAAGTTATTTGTTTAAGCCTCTCGTTAGCCACAGAAAAATAATGGCAAATGGTTGGCAGCAGTGCATCTTGTAAGTGGCACACATGGCTGCCACAGTGTGCCTGGGTGAAGGGAGTGGATATTTGTGGATGGGGTGCCAATCAAGCAAGCTGCTTTGTTCTGGATGGTATTGGGTTTGAGTGTTGTTGGAGCTGCACCCATCCAGGCAAGTAGGCGCTGGAATGTGGCAACTAGGGGATTTTCACAGCAATTTCATTGCAGTGTTAATGTAAGCCTACTTGTGACACTAATTAAAAATATTCCATCACACTCCTGACATGTGCTTTGTCGATGGTGGACAGGCTTTGGGAAGTCAAGAGATGAGTTATTCACCACAGAATCCACAGCTTCTGACCTGCTCTGGTAGCCACAGTATTTTTATGGCTAGTCCAGTTCAGTTTCTGGTTAATGGTAATCCACAGGGTGTTGATAGTGAAGAGATGCTAATGCCATTGAACATATACTGTAAGAACTTCTTGACTACCTTATACACCTGTTCAGCCACCTTCAGGGATCAGCAGACGTGCACGCCCCTCTGTTTCTCGATATGTCTCAGTATCCTGCCATCTAGTCTTTATTTCTTTCTCTTCCCCAAGTGCATTACTTCACACTTCTTCTGACTGAACTCCATTTGCCCACCGCCCACCTGACTAGTCCACTGATATTTTCCTGCAGTTGACAGCTTTTTTTCTCATTATCTCTAACTGTGAGGTGGTGTGTACATATGTATATTATTGGGTGAATAAGGAGGCCGCATATTGCTTGGAAAATAAGTCTTCAAAAAAAGTAAAGGAGCAGAGGGAAAAAAAACAGAAAATGCTGGAAAATCTCAGCAGGTCTGACTGCATCTGTGGAGAGACTAGGGACAACTCAAAACATTGGCTCTATTCTCTCCTCACAGATGCTGTCAGGCCTGCTGAGATTTTCCAGCATTTTCTGTTTTTGTTTCAGATTCCAGCATCCGCAGTATTTTGCTTTTATTTAAGGAGCCGAGAGATCTGGAGGGGAGTGCAGATGTACAAATCACTAAAAGTAATGACGAAGGCCATTAAAAAGAAACACAAACATTGCGGTTCATTTCCAGAGGAACAGAACTGAAAAGCACTTTTGACTATATCTTCGCTAGACTACATTTTCGGAGCACTAACAGGTTGGACCCCCATATTAGAAAAAAGATATAGAGGCCTGCACTAAGTTAAAAAAAAATGTTCGGATAATACCAGAACTGAGGGGCTATACCTAATGGGACAGATTGTTCAGGCTGCGTATCTTTTCACTAGAAAGAGAAGACTGAGCACTGAACCTGTCTTTAAGATTATGAAAGGGCTCGATTAGGTAGACGTAGTGAAGATGTTTCTACTTTATGGCGAAACCAGAACGAGGTGTCCTAAATATAAAATTAATCAGTTATAAGCCCCAATGAGGAATTCAGGAGCAACATCTTTATTCAGAGTGGTGAGAATGTGCAACTTGTAAGCATGAGTCTGTCTATTCTTTTTGGGGGATCCTTATCCTTTGTGATTTCCAAACAAGCATGGTTGAGTTTTCTCCCAACTATAAAAACTAAAAACAATGTTTAATCAGTGAGGGAATCAAGGAGGGATGCGGTGGGAAAGAGCTGCTGAAGATTATCACATCAGATCACTCATGATCTCATTAAATGGAGCAGACTTAATGGGCCGAATGGCCTACTTCTAGCCATCAGTGAAGCTCTGCGATTAGATTGCGCAGGAGGAGCTGGGTAAGATTTTCCTTTTGCATGCGTATTGCAGAAGGAGAAGAGAATTATTCGACCTTCCTTTGGCGGCTTCTTGTGATGCTGGTTAAAGCACCAGTATGTCACTTGTTTCATGTTACATCATCAATAAACGTGGAATGGGAAAGTGGCCTTGCAGACAAATTGATCCCATTCCTTCCATCATCATCAATAGCTCAGCTCAAGGTTCGGCAGCCTGCTCCCTACCCTCCAAAAGATGAAGCAATAAATCTCCTGTCAGAGCCGCAGCTCATCTTTCAGCAGCTGCCTGCTTTGGCATGACATTTCCTTGGTCTCCATAACTCGGTAGTCATCATGTTCCACTCAGCACCGCAACTGTCCTCATTACCAACAACAAATCGCAGATATGTGCATCTTTAATACTGCACCAAGTCCTAAAGTGCTTCACAGCTGCATTATCATAGAAACATAGAAACTAGAAGCAGGAGGAGGCCATTTGGCCCTTTGAGCCTTCTCTACCATTCATTATGATCATGGCTGATCATCAAATTCAATAGCCTGACTCCCCCTTCCTCCCATATCCCTTTAGCCCCAAAAGCGATATCTAATTTCTTCCTGAAACCACATAACATTTTGGCCTCAACTACTTTCTGTGGTAATGAATTCCACACATTTACCACCTTCTGGCTGAAGAAATTTTTCCTCACCTCAGTTCTTATCCTCAAACTATGACCCCTATTTCTGGACTCCCCACCACTGGGAACATTCTTTCTGAATCTACCCTGTCAGAATTTTATACGTTTCTATGAGATCCCCTGTGTAGAGTCTGCATGTTCTCCCCGTGTCTGCGTGGGTTTCCTCAAGGTGCTCCGTTGTCCTCCCATAGTCCAAAGATGTTCGGCGGATGGGCCATGCTAAATTGCTCCTTAGTGTCCCAAGATGTGTAGGTTAGGTGGATAAGCAGGGCGAATGCAAGTGGTAATGGGGATAAGGCCTGGGTAAGATGCTCTGTTGAAGAGCTGGTGCAGACTCAATGGGCTGAATGGCCTCCTTCTACATTGTAGGGATTCTATATTTAGATTGCATCTTTAACCTAATAAAACATCCCAAGTCACTTCACAAAGCACAATAGAAATATGACACCAAGCCACAGAGGGAGATATTAGGAGGACGACAAAACAGCTTGGTTAAAGAGACAGATTTTGAGGAATGTCTTGAAGGAGGGAAGAGAAAGAGAGAGGTTTAGGGAGGGAATGCCAGAGTTTAGGCCCGAGGCAGCTGGAGGCACTTCCACATTGATGGAGCGATTAAAATTGGGGATATTCAAGAGGCCAGAATTAGAGGTGCAGATAGTTTGGAGGCCGGTATAGATAGGGCTTTAAACTAAATAGTGGGGGGGAGGGTTCAGTTATATGGAGAATTAGAAAATCAAAGTTAAAGGAGAGGGTAGAAGTGCAGGTTAATATTGACGTCTTTCAACTAGTTAAAGGAGCCGAGGGCACAGGAGAGGTTAGTAAAATTTCAAGACCACGTAATAGAGCAGATAGTATAGAAGATGGCAGGAATCTCAGACAGAGCAAAAAAGGTGACAAGTATAAATCGGGAGGTGGTCAATACAAGACTGAGGGTATTGTGCCAAAATGTGCGCAGTGTACAGAACAAGGTAAATGAGCTTGTTGCACACATTGAAATTGGCCGATACCATGTTGTGGGCATCACAGAGGACATCCCTGATCCCCTTGCAGCCTCCCAGAATTTCTGTTGTGCCTCCCGAATAACCCCCAAAAACCCCTGCCATTGCTGTTCCACTGTCTTCCCTGCTAGGCTCCCTTTCCAATCAACTCTGACCAGCTCCTCCCTCATGCATCCTTGATAAATATGTACCTGTCAGGCAGGGAGGAAGCAGCCGTGGTTTACGAAGGAGGTTGAATCTCTTGTGAAAAGGAAGAAGGAGACTTATGTTAAGATGAGATGTGAAGGCTCAGTTAGGGCACTTGAGAGTTACAGGTTAGCCAGGAAGGACCTAAAGAAAGAGTTAAGAAGAGCCAGGAGGGGACATGAGAAGTCTTTGGCAGGTAGGATCAAGGAAAACCCTAAAGCTTTCTATAGGTATGTCAAGAATAAAAGAATGACTAGGGTAAGATTAGGGCCAGTCAAGGACAGTAGTGGGAAGTTGTGCGTGGAGTCTGAGGAGATAGGAGAGGCACTAAATGAATATTTTTCGTCGGTATTCACACAGGAGAGGGACAGTGTTGTTGAGGGGAGTACTGAGATGCAGGCTGTTGGACTGGACGGGATTGAGGTTCATGAGGAGGTGGTGTTAGCAATTATGGAAAGGGTAAAAATAGATAAGTCCCCTGGGCTGGATGGGATTTATCCAAGGATTCTCTGGGAGGCTAGAGAGGAGATTGCAGAGCCTTTGGCTTTGATCTTTGTGTCGTCATTGTCTACAGGAACAGTGCCAGAAGACTGGAGGATAGCAAATGTTGTCCCCTTGTCCAAGAAGGGGAGTAGGGACAACCCTGGTAATTATAGACCGGTGAGCCTTACTTCTGTGTGGGCAAAATTTTGGAAAGGATTATAAGAGATAGGATTTATAATCACCTAGAAAGGAATAATTTGATTAGGAATAGTCAGCACGGTTTTGTGAAGGGTAGGTCGTGCCTCACAAACCTGATTGAGTTCTTTGAGAAGGTGACCAAAGAGGTGGATGAGGGTAAAGCGGTTGATGTGGTGTATATGGATTTCAGCAAATCATTTGATAAGGTTCCCCATGGTAAGCTTTTGCAGAAAATACGGACACATAGGATTGAGGGTGATTTAATGGTTTGGATCAGGAATTGGCTGGCTGTAAGAAAACAGAGGGTGGTGGTTGATGGGAAATATTCATCCTGGAGTTCAGTTACTAGTGGTGTACCGCAAGGATCTGTTTTGGGGCCACTGCTGTTTGTCATTTTTATTAATGACCTGGATGAGGCCGTGGAAGGATGGATTAGTAAATTTGCGGATGACACTAAAGTCGGTGGAGTTGTAGACAGTGCGGAGGGAAGTGGCAGGTTACAGAGGGACATAGATAAGCTGCAGAGCTGGGCTGAGAGGTGGCAAATGGAGTTTAATGCGGAAAAGTGTGAGGTGATTCACTTTGGAAGGAGTAACAGGAATACAGAGTACTGGGCGAATGGTAAGATACTTGGTAGTGTGGATGAACAGAGGGATCTGGGTGTCCATGTGCATAGATCCCTGAAAGTTGGCACCCAGGTTGATAGGGTTGTTAAGAAGGCGTACGGTGTGTTAGCTTTTATTGGTAGAGGGATTGAGTTTCGGAGCAAGGTCATGCTGCAACTGTATAAAACTCTGGTGCGGCCGCATTTGGAGCATTGCGTACAGTTCTGGTCGCCGCATTATAGGAAAGATGTGGAAGTGTTGGAAAGGGTGCAGAGGAGATTTGCCAGGATGTTGCCTGGTATGGTGGGAAAATCGTATGAGGAAAGGCTGAGGGACTTGAGGTTGTTTTCGTTAGAGATAAGAAGGTTAAGAGGTGACTTAATAGAGGCATACAAGATGATCAGAGGATTAGATAGGGTGGACAGTGAGAGCCTTTTTCCTCGGATGGTGATAGCTAACATGAGGGGACATAGCTTTAAATTGAGGGGTGAGAGATATAGAACAGATGTTAGAGGTAGGTTCTTTACTCAGAGTAGTAAGGGCATGGAATGCCCTGCCTGCAGCAGTAGTGGACTCGTCAACGTTGAGAGCGTTCAAGTGGTTATTGGATAAACATATGGATGATATTGGAATAGTGTAGATTAGAGGGGCTTTAGATTGGTTCCACTGGTCGGCACAACATCGAGGGCCGAAGGGCCTGTACTGCGCTGTAATGTTCTATGTTCTATGAGTTTGTAGTTACCTTTATTTAATTGTAATACTGTTACATCTGATTCCAGCTTCTCCCTCTCAAATTTCAGGTTAAATTCTATCACATTGTGGTCACTACTTCCTAAGGGTTCCTTCACCTTAAGTTCCCTAATCAAGTCTGCCTCATGACAAATCATGAAATCCAGAAGTGCCTGTTCCCTAGTAGGCAATCAGTAGGGATGAGGGCTGGGATCTAAATATCCAAGGATATGTAACCTATCGAAAGGATAGGCAGATAGGCAAAGGGGACAGGGTTGCACTGTTAGTAAGGAATGACATTAAATCAATAGCAAGAAGTGATATAGGATCAGAAGGCATAGAATCTCTGTGGGTAGAGTTGAGGAATCGCAAAGGTAAAAAGGCCCTGATGGGAGTTATGTACAGGCCCCCGAGCAGTAGTCAGGATGTGGGGCAGAAAATAAATCAGGAGATGGAAAAGGCATTTAAAAAAGGCAATATTACAACAATCATGGGGACTCCAATATGCAGGGGGACTGGGAAAATCAGGTAGATGGTGGATCCCAAGAAAAGGAATTTGTGGAATGTCTAAGAGATGGTTTTGGAACAGCTTGTAACAGAGCCTATCAGCGAACAGATGCCCACAACATCGTACCGGCCAATTTCAATGTGCGCAACAAGCTCATTTACCTTGTTCTGTACACTGCGCTCATTTTGGTACAATACCCTCAGTCTTGTATTGACCACCTCCCGATTTATACTTGTCACCTTTATTGCTCTGTCTGAGATTCCTGCCATCTTCTATACTATCTGCTCTATTACGTGGTCTTGAAATTTTACTAACCTCTCCTGTGCCCTCGGCTCCTTTAACTAGTTGAAAGACGTCACTATTAACCTGCACTTCTACCCTCTCCTTTAACTTTGATTTTCTAATTCTCCATATAACTGAACCCTCCCCCCCCCCCCCCGCTATTTAGGTTAAAGCCCTATCTATACTGGCCTCCAAACTATCTGCACCTCTAATTCTGGATTTGGTGATGTGTAATGAGGCAGACTTGATTAGGGAACTTAAGGTGAAGGAACCCTTAGGGAGCAGTGACCACAATGTGATAGAATTTACCCTGCAGTTTGAGAGGGAGAAGCTGGAATCAGATGTAACGGTATTACAATTAAATAAAGGTAACTACAAAGACATGAGGGAGGAGCTGGCCAGAGTTGATTGGAAAGGGAGCCTCGCAGGGAAGACAGTGGAACAGCAATGGCAGGAGTTTTTGGGGGTTATTCGGGAGGCAGAACAGAAATTCATCCCAAGGAGGAGGAAGCATGTTAAGGGGAGGACGAGGCATCCATGGCTGACGAGGGAAGTCAAAGACAGCATAAAAGCAAAATAAAAAGCATACAAAGTGACGAGGATTAGTGGGAAGCCAGAGGATTGGGAAGCCTTTAAAAGCGAGCAGAGGATAACTAAAAAAAGCAATAAGGGGGGAGAAGATGAAATATGAGTGTAAGCTAGCTAGTAATATAAAAGATGATAGGAAGAGATTTTTTCAATATATAAAAAAAGAGGCAAAAATAGACATTGGACCACTGGAAAATGAGACTGGAGAAGTAATAATAGGAAACAAAGCAATGGCAGAGGAACTGAATAGTTACTTTGTATTAATCTTCACGGTGGAAAACACCATTGGGATGCCAGAGCTCCAGGAGAGTCAAGGGGCATAGGTGAGTGTAGTGGCCATCACTAAGGAGAAGGTTCTGGGAAACTGAAAGATCTGAAGGTGGATAAGTCACCTGGACCGGATGAACTACACCCCAGGGTTCTAAAAGAGATAGCTGAGGAAAACTTTGGAGGCATTGGTGGTGATCTTTCAGCAATCACTGGAGGTAGGGAGGGTGATGTGGAGATGCCGGCGTTGGACTGGGGTAAACACAGTAAGAAGTTTAACAACACCAGGTTAAAGTCCAACAGGTTTATTTGGTAGCAAAAGCCACACAAGCTTTCGGAGCTTGTCCCAGAGGACTGGAAAGTAGTTAATGTAACACCGCTGTTTAAGAAGGGAGGGAGGCAACAGACGGGAAATTATAGGCTGGTTCTCCTGACTTGAGTCATTGGCAAGATTTTAGAGTTCGTTATTAAAGATGAGATCGCAGAGTACTTGGAAGTGCATGATAAAGTAGGACTGAGTCAGCACGGCTTCGTCAAGGGGAGGTCATGTCTGACAAATCTGTTCGAGTTCTTTGAGGAGGTAACAAGGAAGTTAGATAAAGGAGAACCAGTGGACGTGATGTATTTAGACAGAGTGAGCAGGATGAGGAGGGATAGCTTGCCTTTGTCACAGTCATTCAGGATGCCACTAATTATTTTAATAAGAGCAATTTCAGTACGACAGCAGGGCAGAAACTGATTTGGAGAATTCAAACATTGGACCCTGGGAAGGATGGGCAGGGATTTGGGAAGTGGTCTCAAGGTAAAGGGCTTTGGAGAGGAAAGTGAGATTGGAGATCGGAAAGTCACTTGCAAAAAAGATGAGATCAAGGGTTGTTTCTTGAGGAGAGGGGTGACAACAGCAGACTTTAAGGAGAGAGGGATAACACCAGAAGAGAAAGAATGATTTACAATACTAGCTAACGCCAGGAGGGGAAGCTGGGTGATCAGCCATTTACTGGGAGTGAGGCCAAGTGGTACAGAGGTGGGTCTCGTGGGCAAGTTGAGCTCAGAGAGCACAGGGCAAGATCGGAGAGAAACAAGAGATAGATGCAAGTTCAGGGTGAGGATACTAGGGAACTTTGGTTTGGCCAGGTGGACTAGGTGAGAGAGAGAGAGAGAGGGAGATGGATGAAGCAGAGACAGCTGAACGAATCACCTTGATCTTGGTGACAAAGGATCACCTTGCACTTATTTGTGGAGGAGAGGATGGGGGAGACAGGGCAGCAGGGTTTCAGAAGATGATGTGCAGTTGAGAAAAGAAGATAAAAGTGATCTTCGTATTCTGGGATGATCTTGGAACAGTGAGTAATTTGAACAGAAGAGAGCAGGACCAATAGGGTGGTCCAGACAGTGCAGTGGAAGGCTAAAGAAGTGACTGTCATGAATTTCAAGTGCGCACTACTTAGAAATCATAGAATCCCTACAGTGCAGAGGAGGCCATTTGGCCCATTGAGTCTGCACTGACCACAATCCCACCCAGGCCCTATCCCCGTAAGCCCACTTATTTACCATGCTCGTCCCCCTGACACCAATGGGCAATTTACTATGGCCAATCAACTGAACCCGCACATCTTTGTACTTGGATTTAAGGGAATGGAGATGAGGGCTGTACCCAGGGCAAAACAGCCATGGTGGGAGAGTAATGTTTTTATTTGGATCAAAGGTGGAGGTGAGGGTGGAGTTGAGCAAATCTAGATAGTTGGGATAAAGTGCAGTTGTAAATGAATTGTGGGCTACAGGAGGAGATAGGGTTCAGGCATGGGGAATGCCTGAATGAGTTACACAAGGTAGCGATCAGAGATGACTTTATCTGTGATTGATGTGATGAGCCAAGCAAGATTACATGAGGTGGCAAGGTTAAGGGTGCGGCTGTGAATATGGGTTGGAGAGATTACATGGAAATACAGATTTAGCGAGGATAAAGGGGCAGTGAACTCAGAGGAGAGAGAAGATGCTGAGTTGAGATGGAAGTTGAAATCACGGACATTGAAAAGTCATTGGTGCAGAGGCTGAGAGGGTGGAAAGCATTGATGATATCGCGGTGAGAAAATATTTTATCATACTACAGAGGGTGGCACAGAACGATGATTAAAGAAGGAGAAAATACCAGAGGAGTAAGTAGTTAGGCCTAGGTGTGATTTGGTGATAAGTAACACACCATTACCATGACAATCTTGACAGGACTCATGGTTGAAGATGTAGCCTGTCGGAGCTTCTTCACCTATCAAACTTCATCCTTTTTTTAAAGTGTGTTCTGTAGTTACAAGGCATTTATGAAGATGTTGCCAGGACTAGTAGTCCTGAGTTATAGGGTGCCAGGCTAAGACTTTATTCCTTGGAATGTAGAAGAATGAGGTGTATAAAATCATGAGGGGCACAGATAGGATGAACGCACAGTGTCTTTTTCCCAGGGAAGGGGAATTGGAAACTAGAGGGCATGGGTTTCAGGTGAGAGGGGAAAGATTTAAAAGGGACCTGAAGGGCAACGTCTTCACGCAGAGGGTGGTGCGTGTATGGAATGAGCAGCCAGAGAAAGTGGTTGAGGCAGGTTCAATAGCAACATTTAAAAAGCATTTGGATAAGTACACGGATGGGAAAGGATTAGAGGGATATGGGCCAAACGCGGACAATTGGGACTCGCTGGGAGGGCACCATGGTCAGCATGGACAGGTTAGACCGAAGGGACTGTTTCTGTGCTGTATTGTTCTCTGACTCTAGCAATCACCAAGCCAGACAATAGCTTCCGCAGTGGCTAAGTGGAGCTCTGAGCCCTGAGCTAAATTGTGTCAGTCTTCAATGATGTGAGCCATTGACTGGGGGGCATCACAGCTGAAGTCTGGGTTCCCTGCAAGGCCCCACTTGTGCGGACTGACCACAATCCCACCCAGGCCCTATCCCCGTAAGCCCTCTTATTTACCATGCTAGTCCCCCTGACACTAAGGGGCAATTTACTATGGCCAATCAACTGAACCCGCACATCTTTGTACTTGGATTTAAGGGAATGGAGATGAGGGCTGTACTCAGGGCAAAACAGCCATGGTGGGAGAGTAATGTTTTTATTTGGATCAAAGGTGGAGGGGAGGGTGGAGTTGAGCAAATCTAGATAGTTGGGATAAAGTGCAGTTGTAAATGAATTGTGGGCTACAGGAGGAGATAGGGTTCAGGCATGGGGAATGCCTGAATGAGTTACACAAGATAATGATCAGAGATGACTTTATCTGTGATTGATGTGATGGGCCAAGCAAGATTACATGAGGTGGCAAGGTTAAGGGTGCGGGTCCAGAGCTGAGCACCGCGACAGCTAATGACACAAACATCAACAGGGAAACAAAGTAATCGGGGATGTACAAAAGGCCAGAATTAGTGGAACAAAGAGGTTATAGAGCTGGAGAAGGTTTGAGAAAATCCAGGCGAAACCAAGGAGATTTGAGGGAGGTAATGGTAAGATATGGGGAAAGGTGGGATCAGGCTATTGAGTTGGATGATCAGCCATGGTCATAATGAATGGTGGAGCAGGCTCGAATGGCCTCCTCCTGTTCCTATTTTCTATGTTTCTAATGTACTACTGGGTGTCGTCACTGTACATGTAGCATCTGATGTTGCATTTTTGGATGATATCACTGAGGGCCAGTGTCGATGAAAAATAGGGGCAAGGACAGATTTTTGGGGGAACTCCACAGACTGTGGACATTGGTGCGGGAACTGGAGGAGAATCCATTTCAGGAGATTCTCTGGCCAGAAGCTGATGGACAAGAATGGAACAAGGTGAGGGCGGTCCCATCCAGCTGGATAATATTTTTGTAAGTGCCTTTGTAAGAGCTGTGGGAAAATAATTGGAGAGGGCCGTTGAAAATAAAACAAGGGCTTAGGGAGCTTCCTCAGTGGCTCAGCAAGTTTATCGAGTGAGTATCACAGAAAATTGAAAAATCCCAGGTTTGATCGACATTTTCTGCTGGCTTTTGCTTGGATAAGAGTATGGTACTTTAACTGGTCTCAACATCAACAGTATTAGTGAGAGAAACTGCCAAGGCTCTGTTTGCTGTGCAGATTCCAGCTGGAAGCACTGGATGCGACATTTGGGTGAGTAAATCCACAGTAGAATGCTAATATTCATGATCAAGGCCCACACATGAACAGTGGATATCTGAGGATCTACACCCCCAACAAGCATTCAACACCGTCAGGATAGGAGAGTGACAGAGATCACTCCCAGGAAGGAAGGGTAAATACAGAGCAAAGTACTTCATCATTCAGAAATTCAAACCAGGTGGAACAAGTTGGAGAGCAGCACAAATGTGGATGGAAATTGGGCTGTTGCTGAATTTTTCACAGACCATTAAATACAAGAGGCCATTCGCAGCAAAAAAAGAAAACAGCAGAAGTGATTTCAGCTTTCGGCAAAGTTTGAAAGCATAAAAGTGTGAAACGACAAGCCTGTTAAGCTGATATTTGCAGCTGATACTGCAATCTGTGGAACTGATAGATATCCAGTGGGAGTAATGGCAATAAATCCAAGCTATTATGGACGAAGCAACACTGCAACAGCAGTTGGAGGCAAAGGGGTTTATGTATAAACACTGACAACCGGAAAACCTTGTACAGACTGCACCAAACGGGCATCATGTCACGGAGGATCTTGGTGATTTTAGCTAACGGAAGTCCGGGTAATTAATTATCAGCCTTTTACGTTTCTCTCCAATGTCCTCATCTTAAGGAGATTCTTACACCTCATCCAAATGGACATCCGCCAGATGGATGTTGCCTTATACTCAAGCAAGTTATAAACACCTATAGCGTTCTGCATTGCGAGAAAACTCCAGCAACAGAGACCAAGTGAGACTTTGCCTGTTACTGGGATGTAATTTTCTTTGTTCTTTGAGATTAGGCAGATCGACGCTATAGTTAAGAAAGCCCACCAATGCCTCTACTTTGTCAGGAGGCTAAGGAAATTCAATATGTCTACTATGACCCCCAACAATTTTTACAGATGCACCATAGAAAGCATCCTTATCCGATGTATTACAGCTTGGTATGGCTCCTGCTCTGACCAAGACTGCAAGGAACTACAAAGGGTTGTGAATGTAGCCCAGTCCATCACGCAAACCAGCCTCCCATCCAATGACTGTCTACACTTCCCGATGCCTTGGGAAAGCAGCCAGCATAATCAAGGATCCGACGCACCCCGGACATTCTCTCTTCCACCTTCTTCCGCTGGGAAAAAGATACAAAAGCCTGAGATCACGTACCAACCGACTCAAGAACAGCTTCTTCCCTGCTGCCATCAGACTTTTGAATGGACCTGCCTTACATTAAGTTGATCTTTCACTACACCCGAGCTATGACTGTAACACTACATTCTGCACCCTCCCCTTTCCTTCTTCCCTATGTACTCCATGAATGGTATTCTTTGTCTGTATAGCGCGCAAGAAACAATACTTTTCACTGTATACCAATACATGTGACAAGAATAAATCAAATCAAAATCTAAGCCAGCAATGCAATCCCACAGCACAAACTGTCCATACAGAAGCAAATCCCTTTCCTGGAGAGACATCAAAATGCTGGTTGTGATTCAGGTATGAAAATAACACACTGGTACAGCAGATGGCACTTGAATGAGTTTAGGTTTAGTGCATGTTGCTGGGCAGAACAGAGGGAGTTTTACTCTACAAGCATCTACAATCTGCAAACATCCAACTCATGTTGCAACTGACCTGGTAATACTTGCCTAACTCATCACTGGATACATGAAGAAGTTTTGCAATCCCCAGGGCTGCATCCCTCATCTGGATAATAACACTGGGAAAATGGGAACAAGGGAAAAAAATTCCCTTTTGGAGAAAGTAAAAGATGTATTGGATAGTGCAAAGATTCTCACTTCCACACTAAGTTTTGCCCCACACAGAACAAGTCACCAAAGTTCTCTTGTCCTCTGCAACAGCTCTGCAGTGCCAAGAAAATCTAGACATGAAAAGTCATTACACAGACAGCCAAGGTCTGAGATATTACGATAAGATTAAAAACACTTAAGTTAGCAAAGGAATGATATATGTACACAACAATGTCATTCAACATGAAGGCAGCACTTTGTACAAACTGGACCTAATCCGCACTAATATTGCTATTAATTGGACATGGTTAGAGCCTGCGGCTGAAAGCAACACTGTGTGTCAACAGGCACCTTGGAACCACTGAGCTGACGCAAACCATATATCACAAGGCATGACAAGAATGTTCCTTAGAAGTCTGTCATTTTTCTTGACACAGCAGCAGCGACCCAGATAACTGGGTAAAAATCGATTGCAGAGGTAAATATGGAAGCAGGTAGATTGGGCCACAGGAATAAACTTTGGGAGCATGTTTCCCTCAAACATTCATCTCTCTTCAGCTGCACTACAGAAAGAGGCAAGATGGAACCATTGTACAAAGATTGAAAAATACACTGAAGAGATGAATCCTCACATTGCAGTACTGTCAGGCTAATGTACTGGCACCAAAGCGCTACAGAAAAATGCAGATTTTGCCTTTCTGACTGTCTTTTCATCTCTCTTTTATCCCCATCAATCTTTGCCTTTCTTACTCAAGTCACCCACTGAGAAAAATCACCTCTTGTTGAGATAACTGTCGATCCAGGTTCTCTGGGATAGTCTTACATGTCAGGATTTGAAAATTAGTGGCATTCTTGTCAGAGCTAGAAGAGAGCGGATTCAAGACCCACTCTGGCACCTGTGCTATCATAGAATCCTACAGTGCAGGAGGAGGCCATTTGGCCCATCGAGTCTGCACTGACCACAATCCCACCCAAGCCCTCGCCCCATAACCCCATGAATTAACCTTAGCTAGTTTCCCTGACACTAAGGGGCAATTTAGCATGGCCTATCCACCTAACCCGCACATCTTTGGACTCTGGGAGTCATTGAACCTAGGTCCCTGGCACTGAGAGGCAGCAGTGCTAACCACTGTGCCACCATGCCACCCCCATCTCACAGGAAATACATTGTACTAACATATATTAATAAAAGCAAACAAATGCTCCATTGAAGCTTTAAAAGCAAGTGATAGGATGCAGCGGGAAATGGAATTGCAGAATCGCAGAACTGGCCAGCTGAGGTTGGAAGCAGTGTGACACCCAACCCAGGATGGGCTGAATGGCCCCATCTTCAGCTGAATTTTCTCATGTTTTCAAACCCATTCTTTCTGCTGGCAATACAATCTCTTCCCAAAGACATTAACGTTCACATCTCCTCTGCAAAGCCTGAACAGTGAATCCTCTATGCCCTACTCAGTAATAATCATTTTCGATGCCAACAGTGATTGATATTAACAGAATTATTTGTTTCTCTCCCTTGGGAATTCCACAGTTTTGTGATCCTGAAAAAGAATGATTTAGATGAGGAGGATCGTGCACTGAGCCATGATTTTAACATCCTGTCAACATGCAGCACGGTAGCATGATGGTTAGCATTGCTGCTTCACCGCTCCAGGGACCTGGGTTCAATTCCTAGATTGGGTCACTGTCTGTGTGGAGTTTGCACATTCTCCCCGTGTCTGCGTGGGTTTCCTCCGGGTGCTCCGGTTTCCTCCCAAAGATGTGCGAGTTAGGTGGATTGGCCATGTTAAATTGCCCCTTTTAGTATCAGAGGTAGGGTAAATGCATAGGTTTAAGGGGATAGGGCCTGGGTGGGATTGTGGTCGGTGCAGACTCGATGGGCCGCACGGCCTTCTTCGACACTGTATGATTCTATAATTTTTCAGCGGGGGAAGATGGGAGAGGCATGGAGGAAAGGCCATGTTCTCTGTTAAAAATTCACTCCATCAGTCCAACCTACAAGACGATCCATCTGTTGAAATCATCTGAAGCAAGAAAATAATCTCTAGTTTCTGCCCCAGTTTGAAGTCTACTGATGATCTGTTTTTCAAAACAAGAATTCTGTACAGGGACAAAGAGCATTGTGTTCCTAGGGCAGGCAGCTGATTGCATCAACAAGTTGTTTTCTGTCCACAAGATAGTACCATGTGGTCCAGAGGCACAAAAACAGCAAGCAAATATAATTTACTTCAAAAGGGAAGCACAGGAGAGAGACGAATAATTCTGTTAATACCAATCGCTGTTGGCATAGAAAATGAATATTAGGGCATAGAGGATTCACTCTTCAAGCTTAGCGAAGGGAGATGTGAACTACTTCAGGCTTAATAAGAAGAAAGACTAGTGTTAAACTGATACCGAGGTACGGAAGAGATTACGCTGTTGGCCATTTTCACATAAACACATAATTTAGTTTATAAACAGTAAACAGGAAATCGGTCCCTTTTGAAAAGGACTGACGTTTATGAAGGATTTTTTTTTGTTCTTCTCAGTAAAGGCTCACGGTGCAGAATACCAGTTAGCCGGAGAAGAAATTGGAAAGCATTTGAAAAACTGCAGGAAGGGGTTGAGGAATTCCACAGTTTTGTGATCCTGGAAAAGAATGATTTAGATGAGGAGGAACGTGCACTGAACCATGATTTTAACATGCAGGAAAACACGTCATATGGTACATAGAGAGAAAAGCTCAGAACACCCATCGTGGTCTTTGGTGCTGACAAACTTCAACTGTAAGAAGTTTAACAACACCAGGTTAAAGTCCAACAGGTTTATTTGGTAGCAAAAGCCACACAAGCTTTCGAAGCTCTAAGCCCCTTCTTCAGGTGAGAGCAAGATAAAGGAATGAGGAAACATGCTCCCAAAGATTATCCCTGTGGCCCAATCTACCTCCTGGTTCTACCGACCTATTCCCTTTCATCAACCGCAATACCATCACCTCCCCACCTTACCTAGAAGGGGCTTAGAGCTTCGAAAGCTTGTGTGGCTTTTGCTACCAAATAAACCTGTTGGACTTTAACCTGGTGTTGTTAAACTTCTTACTGTGTTTACCCCAGTCCAACGCCGGCATCTCCACATCATAACTTCAACTGTTACAGGGTTAAAAAAAAATCTACATTCCTCAATACCTCCCAAAGCTCTTCACAGTCAAGTACACTAGAGCAGACTTAAGGGAACAAATGTTGTAGCTAATTTGCACACAGCAAGATCCCTTAAATAACAATTAGATGAATAATTAAGTCTGTGCTGGAGTTGAGGGAAGAATGTGCCCAAGACACAAGCAGAACTCACCTTACACAGTGGTTAGCACTGCTGCTTCACAGTGCCAGGGACCCGGGTTCAATTCTTGGCTTGGGTCACTGTCTGTGTGGAGTTTGCATGTTCTCCCCGTGTCTGCGTGGGTTTCCTCCAGGTGCCCCGGTTTCCTCCCACATTCCAAAGATGCGTGGGTTAGGTTGATTGGCCATGCTAAATTGCCCCTTAGTGTCCCAGGATGCGTAGGTTAGAGGGATTAGCAGGGTAAATATGTGGGGTTATGGGGATAGGGAGAGGGTGGGATTGTGGTCGATACTAACTCGATGGGCTGAATGGCCTCCTTTTGCCCTGTAGGGATTCTATGATTCTCTTCGAGTAGCATGGGACCTTTAAAATCTACTTGGAACAGTGGAAGTGGCAGGCATGACCTTATCATGTCATGAAAGGACTGATTCCTAATGATTGGAACACTGTCCGCAACAGCAGACTTGGAAGCCTCAATAATAGAGTTGGAACACAGTCTGTGCAGAGTGGAACGTGCGCCCACAATCGTCTGATTCAGAAACAAAAGTGTCTGCCACCTGAACCAAGCTTAAGGTACGTGATGGGACAAATAAATGCACATTTATGCTAACAGCATGGAATGCACAGCGAACGACACAAGCAATCATTCCTAAACCCAGAGGCTCAGCACTGTCATTCCTCATTTCCTTCCTCCGTAGGAAAAGAAATGCTACTGAGTTGCAGGGTTTTCCTCGTTAACCTTCAGCAAGATAAAGGAATAAGGAAACATGCTCCCAAAGATTATCCCTGTGGCCCAATCTACCTCCTGGTTCTACTGACCTATTCCCTTTCATCAACCGCAATACCATCACCTCCCCACCTTACCTAGTGTAAGGTCTGACTGCATTGATATGGACTGAGGTAACTGTTTGACCGAGCTGCTGACTATTCACAGCCACAGCTTAGTATGGCTTCTGCTCTGCCCAAGACCGCAAGAAACTACAAAGGGTCGTGAATGTAGCCCAATCCATCATGCAAACCAGCCTCCTATCCATTGACTCTGTCTACACTTCCTGCTGCCTTGGCAAAGCAGCCAGCATAATTAAGGACCCCACGCACTCTGGACATTCTCTCTTCTGTCTTCTTCCGTCAGGAAAAAGATGCAAAAGTCTGAGGTCACGTACCAACCAACTCAAGAACAGCTTCTTCCCTGCTGCAGTCAGACTTTTGAATGGACCTACCTTGCATTAGGTTGATCTTTCCCTACACCCTATGACTGCAACACTACATTCTGCACTCTCTCATTTCCTTCTCTATGAACGGCATGCTTTGTCTGTATAGCGTGCAGGAAACAATACTTTTCACTGTATGCTAATACATGTGACAATAATAAATCAGATCAAATTTAAAATAACATGCACTGAAAGTAAAGTTTTAAAATTTAGTTATTAGTGTCACAAGTAGGCTTACATTAACACTGCAATGAAGTTGCTGTGAAAATCCCCTAGTCGCCACACTCCAGTGCCTGTTCGGGTACACTGAGGGAGAATTTAGCATGGACAATGCACTTAACCAGCACGTCTTTTGGACTGTGGGAGGAAACCGGAGCATTCGGAGGAAACCCACACAGACACGGGGCAAACTTGCAGACTACACACAGACAGTGACCCAAGCCGGGAATCGAACCCAGGCCGCTGGCGCTGTGATGCAGCAGTGCTAACCACTGTGCCACCCAAAAGTGAAAGTGACTTGCTTTGAACTCACTTCTCCGCGCCCTTAAGAATCCCTCCAAAAATCATCCGGTGAGATTTCTGCGTTCAGACCAAGATAGGTTCAAATGAGGAAAAAACCCTACACACAAGGTTTGATGGTTAATGGTGCTTGGGATTGCTCCCCCAGGGAGGGAACATTTTCCTTCCAACATCTCACTATCACCGTTTGACGTTTAAAAATCTCTCCCTTGTGGCATCTTTGTGGCTCATTTGAAGCAAATATGTAACTTAAGATTGTGTGTTGTAACATAATTGACTTCAATATAAACTGCATGTTGCGGACGCTACGGGCAAATTTCAGTTAACTTCTCTCAGAGGCTGACTGAAAAGTGCACATACATAACACACAGGAGAGCACCCATTGACTAATAAGCAAATCTGATTAAGTTTTGAACTATGGCTGGAGGCAATGTTGCAAGTTAAGGCAAAGAATGTGATAGTTATCAAAAGAAAACATGGATCTTATTTGAAAGCAGATTGTGGTGGCAAAGCAGCAATGTTTCAAGTTTTAACCCTCAATGAGACACTTGCTAAATATGCCACCAAAGTAGATGGGTGTTCACACCAACTCCCCCAATATTTCTTTCTGTTTACATCTCTGAAGCACCCTGCAATGAATTCCTTTATTTTAAGTGCTGCAAGTTGTTCTTGTGGAGTTTGCTGTGGTAAGTTGTTGATTGGTAGCGGTGAACTGCTTAAAAAGTTAATTAGCAGATGAAAAAACAACTACAAAACCTTGAAGGCAACAGAGTGGTTTCGGGGTATGTGGCCACCATTTGCAACAGCAACTAGGGCCAGTATCAAACAAGAAGACAAGGGAGATTTAGACAACAAAAAAACAGTGAGGCCAAAAAGGGAGTATGGGAAAATAAAATATTTGCAGAGAGCCACAACAGGTTTTGTACAAGTACTTAGGCACAGTGGTTAGCACTGCTGCCTCACAGCACCAGGGTCCCGGGTTCGATTCCTGGCTTTGGGTCACTGTCTGTGTGGAGTCTGCACGTTCTCCCCGTGTCTGCGTGGGTTTCCTCCGGGTGCTCCGGTTTCCTCCCAGTCTGAAAGACGTGCTGGTTAGCCATGTTAAATTCTCCCTCAGTGTACCCGAACAGGTGCCGAAGTGTGGCGACTAGGGGATTTTCACAGTAACTTCATTACAGTGATAACGTCAGCCTACTTGTGACACTAATAAATAAACTTTAAACTTTTTAGAAAAAGTGGCAAAGGAGGAGGTGCACACATTATAAACAGATTCCGTTCCGACGGCGGAGGATCAAGAATTAACAGGCTGCCGGCGGGAGCCCGTCTAAATGAGGATGACAGCCTGGGTCAGGAGGTTCATTCAGTGTGTCCTTTGACAGTGCGGGCATTGCCCAGGGGTCAACTGCAGGACCAGCAACAGTGCAATGGAGATGCCTTCAGAGAGAGAAGAGCGGCTGCCATCATATCCGCTATAGCAGCTGTGGAGACATCAGTCACTCTGAGCTGGCTTCAAAGGCATGCCCTTTGATTTGGGACACGAGCATTGAGAATTACAGCTCAGACCACTCATGTGAAGCTGCCTCCAATGCGACTGCTGGACCTCCTGACAGAGTGGGTGGCCTGTGCGATGTCCAGAAATTTGCCTCCCTGGATGGAAACGGCTCTTAGTTGAAGCTTGATCGCCGGAAAGCCTCCTGCAGGCAAACGGCCGATTCCACTCTCAGCCCGCTCCTGGGAAATTAGCCTGGGGGCAGGAACACAGCAGGAAGCCCACGCTACCCTCTGCATTCCAAATTTCCATGCTCCCACAACTCCCACTACCTCCACAGGGCTGGTAAAATTCTGGCCACAAGTTCAATATCCAGCCATGGCAACTGGGGAAATTTAAAATTCAGTTAATTAAATAAATCTGGAATAAAAGCTAGCATCAGTCATAGTAACCATGGAACTATCTTCAATTGTCAAAAAACCCTAAACACATACAGATCCCTGAAAACGGAAGAGCACGTGAATAGGATAGTTAAGGAGGCACATGGGACAC